>NC_056743.1:1203835698-1203862262 GCF_019279795.1 Protopterus annectens | reverse complement strand
TGTATTCATTTGTCTGCAAACAACCCGTCCACCTATCCCCCTGGCCTGATCAGTTTCCTGCATATTCCTTGTTGCCCTTTTTAGGTATTGTTGCTTGGCAAACTCGATCTGAGGTCATGAGGGTAGAGCAGGGCATTATGGGTGAGGGGAGGAGCTGATAGCTTGGATCCATAGCTGGAAAACCATACCGGTTCGGATCCGATATCGGATCCATAACCCACAGGTTGCAGACAAATGAATACACCTACTCAGATGGAACGTTATGGTGAGTACATAACTTCTAATTTTCTTAAATAATGTCATAGATAATAGCAATATTACGCCTGGGTGTGGGTAATGCTTACCCACGGTTGTCTTTGTTTGGTCCCTCGGGACCAAACTACGCCAACCGTGGGTAAATCCCGCATTACCCACACCCAGGTGTGGGTTATTGCTATATTATTTTTAACTGTGTCAAGAACTGCATTAGCCAAACCATTATAAGTGATTATTAAACTCGTACTGGTATTGGGTTTATCCATTACCTCACCCTGAGGTCTACAAATTCCATTCCCCAAAATAAGCTTATAAATACCTTGGTCACGTTTACTCTCTACTTCAATACTAACATCACACAACAGGCCATTTGGATACCCTCTGCTTAAACATCTGCATGATGAATTCCAATTTGCTAAAATTCTTCCTGTGAACTGACCATTCTGGCAGCCCGCAACATGTGTACTTTCACAACGGATGTCTTTTGACGGTGCAGTTGCCAACTACTATAATCTAAATAGGAATTGGAAAATATTGGCTTTCTATAAATCCTAGTTACAAACCTGTTATTCACCTGATCCTATTCCAAATCAACATCCAAGTAATTGATCCTGACCTTGTCATATTCAAAGGTGAATTGAAAAAAAAAAAATGTACTGTTTCATTAATGTACCACATGAATTCTGTCCTAATTTCCCTTCCAAATCAGGAAAACGTCATCCAGGAACCTAGTGTAATGTAATATCTGTGCCATATCTGTGCCATGAAGGGACTATTCATCAGGTATTCGTGTTCCCAGAAGGACATGACCAAATTGGCAAAAATGGGGGCACATGCTGCTTCCACTGCCACACCCTTAACCTGTTTGTAATACTGCTCTTCAAAATGAATGTAGTAATGCTTTAATACTACCTCCATCAATACAATAAACTTATTCACCCTCATCCTGGTTGAAAAGGTTGATCTTATTGAGTTGCTGTTCTACCCAATTAACCCTTCATAGTGAGGTATTACTGAAAAAAGGTTGCATACTTCAATGGTGACCATGATTAAATCAGGGGTGGCCTCAATCCCATTAAGCTTGTATAAGAATTGCCAAGAGTCCTTACTGATGTATGTAAAAACTTTCAAACTTTTTTGCATGTTCTGATCTAGATATTTACTAATGAAACATGTTTTGGATCTCTTGCCGTCCACAGTAGGCCTAAATTTTGGATTAACTAGGCCCTTGTGTATTTATGGAATTCCACAAATATTCGAGACCATGGGATGGTCATTTTTCATGTAAGAATACTCCTTTTCATCAATTTGCCTGTGATGTACTGTGTCATCCAAAAGTAGGTCTATCTTACGGTATGCAACCTTTATTTCATTTGAAGAGCTCTCTTCATAGGTACCGTCCAATAGTAAGGAATTCATCCCATCAAGATAATGTCCCATATCCATAATGACTATGCCATTGCCCTCGTTCGGTTTCATAAATCGAACAGTTGTGTGGCTAGTCAAATCTACCAACAACTGTTGTTCTTTAGTCACATTTGAGACTCTATCTTGTTCCCAAGCATTGCAAGTATTATAAACTTGCCTAATATCCTTTTCACATATATTTTTTTCAAATAATCCAATCACATTGTTCAGAGGGGGGTTAAAGGTACTTTGTTTCTTGTACTGTTCACAAATAAAATTCCCTGATCCACTGTCCTGGTTAACCAAACCTTCATGTTTAGCTTCCTGGTAAAACATTTCAAATCAATGAGTGCTTACTACATTTCCTGTCCTCCAGGGTACAAAAGAAAAACCTTTAGCTATTAAGTTAGCATGTTGGCCGTTGAGATTTAATTGTGAATAATTGTAAATCTTAAAATCACTCTTATTTACAATAATCTCAGGCTCCAGCCCTTATCTTCACACTGTTGTTCATTCAAACATTGAACTAATATTTCCATGTTGGATTGCCCACTTAAACTGTGAATACTATTTTCCCATTGATTCGACATGTTGATATCCAAGCACAATTATCATTATCGGCCATGTCATAGTTATTGTATTCAACCTTATTTACGTTCACACATTCCAGTGTACTTTGACTATCACTTCTCGCTAAATGAAATAAATTTCCCATTTTAAATTCATTATATGAATCTCAGTTTTCACAAACAAAGCGACCATTACAATCACATCGATATGTATTAGTGTTATTTTTCATTATTTCCCCATTTATACTATAAATTGATATATCCATCTCAATATTTGAGTCTACACATTCGTCTTTGTCCAGTTCCAGGCTTTGTTCTTGTGCTGATAAATTTGTCCAAAAACCATGGTCACCGTCACGTTGACCGCCTTCACCAGCCAGAACCAAATTAAAATCGCACTGACCGACTTCACAAACCGGTACTGAGTTGAGGTCACCTTGACCGACTTTACAAGCCGATGCCATTATACTGTTACATGAATACAAAAAAATCCTGGCTTACATTCTCCCCTGTAGCTAAAACAACATTAGTAGCCTGGATATTGAAATGTTTAACGTAATTGTCACTATATTTACTTGCACATACACTCTAGCGATAGTTGTAAAAGTATAATTCCGATAATGGCCACTCTACGTGTTCCATGACCTGAAGCTTTTGGGTCTTGCCCCTGTACTCGTAAATCTTTACTGGTATTCCCAAAAAAAAAGACGTTCGGTTGCCCATTTTGCCTCAAAGTCTCTCCGACCGTCTTACTGCATCCTCCATGTTGGCACCAGACTGTATATGCTGGCATCGCTGATCCTGTTGATCTCTTGGGTCTTGCCTCACTTCTGCCTCCTGATTCGCAATATTTTCAGATTGCTGCTTACCACTGACATGTTGCCCTGGGGATAACGGATAAACAATACCTCTGGCATATTTGTTAATGTCCCTTTTGTATTTGTTGTTTTTTATGGATAAAAATAGTGTTACATACATTGCTGACGTGATTAAAAACATTATTATAAGACAATTGACATTGATTAAAATCGATTGCCATTTTTAATAACCTTGTCCAGTTCATCCAGGTCCTTGGCCATTTGGTCAAGTTTAATCTGATTGTATTTTACCATGAGCTTCATCAAATCAATGCCTTCCTGGTCAAATAAAAGGTGCAGCTCATTTAAAAATTCACTGTGATTATCAGCACCATTAGGATACCTCCACAGTCTCTGGCCTCGGGGTACTTGTTTTAATTCTATATTTCTGCTCAAATAAGCATATTCCATTTGGATTTTCTTAAAGGCCAAAATGTCTTTTTCAAACCTTTTTAAATTGTCCTGCACTGTGGATTCCATCTGGGAACGTGAAGAGTCCACAAAGTTCCCCACAGTGAAATGAAAGCTGTTCTACTTCCATATGCCATCGCTACCGATGGCACACTGATTTATAGACCTTTTCTCCATAATTTTCATTCTCCTGATTTAGTCTCTTGGTTTACCTGACCAAATGGTCTGGAGTTGACATTGTCAATAGACGATGGTGATGGCTGGGTAAGTGGAAAGCCGAGGCTCCCAAAAATGTTACCAACACTAGGTTGCTTGTCCGTCAGGGTTTTAATCTGAGTTGTATGAACCGCCAACTGCTATTTGTTGCAGAAGGTTGAGAATTTCTCCATTTGAGTTAGGCTATTCCATCCCGCTGGCCCAAAAACCAAAACACAAGTGACTGCAAAAAACAAGTACAAGTAAACCAATCACCAGCAAGGGACAGTGAAATCACCACAAAATGGCACAAAATCCACACTTTATTCCAAGTTTAGTGCTTTCTTCCCCACTCAAGGGACTTCTCCAGCACATTAAACCAAAGAACACACCCAGCCAGCTATATACCCACCCCAATTAAACAATTAAAACCATATGCGCAATTTCCCAAAAACCAATTCATGCATTTAAATAAAGAACCAGAAACACATACAATATCAGTACTTAAATCTTTAAAAACATGAATTACATACTCTTTTATAACAACGTCATAACATTAAAAGAAAAAACAGTAATAATTTACAATTTAAACTCATTACCCTAAAATATTGTGCAATTTGGTACCTATGAAGAGAGCTCTTTGAATGAAATAAAGGTTGCATACCGTAAGATAGACCTACTTTTGGATGACATGGTATATCGGGGGCAAATTGAAAAGGAGAATTCTTACATGAAATATGACCATCCCATGGTCTCTAATATTTTTGGAATTCTAAAAATACACAAGGGCCTAGTTAAATCAAAATTTAGGCCTATTGTGGACGGCAAGAGATTCAAAACATGTTTTATCAGTAAATATGTAGATCAGAACATGCAAAAAAAGTTTTAAAGTTTACATACATCATTAAGGACTCTTGCAATTCTTAGACTAGCTTAATGGGATTGAGGTCGCCCCTGATTTAATCATGGTCACCATCGATGTATGCAACCTTTTTTCAGTAATACCTCACGATGAAGGGTTAAATTGGGTAGAACAGCAGCTCAGTAAGATCAACCTTTTCAACCAGGATGAGGTGAATACGTTTATTGTATTGATGGAGGTAGTATTAAAGCATTACTACATTCATTTTGAAGGGCAGTATTACAAATAGGTTAAGGGTGTGGCATGTGCCCCCATTTTTGCCAATTTGGTCATGTCCTTCTGGAAACAGGAATACCTGATGAATAGTCCCTTCATGGCACAAATAGTACATTACACTAGGTTCCTGGATGACGTTTTCCTGATTTGGAAGGGAACTGAGGACCGTTTAAAAGAATTCATGTGGTACATTAATGAAACAGTACATTTTTTGAAATTCACCTTTGAATATGCCAAGGTCCGGATCAATTACTTGGATGTTGATTTGGAATTGGATCAGGTGAATAAAATGTTTATAACTAGGATTTATAGAAAGCCAACCTTTTCCAGTTCCTATTTGGATTATAGTTGTTGGCACCCACACCAACAAAAGACATCCGTTGTAAAAGGACAAATGGTGTGGGCTGCCAGAATGGTCAGTTCACGGGAAGAATTTCTTAGCGAATTGGAATTCATCATGCAGATGTTTAAGCAGAGAGGGTATCCAAATGGCCTGTTGTGTGATGTTGTTATTGAAGTAAAGAGTAAATGTGACCTGGGTATTTATAAGCCTATTTTGGGGAACAGAATTTGTGGACCTAAGGGTGGGGTAATAAACCTAATACCAGTAAGAGTTTAATAATCACTTATAATGGTGTGGCTAATGCAGTTCTTGACATAGCTAAAAATAATTGGGAAATATTGCAGTTTGATGCAAATATTGCACAAAGAGTAGGAAAAGTTCCCAAATTTGTATTTAGAAGCGATGGAGCCTTGAAAAATATTTTTGAGGGGGAGATAGGGTATGACACATGTAATAGGAGAATTGGGAATTATAAATGCAATACGTGTATACTGTTAATTTATTCTTGAAACAGGGAAATTTTAATATAAGTGGAAAGGCAATTTGCATCAAGGGACATTTTAACTGCAACAGTAGCAATGTGATTTACGTGGCAAAATGTCAAGATTGTCCCATTTTTATCTGGGCAAAACCTGCAGAAATTTTAAAGTAAGAACTGGGGAGCATTTAGGGGATATGAAAAATAAAAGGTACTAGTGCTTTCTATAGGCATTTGCAGGAATGTCCAGGACACCAGTTTAAGTTTTTAGTTGTTCAACAATTACTGAAGAATGAGCAGGGTAGAATTTTAGACATACATCTAGATGTGCTGGAGCTGACGTGGCAATTGTTTTTAAATGCATCCCAATATCCAGGTATAAATGAGATAAGATTCTCTAGCATTTTAAAATTGCACAATATTTTAGGGTAATGAGTTTAAATTGTAAATTATTATTGTTTTTTTCTTTTAATGTTATGACGTTGTTACAAGAGTATGTAATGTTTTTAAAGCTTTAAGTACTGACATGGTATGTGTTTCTTATTATATTTAGTGTTCTTATTTAAATGCATAAATTGTTTTTTGGGAAATTGCTCAAATGGTTTTAATTGTTTAATTGGGGTGGGATATAGCTGTCTTTTTGTGTTCTTTGGTTTATTGTTCTGAAGAAGTCCCTTGAGTGGGGAAGAAAGCGCTAAACTTGGAATAAAGTGTGGATTTTGTGCCATTTTGTGGTGGTTTCACTGTTCCTTGCTGGTGATTGGATTACTTGATCTGAAGTAAACTTAATTTGATCAGCAACCTTGTGGGTATCGGAACCGACCCTGGATCCGAGCCGGCAGCTTCCCAAACTAAAGATCTGAGCTCTCAGCTCCTCCCCTTACCCATAATACCCTGCTACCTCCCTCCAGTCGTCAGATCTCATTTGCCGCAGCTTCTGAAGCATAAGGGACGAGCTCTTAGCGTTTTAGGTGAGAGGAATTTAGGAGTATGTTTGTTAAAAAAAAAAAAAACTATTTTGGTGTGTGTATAGTAGAAGTGTGTATAGTAGACCCATAGTTTAGTTAAACCATTTTTTAGTTGTATTTAGTAGTAAATTAGTGTTTTTTCCCTTACCCTTACTGTGCGTGTTAGGGTGTGTGCTTGAGTGTGATGGCCGAGGGCCGTAAGGCCATTTTCTCAAAATGTGCTGAGTGTGGTCATAAGCTGTCCCCAGTGGATGGCCACACTCAGTGCGTTCTCTGCCTGGGGGTAGCCCACTTAACATCGGGCTGCCAGATTTGTGTGGCCTTTAACCCCCGGGCTATGAGGGACAGGAGAAACAAGCTAATCCTGGCGGGACTCTTGCCCCCGGATTCTTCTTCCTCCTCTCCCTCAGTGGCAGCAGTCGTGGCTGCGACTGTCCAGCCTTCAGCTCCCCTTCCCCTGGCTGGGACTCAACCTCCTGCTGCTTCCCAGGAGAGGGGGACTCTTCTAGTAAAGAGAAGAGACATAGAGAAAAGGAGAGGGATAGGCACAACAGCCATAAGCGGCGGGCCGAATCAGTCCCTTCGGCTCCGCCAACTAAATTGACTTGTTCCCCTATGAGGGTTTCCAGGTCTTCCCCCTCTAGGCTCCGTTCTCCACGCTTCTCTCTGGAGCTAGAGGAGGAGTCCCGGTCACCTTCGAGGTCGTCTAGTCGGCCTTCCTGGCCTGCCTCGACTTCTTCCAGGTCTACCAGGAGTCTGTCCGACGCAGATATGGACTGGATGATGCGTCTATTCCTGCAGGCCCAGATGCAGATACGAGTGCTCCTGCCTCCCCCCACCTCCGGGAGGGAGCTCTGCCCCTTTCTTTGCACCCATTGCTCCTTCACCGATCCACTATCTGGTTTCGGAGCAGTCTGATCCAAGTCATCTTGGAGCCAGGGAGTCTGCGCTGATGATAGTTGCTACTTCGCTAGCCTTACCCTCGAGTTTATCGGGTCATCTTTCGGATCCGAGCTCTCGGGGCCGAGAGCCGAGCTTCGGATACGCAGGGGTGAGTGTGTCTTCGGCTCCGTTGCTGTCGGAACACACTTCCCTTTCGGGTACGATCGCGTCAGCTCCGACACCAGTCCTCAAGTTGGAGCCAAGGGGACTACTCTCGGAGCCAGGGGCGAGTGGTTCGCCTTCGGCTTTCAAAGTGGTGGAGAGGGTGCTGTCAGAGTTCGAAGTCCCCGGTCCGTGCTACGTTTCCACCCTTCACTCCCTCGTATATGGGCCTGTCATCCATCGTCCAGCCCCAGGGACAGCCTGTGTCTGCGCCCCAATTAGTTCCCGTAGAGGAACACGACCCCGTTGGTGAGCCATCCTCTGACAGCCCCGCCAAGGAGGTCCCTCACAAACGAAAGTGTAAGAGGGAGGCACTTGGACTCCCCCGAGTCCCTCAGAGGACACTGACTTAGGGGAAGGTTCCCCCAGGTCACCCCCAGAGGACGTCTTCTTTGGAGACATTATGGAGATGCTGCGAATAAGAGGTGGGTGGTCAGCCCAGAAACCTTCCTCTGAGTCTGTTTCTGGAGACGTTCGCATGCCCGTCTACCTCTTGGGCGCCCCCCCCCCCCCCGGCCGACCCCCTGGTAGACTTTATTACTACCAGGGCTTGGAAGGAGTCTGACACTGTGGAGCCAATCTCTAGGAGACCGGATAAAATTCTTAGTCCCCCTTCTGACAAGCCGGTGTGGAATAATGGTTCCCTGGTAGATGCCATGGTGGTGGCGGCTGCCACCAAGAAGGAACTGGCACAAGAAGGTTCCTCGGTCCATCCTTCTGATAAGGAGTCACGGACGATGGACCGTATTGGAAAGCGGATGTTTGCTTCAGCCACCTTTTCTATAAGGGCGCTGAATTATCTGGCACACGTCATTAGGCTTCAGCGGGATTTCATAAGAGTACGCTGGGTCTCTCCCAGAGTCCATGGCGGCTGAGGACAAACGGTCCTTCTCTGCTCGCATGGCCACTCTAAAGTAAATATCTAACACTTCTATGCAGCTTCTCTCCCATGCCACGGAGGGGGCGGCTAGAGCCAGTGGAGCAGGGGTCTCCTTGCAGCGTCACGCCTGGCTCCGTCTTTGGGACTTTGCGGAACCTTTCAAGGCGTCCTTCGCGAACACTCCATTTGACGGTTCTACGCTATTCTGTAAAACCATCCGCGACACGCTACTCCAGAGCGAGAAAGCCGTCGGAATCCTCTTCTCTGCTCCTCAAAGGTCCTTCTCAAGGAACCAGAGAGGACAAAAGAAGATGTGGTTCCGGAAGTCTCAGCAGTCCCGTGCCGCTCTGGACCCTTCGTTCTTCAGAGGCAGAGGAGGACAAGGTGGATGCCGGCCCAGAGGCAGAGGTGGGCCGAAGAATTTCGGGTCGAGAGAACCCTTCTCTGACTGACCCGCGCAGCAGCCCTGAGGGGTTGCCCGACTGCAGTCGGGGGGGGGGCGTTTTTCGGAGCATCTAGTAAGTTGGGAGTCCATTACTTCAGATTGCTGGGTGCTCCGAATAATATCCAGGGGTTACTCTATCCCCTTCCTGAATCTTCCCCTGCTAGCGAAGCGCCTCCCCGATGTCTCACCCAATCAGAGGGGGGAGGCAGCTTCAGAAATAAAGAAGTTACTAGAAAAAAGGGCCATCCAGCACGTCCCCCCCCCCCCCCCCAGAGCAGTCCGGATTGGGCAATTACTCCAGGTTCTTTTTGGTGCCAAAAAAGACGGGGGACTTAAGGCGAATTCTCGACCTGTCAACTTTGAACCTGTTCATTGCCAAAGAGAAATTCCGGATGGTCACTCTACAATCTATTCTCCCCTTCTGCAGGAGAACAACTGGATGTGCTCCATAGACCTCAAGGATGTGTACTACCACATTCTCATGGACAGACGATCCAGGAGGTTTCTCCGCTTTCGGCTAGGGGCCAGTCATTTATCAGTTCAGGGTTCTTCCGTTCGGCCTCACCACAGCCCCCAGGGTGTTCACCAAGGTCATGGCAGTTGTGGCAGCCCACCTGAGACTTCAGGGAATTCAGGTCTTTCCATACCTAGACGACTGGCTCCTCACCGCCCCCACCAGGCATTTACTCTGTTCTGCCAGGGATTATTCTTTACTGTTGGCCCATCATGTAGGCATTACCATAAATTTCAGGAAGTAGTCTCTCTCTATCCTATTCAACTTCTGGATTTCATAGGGGCTAGGATAAACGCGCTTCAGTCCAAGGCCTTTCTTACAGCAGACAGGTTACGCATTTTGTCACTTCATGTAATAGCGCTTCTACATTCCCCAGCTCCACCCGCAGAATTAGTCCTGAGAGCCCTAGGATCAATGCGGCAGTCATCAGCCTTTCACTTCTTGCTCGGTTGCACATGAGTCCTTCAATGTACCCTTCAGGTCCAGTGGTCCCTCCTCCTTCACCCATTGGATTCACCGATTCCCCTAAGTAGGGTTTGCAGGAACTCCCTTCTTTGGTGGCTCCATTCCCGAGAGCTTCGGGAGGAGAGACCGTTCGTGATGCCTTGACCCCAAACCACGCTGACCACAGATGCTTCTCACCTCGGGGGGAGGGGGGGGCATTGCATGGGCAGAACCGTCCAAGGCACTTGGACCCCTGTAGAAGACAGTTCTGCATATCAGTGTTCTGGAGATGAGGGCGGTGCTTTTAGCATTGCAAGCCCTTCAAGACCTTCTTCCTCCGGGGACTATTGCAATTCAGACAGACAACATGGCGGTAGTCTGGTACATCAACAAACTGGGAGGAACCAGGTCTTACCCTCTTTGTCGAGAGGCTATGAGAGTTTGGGAATGGGTGACTTCCACCAACCGCTTTCTGATAGCAACGCGCATTCCAGGTCGGACCAACATTCTAGCAGACAAGCTGAGTCGTCCTATCCTCACACCTTACAAGTGGTCTCTTAACCCCTTAGTAGCGAAACAGATCTTCCTCAAATGGGGTCAGCCTTGCTGCGATCTCTTCGCATCTCCTTCAAACGCAAAATGCAGCAAATTTTTCGCTCTAGTTCACCCACCGGGGGAAGATTCCCAGAGACGCTCTGGTTCATGCTTGGCCGCCCGGTCTTCTTTATGCTTATCCTCCTCTTCTGCTAATGACAAAATTTCTGCAGAAAGCTCATCGGTTGGAGAGCAAAATAATCCTCCTAGCCCCTTTCTGGCCTCGCCAGATCTGGTTCCCGTACCTACGGTCTCACATCCATAACTCCTCCTTGGGTCTTGGATCCCATTCCGGATCTGATCTCTCATCCTTCGGGATTGCAAACTCCGAACCTAGACAACCTCAAGCTCACGGCTTGGTTAATCAAGTTCCATTAGTGGCTAGGACTCCCGGTATATCATCTTCCGTAAAATCTATTTTGGTAGCAGCACATAAACCTTCTACCAGGAAGATCTACAAGAGTAAATGGAAGCATTTTTCCATCTGGGCCAAACATAGGGATTTGGACCCTTTTACGGCTCCCATTCCAACAGTTCTTGAATTTCTGTCCCACATTTTCCACCAAGGGGCCAGTGCTTCTACTGTCAAGCTTCAGATGGCTGCTATTTCTCATTTCCACATCGGGGACAACCTTGGTCCCTTAGCTTCCGCTGAGATATGCAAAACCTTTTTGAAAGGCACCTTTCTGTTAAGACCTCCGGTCAAGAATGCGGTTCCCCCATGGGACTTGACCTTAGTTCTTCAGGCACTTACTGGTCCACCCTTTGAACCTGCAGCTTCCATTGATTTAAAATTCTGATCTTGGAAAACTGCCTTCCTGATTGCAATTACTTCAGCTAGAAGGGTATCTGAACTTCAAGCCCTTTGTACAAAACCCCCGTACCTGGTCTTCCATAAGGACAGAGCATCTCTCAGGACTAATCCTTCATTCTTGCCTAAGGTAGCCTCCGAGACCAATATCAATCAAACCATCAGTTTGCCTGTTTTCTTCCCCAACTTTCAGAACAAAGGGGAATACAGACTGCACTTGTTGGATGTACATAGACAATTGCGATTTTACTTGCACAGGATAGCTGCTTCTCGCGAATCGGAGCAGCTTTTCGTGTCTTTCACTAAGCCGTCCTTAGGCAAGCCTATTACAAAAGTTACCTTAGCTAGATGGATATCCCACTGCATCTTACACGCATATACAGCTTCTGGTTGGCCAGAACCCTTGGGGGTTCATGCTCAATCTACCCGTTCTATGGCTACCTCTGCAGCATTTTGGTAGAGTTCCCTTAGATGACATCTGTTCAGCGGCTACTTGGGCCTCTTCTCATACCTTAATTTCTCATAAGCTGGATCTGATATCCAGAGGTAGGGCAGCCTTTGGCTCCGCAGTGCTCCGGAATACCCTTCCTTGAGGACTTCCCAGGTTTTTGGTAGCTGGGGACTCTGTCCCACAGGTTGCTGATCAAATGAAGTTAACTACTTCAGATAAAGAAGTTATGTACTCACCATAACGTTCCATCTGAGTAGGTAACTTCATTTGTCAGCAACCGACCCCCCCAGCCTGTTTTGTGGTCATATTCATGACGGAATGTTTTCCTTCTGTCATGCATCAGGTTAGCGTTTCTCTTTTGAGTATGTTTGACTGTTTTTGGTGGATAATTTGGCAAACTCAATCTGAGGACTGGAGGGAGGTAGGGTATTATGGGTAAGGGGGAGGGGCCGAGAGCTCGGATCTTTAGCTTGGAAAGCTGTCGGATCCGATACCCACAGGTTGCTGACAAATGAAGTTACCTACTTGGATGGAACGTTATGGTGAGTACATAACTTTTTTTTGCAGTCACTTGTGTTTAAGTTCTTTTTAGTGCCAAAGAAAACGGGGGACGCAAGACTCATTCTGGATCTGTCTGTTCTGAACCTGTCAGCCAAAGAGAAATTCCGGATGGTCACGCTTCAGTCCATTCTGCCTACCTGCAGGCAGAAGATTGGATGTGCTCTAGCAACCTGAAGGACATGTACTATCACATCAAAATGAATAGGCGCTCCCACGGGTTTCTTTGCTTCAGGCTGGGGGCCAATCATTATCAATTCAGGGCCCTAGCCTTTGGCCTCACCACAGCCCCCAGTGTGTTCACCAAAGTCATGGTGGTAGTAGCATCCCACCCAAGGCTTCAGGAATCCAGGTTTTCCTTTACCTGGACGATTGGCTCCTTGCTGCTCCTACCGAGAGTTTACTATGCCAGGCCAGGGATTACTTCCTTCTAGCAAACAGACTGGGCATTACATTCGATGCCAACAAGTCATCGCTGACTCCAGTTCAGAGCTTACACTTCATTGCTGCTCGGTTAGACACCATAGAAATGTAAGTCTACCTCACCCCAGAAAGGGTGAACAGTTTGAAACTTCACGTATCTTACATTCTTCATTCTCACTGCCCATCAGCGGAATCAGTTCTACGGACTCTGGGTTCCATGGCAGCCACTGTCAGTCTTCTCCCCTTCGCACGGCTTCACATGAGGGTCCTCCAGATGGACGTTAGCAGTTCAGTGGTCCCTCCTGGGACCTATCCTTGTCCCATCCGATACGCATATCCCGGGCTTGCAGAGAGTCTCTTCTCTGATGGACTCTTACCCGAACTTGTCCATGGACGTCCCTTTCTTCACTTTTCCCTTTTTCCCCACAACCACACTGACCATAGATGCCTCCCAGCTGGGGGAGGGGGGGCATTGCTTGGAAAGGACGGTCCAAGGCACGTTGTCCCCTTCCGAGACCAACTTGCATATCAATGTCCTGTAGATGAGGGCGGTTCTTTTAGCATTGCAGGCCCTTCATGCCCATCTTCCTCAAGGGGGACTATTGCCATCCAGTTGGACAACATGAGTGGTCTGGTATATCAACAAGCAGGGAGGAACTAGGTCTTACCCCCTTTCTCGAAGTCATGAGAGTGTGGGAATGGGCGGTTTCCACCACCTGTTTTCTGGTGGCAATGCACATTCTGGGACGGTCCAGCATCCTTGTGGACAGGCTCAGCAGGACTATTCTGATGCCTTATGAGTTGTCTCTGAATCCTTCGGTAGCAGAACAGATCTTCCTCAAGTGGGGCTAGCCTTGCTGCGATCTCTTCACATCTCCTTCCAACGCGAAGTGCATTGAGTTCTTCGCTCTGAACCCCCCCCCCCGGGGGAAGCCCCCAGAGATGCACTGGTTCATGCTTGGCCTCCCAGTCTCCTTTATGCTTGCCCTCCTTTACCTCATTTTCTGAAGTTTCTTCAGAAAGCTCGCAGGCTGGGGAGCACAGTAATCCTCCTCGCCCCATTCTGGCCTCGTCAAGTCTGGTTCTCCTGTCTATGGTCTCATCTAGTAGTTCCTCCACGGATCTTTGATCCGGTTCCAGATCTTATTTCTCATCCTTCAGGGGTTCCTTACCCAGACCTGGACAGTCTGAAACTCTCAGCTTGGTTGCTCCAGTACCAGTATTGATTAGGACTCCTAGTTTATCCTCTCCGGTTAAAGCCATTCTGGTGGCGGCCTCTAAATCTTCTACCAGAAAGATATACTATAATAAATGGAAACGTTTCTCTATTTTGGCCTCTAAATGGAATCTAGACCCCTTTTCAGCTCCAGTTCCAGCCAATCTGGAATTTTTGTGGTATTTTTCAGCAGGTTGCAAGTTCTTTTACTGTTTGATTTCAACTGGCTGCCATTTCCGACTTCCATGTGGGTGAAAACATGGCTTTCTTAGCTTCGTCTAGGCTCTGTAACACCTTTCTTAAAGGAACTTTTATGTTACGACCGCCAGTGAAAGATCCAGTGCTGCCTTGGGACCTCACCTCCGTACTACAAGCCTTGGTTTCTCCTTCCTTTGAACCAGTGGCATCAGTAGACTTACAATTCTTTTCTTGGAAAACTTTTTTGGTGGCCATAACTTCGGCCAGGAGGGCATCGGATCTCAAAACCTTATACATTAAAGTTCCTTATATGGTTTTTCATAAGGACAGGGTTTCCCTGTGCACGAATCCTGCCTTCCTTCCTAAAGTGGCTTCTGAGAACAGTTATTAATCAAACCATCAATCTTCCGGTTTTCTTTCCAGACTTCCAAAATAGAGGTGAATACAAGTTTAAATTTGTTGGATGTACATAGGCAGTTGAGGTTTTACCTGCACAGAATGAAACCCTTACGGAAATCAGACCAACTGTTTCCTATTAGAGGCCCTTTTTAGACAAACCAGTTTCCAAAGTTACCATTGCAAGATGGGATTTCCCAATGCATTCTCCAGGCATATTCTTACAAAGGCATCTCCCTGCTGGGCCTGATTAAAGCCCATTCCACTATATCCATGGCAACTTCGGCGACTTTCCAGTCTAGTGTGTCACTGGATAACATTAGTTCTGCAGCTACTTTGGTCCTCATCTCATACCTTTATTTCACATTACAAATTGGACATGGTATCCAGGGTAGAGCATCCTTTGCTCCATGGATGCTCTGTAATATCCTTCCGTGAGGGCCACCCAGATAAAGGTAGGTGGGGACTCTGTCCCACAGGTTGAAGATCAAATAAGGTAAACCACTTCAGATAAAGAAGTCATGTACTCACCATAATGTTCCATCTGAGTAATTGTACTTCATTTGTCTTCAACCATCCCTCCCTCCTTCCCCCTAACCTTGCCACAATTGTCCTAATTTGGTATTTGGGAGAGGTGTACACTTGTGGCTCTTCTGCTTATGTTTTTTTCTCGATTATCTGAACCTTTAGTGGTAAGGTTTTCTTGGGTCTGGCTTATGTTTCTAATTCAGCAAACTTGATCTGAGGGAAAGAAGGAGATGGAGGGGCATTATGGGCAGGGGAGGCGCTTGGAGCTCTGATCAGATGCTGGTGATGCGGCCCTCTCGGATCTGATCCGAATACCCACAGGTTGAAGACAAATGAAGTACAACTACTCAGATGTTATGGTGAGTACATAACTTCTTTTTTTCAACAGTCTGATCAACCTTTTGTGTCTTTTTCTAATGGCAAAGCTTATTTCTTAGGTCACTCTTGCTCATTGGATATCCAGTTGTATATCTACAGTTTATCGTTCCAAAGGTTTACCTCTACCGGGCCCTGTCTGGGTGCATTCTACCAGATCATTGTCTACTTCTGTGGCTTTTTGGTCCAGAGTTCCTATTGACCACATTTGTTCAGCTGCTACTTGGTGGTCTTCACACAAGTTTATCTCCTATTACAAGTTAGGCATTCTTTCCAGGATTAGGGCTTTCTTTGGCTCTGCCATGCTCCAATAACATCTTTCCATGAGGGCCTCCCAAGGTTATTGTAGCTAGGGATTCTGTCCTGTAGTTTGAAGACCAAATTAAAAGCAATAACTTCAGATAAATAAGTTATATACTTAACATAACTTTCCATCTGAGTTGTTGCTTTTCATTCGTCTTCAACAGTCCCCCCCCCCCCCACCTTAGTACTTTGTAGTGGACTGGAAGCCTGCGTCTGCATCTATTTTCTTGGTCTTTGTTGTGTCCGGTGTGTGTGTATCCCTTCAGTGGTCAGGGATTACGTTTTTTTGCTGTGGGTGGTTGTTGCTGTCCAGCAGCAAACTCTGAGAGGAGGAGGGAGAGTGGAGCGTTCTTGTAGGGGAGGAGCTTGGATTTCGGCTCTGATGCTGGAGTGTACAGCCGAGTCGGATCAGAGTCCCATAGGTTGAAGACAAATGAAAAACAACAACTCAGATGGAACGTTATGGTAAATAACTTCTTTTTCACTTCTCATAAACTTAAAGCCCAAAAAAGCGCAACTGTTTTGTAAACCAGCCTGTGTACTTTCAACATCTTCGAATTCACTGTGAAAATAAGACGTTTGGTCACTTTATTACTTTTTTAAAATATTTTTAAAGCCATTATGAGTGCTAAAGATGTTGAGTTAGCAAAAGTGGGGGCTACCATCACCCTCCTTGCTGTTTCACAAGTCTGCTTGTAGTATTTCCTGAAAAATGCAACTAAGTTGTATTCCAGAACTAATAAAAACAAATATTAAGTGTGTGAAACATTGGTAGTGTGGGACATGAAAGACCTAATCATAGCTAACACAAGAAGTTGTGGAATAACAGTATCTAATGAACTAGCGTCAGTTGTAATTAATATTAATCATTATTCTGTGAGAATATATGCACTTTGGGTTTTGCAGTAAATGATTGATTGGCACCTGTTTGCTTACCACAAGAACTTAACCCCATGTGAGACTGTGTCTTAAAGAACCAGAGAGAACTTGAAACAATGCAAGTTATATAGTGGAGTCCAAAATTAACTGTCGCAGAACCTAGGGGAGTGCAAGATCACAGCTGATCCCTTGCAGGAAATATGCTACTACTACTTAGAGAAGTTGTGGCTGAGAAGATGCATACTGTGAGTAAACTCTAATGCTATTTACTTTTATAGTGATATCTCCTTAAAGATCTACTGTTTTTATAAGTAGCTTGTATAGTTGTTTTTCTTGTGCCACCTGTGAGATTTGGTTCCCTTTACTGCATTCTAAGCCTAGAGTAGAGTCCATCTGGGCCAGCACAATATCAATAAGTGAAGCTGTCCATGTACTCAAGGATGAACTACATTTGGATATATTTACATGTGGTGATCTTTTCAAAGAGAAAAGGTATATACCAAAGCTGTTTGTGGGCGTTCTATAAATTGGGACATCAATAGCCATGGTTAAAGAGGCTTTAGTGGGCTGTTAGCCTAATAACCTCCTATGTTACCTTCATATGAGTATGCATCTTTGGAGTTTAAATTATTATCCTTTAAATGGTCCACCCCATTGTGGCTATTTTTCCTTGGAAAAATTTTGCAGATGCTCAACATTTAGATTACTGTTGCAGTAGCCTAAGCTGTACGAGTTACATCCTTGTGTGTTCACCTGCCAGCTTTTAAAGCTTTAGGGCACCTTGCAAATGGCCAAACAGTCAGTCTCAAGTAGAGCCACATGAGAGTCTGTTTGGGTGTCAAAAGCTTCACCACCTCTGTAGGTTTCGTAGAACTGAAAGTCTGCTAGTCCCTTTTGAGACTTGGCAGATGAATACTCTTCTGGGAAGAACCTTGCACTACGTTAATGTTATGAAGAGAAACCTTTTTTGTGAACATTTTATTTTTATGCTAGGAAACATTGTTATTGGACTGTCATGTTGCTGAAGGGATTTTTACTTTTGTAATTTTTGTGAGACGACTTAGTATATTTTTAATCATATGTTCAACATTTTAATGTAAAGGTAATGTTTGTGGGGGTAGGATATTGTGCTTTTGGTGACTGTCTTACAAAAATTTACCTTTGCTCCAGTTTTATAGTGTGCTTATTTGCATAACTGTAAGCTTACTATAGTTTTTTACTGCTAGATGGCTCAGGTTTTGGCTGAAAACAGATCACTAGACCTCTTTGCATATCTGTTTAACAAATTGAATAAACTAGTGAAATGTACTTTCCTTTTGCACGTAAAGAACTGTGCAGTTCTGTGTTCATTGGTTGTAAAATCTGTTGTAAGCAACACCATTTGTGTGTGTTATTCTTCAGCCTTTATTGACTTTCTACTGAAATGTACTTGCAAACGGTTACAACATGCTGAGCCACTTGAAGTATACAGTGCTGAACAAGTTAAATTCCATTAAACTAGTACCTAAATGAGGTAGAATCATTAGAGGACTAAGGATCCAACATATGATGCAGGATATGTAGATGGGGAGAACCTAACTTCCACCAAAATGTGGCATTTAATTCACACATTTCACGGGTGTTAAGGTCAATACGCATATCTCTGTTAAAGTTGAAGTGTGTGAGAGGGTTAGTGGAGGAGTGAAGAGAGTCCTAGATATCCAGTTTTACTCTTGAGGTTGTTTTGAAATGATGCATGTGAAATCTATGGCCTTTCAGAATGTCCACTTGAAGCATTACTAGTTTAGTATTTTGGTGATGTGCATACAAGGAGACTTGCAGTCTGTGGCTGAGGAGGCAGTACGGTGTAGCATTATAGGTGAGTACTTTAAACATTGGCAAATGCAGGAGGGTGACACTAAGGATGTCTGGAGCTGTTCTAGTGATTGCTAATTCACAGCAAGTTAAAGAAGAAGTTTGAGCAGGTGCTGTGGAGGCAGTGTTCAGACGGACTGGGTGATGCTGATGTGGTAAATTAATCCATAGACTATGCGGAATCTGCATCTTATCCATTCGATGGTCAGAAGGGCAGGCCATACGCCATTGCTTTCCAAATTTACTGTTAAGCGTTGTCTGGATTTACACCTACATTCTATAAAGTGTGCAGAGTAAAAACACAGATGTCTGATCCGTCTGGTTTCAGCCTGTGAATTATTGGATCTGACACCAGCCAGTTTCTTCAGACATTGAACTTGCCAGACTCTGCCTCCCTTACCCATAATCACCCGATCCTCACCCCACTTCCAAGATCTAGTTTGCCACTGTTCCTGTCAGCAGCTCGATCTCACTCCATTTCAGCATATCCTTTTGGAAAGTTTATTGTACTGCTTTATTTATGTTGTATTTTGCTGTGCCTTACCCTTTACTTATTCTTAGCATAGTTAGTGTTGTGCGTGATAGGTAGTTGTACTTCAGCGGTTTATTCTTTAGATAGGCTTCCCGTCTTTTGTGGCCTTGTTTGTTGTAGTTTGTGTGTGTGTGTGTGTGTGTGTGTGTGTGTGTGTGTGTGTGTGTGTGTGTGTGTGTGTGTGTGTGTGTGTGTTAGCTTGTTTAGGTATAATGTTTTGATAGGTTTAGTATAGTTGTAATATTATTCTTGTAGGTATTGTACTTTTTGGATTTTTGCCTTAATGGTGTGTTTTTTCTGCATACTGGAAAAAGGTTTTAAGAAATGCATTGCCTGTGGGCAGAAGTTGCCATTGCAGAACGCACATGATATGTTTGTTTGGGAACATTGCACCTGGACTCTGTATGTTCTGTTCGTGAGAGGCTTGGGTACAGGGTGATTAACAAGTGTCAGGCCAAGTTGGTCCTAAAGGGCCTTTTTCCCCTCCGGCCCTTTACCTGCTTCGTCTGCCTTTCCCTGGGCTGCAAAGATTTTTCCCTTCTGGCCCTTTACCTGCTTTGTCTGCCTTTCCCTGGGCTGCAAAGATTGTGTCTGCTGAACTTTGATTGCGGAACTCCAGTTTGTCCAACAGGGATCAGAAAAGTTCTCCTCTGCTTCTCTCCCAGGACTTTCTTCCTCTGATTTGCTTGACCTGAATATCCCATGACATTCTGGTCTTTTGGCTGCCCTGATGTCAACATTGGCTCTGGCTCACTGCCTTCGGTGCAGACCACCAGTAAGGCCCAATCACTGGCTCCAAGCCTTCCCAACCCCTTACTGCTCAATGTTGCTCTTTCGGGTAGGACAGCTTCCCTTTTTTCTCCATATACTCTGCTGGAGTTATTTCCAGAGTTCTCATTCCCTGGCCAAGTTCCAGGTCTCTCTGGCTTGGATCTAGCAGATGAGTTTGTCATCTTCGAAATGATCCTGCAAGTCCCCTGTCAGTGGATTCCTTCATCCAGTCACCGAGGTCAGTGAGCAGAATTAAAGCCTCTGCCTTGGAGCAGCTGATGAAGTCCTTTTTGCAAACTCTGCAGTTAGGCCTTATAAATTTGGGTTCAGGTCCAGAAACTTCTGCTCAGACTGTCAGGCTTCCTTATTTGGCACCACCAAATTTGAGGTCTTTGGGCCTGGCTGCTTTCCCACCCTCTGGATTGAGTTTGATGGCTTGGCCATCTTCAACTCTGAATCGTATCTTGGTCTCGTCGACTCAGATTACTTTGGGGTCGTCTGGACTTTGGAGCAGTGGTATGGAAACCAGGGTTTTCTTGTTTGGGTTTAGTCCCTGCTTCAAGTTTCTATCCCGCTTGGCACTTCAGCTTTTTGACTTCAGCACTGGTCTCTGTGCTGTGTCAGGGATAGACGTAGCTCCCTTTGGCTTGGGGGTGTCACTAGTATCTTCTGGTACTGAGACCCACTGTTCCAGCAGACCAGCTTCTACCTTTGACATTTTAAAAAGGATGCTAGCCTCTAAGGAGATGGGTTGGGTTTCCCTGGCCGGTGTCCCATCCCCTTTCTCATCTGGGCCTGTGACCAGTCGCCATTCTGGTCCTGGACAGCCTGTTTCAGTTGGGCTCCCTCTTGCTCCCTTAGCAGAGCTTCCTGCCTCTTCTCTTTCTCCAGCATCACCAGAGCAGGAGGTTTCAGAGAAGAGGAGGTGTAAGATGAAATGCCTCGACTCCCTGGAGGGGTTTCTCACTGAGGATGCTGTCCTTGGGAAAGAGAGGTGTACCCTGAGTCTCCGTGGGATGATGTTTCCTTTGGCGATCTCTTGGAACTACTTTGCTAATGCTGTGGCTGTACCACTGAATCCCTCTTTCTGGAGGATTCAGTATTTTTTAAGCCAGTCTACACGAGCCCATCTATGCTTTGGGTGGTTCTCCCTCTTGACGTGTTCATAGCCCAAGTTTTCCGGAGGGTGTGGAAGGAACCTGACATGATGGAGCTCATCCCAAGAAGTCTGACAAGATCCTTGTATCCCCCAAAGACAGGCTCCTTAGACTAAGGGTCCAACCATTGATGCGATTGTGGTGGATGATGCCACGAAGGAGATCTCTGAAGACAGCTTTTATCCTGCGAATAGGGAGTGTTGGACTTTGGACCATTTAAAGAATTGTTCCTGTCCCTCGGCTGTATTTGCATTGAGGGCACATGATTACCTATTGCACTTGACCAGACTCCATGTCCAAAGTGTTAAACTTTGACACAGCAGTCTCCGGAGATTCAAAAGATGCAGAAGACTCTGTTGTCTACCCTGCTATCTATCGCCAACGTCACCATGAAGCTCAGCTCTAATGCAGCTGAAGGAGCATCTTGAGTGGCTGGCTGTTTGCCATGTGATGCCACGTATGGATGTGATTATGCAGCTTTATGGATTGCTTTAAGGTGTCCTTCATTAATGCTTTATTTACTGTCTCTTCCTTGTTTAAGCCAAAAATTTAAAGATACTCTAGGAGCGAGCAAGATGGGAAGACTGTCTGCCATAGGAGTGCGTTTTGCTACCTCTCTGTGAACCATTTCGAGGAATCAGAAGGAGGGGGGCAAACTCCTCGTTTTCAGAAACTCTAAGCAGTCTTCTCAGGATGCTTCATCAGAGGTTTACTAAGGCCATGATGGGGGAATCATAATGGTTGCCATCCGCGGGGCAGGGGTGGTTTTTGACCCTGAAAGGTTGCTTGACTGTCCTCTGGTGACATTTGGGGGTTACGTCGCTCTTCACTTAGAAGTTTGGGAGGCCATCATCTCAGATGTCTGGGTGGTGTTATATCCAGAGGCCACGCTAGTCCCCTTTTAGAGATTCCAAAGTTGCGTGTCAAATGTCTCCCAGACATTCCATCCCATCATAGACTGCAAGCAGCATTAGAGATTCACAGGCTGCTCACAAACAGTCTGATCCAAGAGGTCCCACCAGATCAGAGAGGATCTGGGGTCTGTTCAGGATTCTTATTGGTACCAAAGAACAAGGACTTCAGGCCCATTCTGGATTTACGTAAACTAAATCCTTTTGTGAAACGGACCAAATTCCATATGGGTATGGTGCAGTCCCTTTCACCTTTGCTGAGAAAGGACGATTGTATGTGCTCGTTTGACCTCAAGGACACCTACCATCTTATAGAGAGGTGCTCCAGGAGGTTTCTGCACTACTGGCTAGAGGTCAGTCACTACCAATTCAGGACCGTGCTGTTTAGTCTCACCACAGACCCCCATACCCCCTCATTCCGATGTTCACCAAATGCCTTGCAGTGGTGGCAGCCTGGCTCTGCAGTCGGCTCTGGTCATACAGTGGTCTTTTGTAACTCGCCTAATACATTTTCCAGTATGGTTGATGGTGTGTACTGACCAAATTTGTTGGTGGTTGCAGTCTCCTTTAGTGACAAACTAGAGACACTTCTTCCACCTCCTTCGGCCACGGTCACCATGGGCGCTTCTCTTCTAGGGTGAAGGAGGTATTTTGAGAGGAGGACGGTGTAAGGGTCCTGGTCTTCTGTGGAGGCCAACATTGATGTCTGTGTCTTGGAGATGAGAACCTTCCTTCTTGCATTGCAGGCTTTTCAGGATGCTCTTCCCAGTGGTGTGATTGTGATACAGATGGACAATATGTTCATTGTCCAGTATCTCAGCAAGCAAGGGGGAATACTTTCTTATCCTGTTGAGAGGCCATGAGGATTTGTCAGTAGGCAATTTCATCTCAAGGGTTTCTGGTTGCAGTGCATATCCTGGGGAAGTATTAGCATTCTGGCCAACAGCCTCAGCAGGAGCATTTGGCTTCCCCTATGAGAAGTCCCTAAATCTGAGAGTTGTGACTTGGATGTTTCAGTGCTGAGGCACTTGTGACCTGTTTGCCTCCCCTGTCCAGCACCAATTGCAGCAGCTATTGTACATTAGTTCCCTCTGTGGGACAGGTGCCTGGAGGTGCTCTGTTTGCTTGGCCCCTAGACTTCTGTATGCTTATCCCCCGATATCTTTGATTGTAAAATGTTTTTAGAAGGCAGCCTGCTGCAGAGCAGCTGTAATCCTCCTAGAACATTTCTGGCTTCGTCGGGTGTGGTTCCCCTTCCTTTGGCCTCTTCTGAAGTACCTTCCTTGGGTACTGGATCCCATTGCAGGTCTTATTTCTCATCCAGCGGGTCTGGATCCCCCCAAATCTCCAGTTGCTCATGTTAACTGTATGGTTTCCCCAGTCCTCTGATAGCCAGAGATCCCAAGTGTCTGGAAGACGCTAGTAGTGTCTACTCTAGAAAAGTGTATTCCAGTAAGTGAAAACGTTTTGTGATTTGTGCAGAATCTCATGGACTCCATCCCTTTTCCGCTCCTTTAGAATCTGTTTTAGATTTTCTGGCTGAATTGCTTTGGTCATGTTCTAGTTTTTCTAACATTAAGTTCCTGTTGGCATCCTTCTCTAGCTTTCATGTTGGCAAGGACAATGTTCCTCTGGCTTCCCTCAAGATTTCCAAGGCTTTTCTGAAGGGTAGCTTTTTGCTGCATTCCCCAGTTTGGGATCTGACCCCCGACTGGGATTTACCATTTGTTTTGCAAGTCTTTGCAGGCCCTCCTTTAGAACCTTCAGCAGCTTCCCACTTGAAGCTCTTGTCTTGGAAGACCACCTTGTTTTTGGTGGCTGTTACTACAGGGAGGAGGGTTTCAAGAGTTACAAGCTCTTGATTCTCCTTTATTTGGTGTTCCGCAAAGACAAGGTGTTTCTCCATATGAACTCTTCATTTTTGCATAAAGTGGCTTCTGAGAATAACTGTTCCATACATCTCTCTCTTTTTCCTCAATTTCTCCAACAAAGGCAAATACCTTCTGTATTTGGATGTGCATAGGCAATTGAAATATTATTTGGACCATACCAGTGCCCTTGAAGTCCAGTCAGTTGTTTGGCTCCTTTTCAAAATCCAGGCTGGGCTCACCTGTGTCTACAGTGACTTTATCCAAGTGACTGAGTATTGTTTGTTTGCATATTATTTGAAAAGTAAGACCCTTCCTTGCAAACCTAGGGATTGTTCTACCAAGGCTATTACTACTTCATTAGCTTTCTTTTGTAGAGTATCCGTGGATGAAGTTTCTGCAGCTTGCGACTTGGATGGTTCATCATACTTCTGTTTAGCATTATAAGCTGGATATTCAAGGTCCAGGGCTTCATTTGGCTTTTCTTTGTTGTGGAATATCCTTCCTTGGCTGCTCCTGAGGATTTTTTGGCTGGGGACTCCGTCTCACAGTTTGAAGCCAAATGGAGCAGACACCATTTGACACGAAAGTTTGGTACTTGACAAAATGTCTGTCTTTGTCTGGTTCAGCTGCCACCCTGCCACTACCTTGGCTTGTTATGGTGAACTTCCCTATCTGAGATGGTTGGACAATGGAGTTTATCCATTCCTTATTCTTGGAGTCCTGTGTCCTCTTTGGTTCAGGAAGTGTATTGTTGGTTGGCGATGGCTTACGTAGGGCAAACTTAATCCGAGGACTAGGGTGAGTAGTGGGGGATTATGGGTAAGGGAGGCAGAGCCTGGTGAGTTTGTAGTCTGAAGTAATTGGCCAGGGTTGAATCCAGTAACCCAAAGGTTGAACCAGACAGAAATGGACAACACAGATATGTTATAGTAAGTACAGAACTTTTGTTTTGACATTTTATTTGGGCTCTGAGGATTACTAATCTTTTTTTTTTTTTTTTTTTTTTCCCTCCTCCAGAGGATGTGTATTCGTCTGATGAACTTGGCAGACTCTGCACAACCTGGGATGCCATCAGCAGCCTGGTGGCTTGGTCCCATGACCACAGTAGGCATTGTCCCCTTATGCCTTGTATGAAGTCAGTTGTGATGGGGAAGATAACCAGTGGTACAATTGTATCTGTCTGGGGATGCAGCACAGGACATAGCTTCTCTTGGAAGGTAGCCAACAGCTCTATGTATCCTTCAAATGTTCTGGAAGAGAATCTATGCTGTACGTCGGTTAGTCAGGTGTCCGAACTACGGAGAAAGACTGAAGTAATGACTGCATGCTTTGATAATAAAACAGAACGTCGTTTATCACCAGCAGCAGGCATTATGAATGCAGACTGCACAGGAGGTGGCACTGGTACCTCTACTTTGGATACAGCTGTACAGAATGCATTTTGCACTGAAGATAAATGTGCAGAAAAAAGCTCTGATCTGCAACTGAGGGACATAATAAAGGAGGATACAGAAGCTTCCCCAGAAGAGCAGCATCTTGAAAGTCCTTCTCATTTGATGAAGGAGTTTACCAATGTTATTGTCTGTCATAGTGCTGATGAGCTGCAGGAAAAATCAAAGCTTTCTGTCATGTGTGCCATATCCCCAAGCTCTGCTTCAGAAAGTACTTCCCCAGATACAATTTCTACCACAGACGTGGCTGACCAGGGAGAAAAATTGATAAGGAGGTCAGTGCAAAGAATGCGATGCCAGACCTTCTCCAGTTGGATTGTGAGTCTGAGTCTGATCCAGACACACAGCCTGAAGTCGCTGCTGTTAAGGATGAGGAAGGTAACATTTTGCATCTTGTTAAAATTACGGAGGAAAAAAAACCTCATCTTTTTATGCACACCTGACTGTATTGAAGCTTTCTGTACTTTTGTAGTCCTTTTTAAGAGGTTAATATTACAGTATCATTTGCCCAGTTTGTCCTTTTGGAGCATAGCATAGCTCTCCAAATTTCTTTACTCAAGAATTCTGAACCGAGAGGGAAATAATTGGTGGAGGGAAACAAAAAGCCCAAAGTCAGGACTGATTCATAAATGTTACTCTAATTCACTTAGCAAGTTAATAGTGCATGTTTTGCATCAGTGTACATTTTTTGACGAACATGAGGAAACTTAATTTCTGGAAATATTGATTGGCACTAATCCTCAGTGATTTACAAGAAAATCAGAAATGTTAGGGACAGGGTAAAAATACAAAGTAAAAACAGGGATGTTTGGCAAAACCAGGAACAGTTGCGAGGTATATACAGTTGTTTGCACTAAGAAATAGCTAAATGTGCTTGCATTAATTGCTCAAGGACGGAATTCAGCACAGTTGTGTTTAAAGTTGTAACATGAATGCACAAATTTTATTTTGTGTGCAGATGTCTATGATTTGTTAGGACTTTGCGTTCTGTTTTATAAATTTGAATGTACTTCTGTTCAAAATCATTACAGAGGTCATGGGGACCATAGATAACTGAGACAGTTGAATGCACTTAAACTACCTACATCTATTTCATGTTTGTTTTGATTTGCCTTTTTTGTTCCAAAGACCTTCAGTTTTACCTCCAAAGATAGTTTCTCATTCAAAATCAGCATCAGAATCACTTCTGCTGGTTAATGTCAGTGGTAGCAAGCTGAACAGATTAGACTATATTTCGATATCCTCCTTAGCAGTCTCCGACTTATCCTGTGGAATCT
>NC_056743.1:1203739993-1203835198 GCF_019279795.1 Protopterus annectens | reverse complement strand
AGGAATGGATCCAGCATCTCGGTCATCTATCAGCCCAGGAGGAGGTAAGGAGGGACGCAAGAATGAAGGCGAGATGCATAGAAGTTATGTTAAGTACATAACTTCTTTATGTGAAGTTGTTCAATCTTGCCGTTCATTCTTTACTGAAGGGTAGCATCTAGCACCATCAATCTCGAGTGGCTCACGGGAGTATATTTCTCAGGACCATGAATCTAAAGGAGGCCCTGTCCCTGGAGGCCTTGTCAACTTTGCAATGAATGATAAAAGTAAGAGGTTTTGACCAAGTGGCGGCTGCACAAATGTTATCACTGGGAAGTATGACAGAAAAAGCAGATGTAGAGACTGCTCTGGTTGAGTAAGCTTTAATCTTGTGTTGCAGAGACATATTGGCAGCTGAATAGGCAAAGGTAATACAATCAGATAACCATTTAGACAGAGTTTTAGCTACTGGTCTCCCCTTCCTTAAGTCTGAAAATGAAACAAAAAGCTGGTCTGATTTACTAAAATATTTTGTTCTATCCAAATAAAATCTGAGCTGTCTGAACATCTAGTTTGTGCAGCATATACTCTAAAATGTTAGAATGATTGGGGAAGAAGACTGGCAAATCAATAACTTGGTTGAGTTTGGTTTCCATGTAAACTTTGGGCAAGAATGACAGATTTGTTCTAAACGATACTCTGTCAGCATGAAATATCAAATAGGGAGACTTGATGGATAAAGCCTGAAGCTCTGTCACTCTGCAGGCAGAAGTAATAGCTACCAGAAAGATGGTCTTCCAAGACAAAAATATGAGATCACATGATGAAGTTGGTTCAAAAGGGGGAAGAATTATGCGGGAAAGCATAACATTTCGATTCCATGGAGAATAGGGAGATTTCACAGGTGGACTAATATGAAAAGTCCCTTGGAGAAAGGCTTTGGAAAACTTGAGACATGATATTCAACCCTTCAAATCCAAAATGAAAATTAGAAATAGCAGCCAATTGAACCAAACTGTGGCTGCTGCAGTTCCTTTAATGATCATGGTCAACTCTAAAATGGAGGCCATAGGGGCTTGGGTAAGGATCAATGTTATTTTTAGAGGACCATATAGAATTTTTTTTTTCCATTTGCTAAGGTATAGCTTCCTAGTAGAGGATTTATGAGAAGACAAAAGATCTGTTTTTTCTCATTGTAGAGGTTATGGAACCTGGCTATGATGGAAACTGAGCAGCCAAGCTGTGAGCTTCAAGGACTGCGAGAGGGATGAAGATCCCCCCACGTATGTGTCAGAAGGTCTGGAACTGGGTCCAGAATCCAAGGATCCTCCAAAAGATGAAGTCAAAGGAAGGGGAACCAAATCTGACGAGGCCAATGGGGGGTCTATTAAAATGATGGTCCTTCCCAGGACTTTTGCTTTCTGTACAACCTTGGGCATCAACGGGCTGGTGGAACTGCATAAAGGAGACCCGGAAGCCAATCGTGTTTGAGTGTGTCCCTTGGGGCTTCTCCTGGAGGGGGAATCAGGGCAAAGTGGCTTCTGCATTTCATGTTGATGTGACTGGCAAAAAGGTCGCAGCAAGGTTGGCCCCACCTGCGGAATATCCTGTCCGCTATTTCTTTCTTGAGGGACCACTCATAGGGCAACAAGATTGCCCTACTCAGTTTGTCTGCTATCACGTATCTCCCCGGGATGTGCTTCACCAACTGAAAGTGCTGGATGGAAACAGTCCACTGCCAAACTCAGAGAGCCTCTCAACAAAGAGGGCAAGACCTGGTTCCTCCTTGTTTGTTCAAATACCAGACCACCGACATATCAGTCCGAATCGCAATGATACCCAGAGGAAGAGAGTCCTGAAATTACTGCAATGCCAAAAGTACTGCTCTCATCTGTAGGACATTGGTATGCAGATGTGTCGTTTGATAGGTACATGTGCCTTGGGCAGTATTTCCCTGAAAATACCCCCCCCCCCAATCTATCAGGGAAGAGTCCGTGGTCACTGTGG
The DNA here is from genome assembly GCF_019279795.1 of Protopterus annectens. Classification (NCBI taxonomy): domain Eukaryota; kingdom Metazoa; phylum Chordata; order Ceratodontiformes; family Protopteridae; genus Protopterus; species Protopterus annectens. The sequence continues at coordinate 1,203,833,212 of NC_056743.1, read as the reverse complement.
CCGCTGGAGGGAGTAGCACAAATGGGCATCCTATTGTGACATGAAGTGAGGTCAACCACCACTGAAGGTAGTTTTTGCAAGAATTTGTGATTATAGTGCGAGTCATGGGGAGCTCTTGGTAAGACCATTGAGTGAACAGTCATTGTATCCGCATATGCATATGAGCTATTGGTATGGCTAGAATAGCCGCTGCCATCATGCCTAATATTTTCAGAACTTCAGATGCTGGTACTTTGTCTTTTGATATCAGAATGCTGACATGTTGATGAAGAGCTACTCTATTTGAAGCCTTAGTGTGGTGGTGGTGGTGTCCAACTCTGCCCCAATAAAAATGATATGCTGTGATGGCAACAAGGCAAGATTTTTCTGAGTTGACTAATGCCCAGATGATTGCAGAGTAACAGAGTGGACTCCCTGGCCTGAATGAGTTGATGCCTGGTGGCGGCAGTAAGGAGCCAATCGTCTAGGTATGGAAACACCTGCAATCCTAGTCGCTTCAGGTGAGCCGTGACCACTGCAATGCATTTGGTGAACACTCTGGGGGCTGTAGTGAGACCAAAGGGCAGGGCTCGAAATTGGTAATGATTGGCTCCCAGCCATAAGCGCAGGAGATCCCTGGATGGCCTGGCCATTTTTATGTGATAGTATGCATCCTTGAGATCTATCGAGCATATCCAATTGTCTTTCCCCAAGAAGGTTAGTATAGACTTAAGCGTGACCATACAAAACTTCTCTTTCTTTACATAATAGTTCAGTCTGTTGAGGTCCAGTATTAGTCTCCAGTCCCCCATCTTCTTTGGAACCAAAGAGAATCTTAAGTTCTGGATCCTGCCTGGTCTGCTGGGACTGGTTGGATGACTCTTAGCAACGTTTGGACCTCTATTGTTGCCTGTTCCCTGTAACTGGTCCGGGATTTTTCTTATGATTGGGGGGAGTGGTGAATGGAACGAAATACCCTCTGGAAATGATACTTTGTACCCAGACACCTGGCTCAAAATAACAAGACAGCTGGGTACGAAGATAAGCGACCCCCGACTGTCTCCAAAGCAGGACAGTCAGGCCTCCTCAAAGGAGCTCTGGTAGGGCTTCCCAGAGAAGTGACCTCTTGTCATCCTGTTGTTGCGGACTCCCTCTGCCACAAGGGCGGCATCTTCCATTATTACTCTCTCCTCTGCCCCTGGAGAAGGGTTCAGCATGTGTGTCCTGAAAGGCTCCTTGGGCTCTTCGGAAAGTACAGTTTTGTACCTACCATAAATGTAGATGTTCGAAGATCCACATTGCTGCAGTCCTTACATATGGGTAGTCCGCTGTCCTCGGTCGGCCCAAATACCAAAGTATTAGGCTGACGTCGGTCATGGGCGCTCAGATCTGACATCAGAGCGTCAGGGTATAAAAGCGCATGACCGACGTCATATCCTCAGTCTTTTCTTGCCCCAGATGTCAGAAGGCCCTAAAAAGAAAGGCCACAGCCCAAAAACAGGATACCTCCCAAAAACATGCCCAACAACAATCATCACCCAAACCATACAACCATGCCAAACTACAGAGGGGAAGGAGGGAGGGTAAATTGGACTGCAGCAATGTGGATCTTCGAACATCTACATTTATGGTAGGTACAAAACTGTACTATGTTCTTCATCTCACATTGCTGCAGTCCTTACATATGGGTAGAATCCCAAAGCAGAGGTAAAGGGAGGATGGCAAAATCATAAAGCATTAGGGGCTGCTAAAATGCCCTGTAATATTGCAGTGGCAAATCCAGCCCTAGACTTAGAATAAAGAGGAAGGTGGTAATGCTTGGAAAAAGTATGTACTGAACTCCAAGTGGCTGCTTCCAAAATATCTTTTGTAGATGCCCCCCTTAGAAAGGCAGTAGAAGTGGCAGTAGCTCTAGTGGAATGAGGTCTGATTCCAGCCGGAACCTCCTTACCATGATGGGAATAACAGAAAGAAATACAAAACCCAATCCATTTAGAAATAGTTTGTTTTGAAACAGGTTTTCCCTGAGAACCCAAAGCAAAAGAAACAAACAACTGCTGAGACTGCCTGAACCCCTTGGTTCTGCTCAAATAATAACGTAACTGCCTGTGAATATCCAAAGTATGCAAAATCTTCTCCCCTTTATTTTGGGGGTTTGCATAAAAAGTAGGCAAATGAATAGTTTGGTTCAAGGCCACACTAGAAACCACTTTAGGCATAAAGGAAGGATTAGTATGCAAAGATACCCTATCCTTATGAAAAATCAGGAAAGGTTCCACTGCCATAAGGGCCTGTAATTCAGAAACCCTTCTTGCAGAGGTAATGGCCAACAAAAAAGCAGTCTTCCATGATAAATACTTTAACTCGGCAGTAGCTGCAGGCTCAAAAGGTTGTAGAGTAAGCTTTTCCAACACAAAATTGAGATCCCAAGCAGGAGTAGGAGCTCACGTGGGGTCTTATGTTCTTTGCCCTCTAAGAAATTGCTTAAACAAAGGATGGGAAAATAAAGGAGGGTCACAGTCATAGTGAGCAGAAATGGCTGCAGCATGAACCTTTATCGAGGAGAAAGACAAACCCTTGTCCAATAACTCAGTAAGATATTGAAGAGAAACACTTAAATCAGGCTTGGAAACATCAAAGTCCTTCGCTTTGCTCCAAAGAAAAATCTCCTCCATTTATCAGCGTAAACTTTCCTTGTACTAGGCCTTCTGGCCTCCAAAATAACATTCAAAACTTGTTGTGGAAGCTGAGACCCTCCAGGGTCTAAAACAGAATATGCCAGGCTGTGAGATGCAGAGACTGAATCTTGACATTGAGGAAGTGATTGCCCTCCTGAGACAAAAGATGCGGAATCAAAGGCAGAGGCCATGGAGGCTCCGTACTAACGCCTCAGTAGTGGGTACCAGTGCTGTCGAGGCCAATCCGGCGCTATCAGAATCATGGATGGCTTGTCTATTCTGGCCTTCAGGAGTACCTTGGGAATGAGAGGCAGAGGTGGAAAGGCATAGACATGAAGATTGCTCCAAATGAATGATAGAGCATCCACCTTCCAAGCTGTGGGATGAAACATTTTTGTGCAAAACTTTGGCAACTGGTAATTTAGTGGAGAAGCGAACAGATCTATGTCTGGAGTCCCTCATAACACTGTCAACTTTTGAAACACATGAGGATCCAGTTTCCACTCGTGAGGATCCACAATTTGTCTGCTCAACACATCTGCTAAGGAGTTCTGTGCTCCTGGTAGAAACCTTGCCTGAAGATTGAGGTGTAAACTGAGAGCAGTCTCCCACAAAATCATCGCTTGCCTGCAAAGAGGGTACGAATGGGTTCCCCTCGCTTGTTGATGTACCACATGACAGTAGTGTTGTCTGTTTGAATCAACACCTGTCCTGGGTGAAGTAAATCCTTGAAAGCCATCAATGCAAATTGGACTGCTAACATCTCCTTCAAGTTGATATGCAAATGTTGAAGTCTGACAGGCCACGTGTCTTGCACGCATTTTCCATTGAGGTGTGCTCCCCAAGCCTTGTCCGAGGCATCTGTCGTTAGAATCTGACTCGCCTCTGGTCGGGTCACAGAGAGTCCCTTGTTTAGGTGACATTCCTGAGCCCACCACAAAAATTCTTTCTGAATGCAAGGTATTATCTGAATGACAGTGTCTAGATCTTGGCAGTGTTGTGTCCATACATTTTGAGATACCATTGAAGCTTCCTCATATGCAGTTTGGCATTGGGAAGCACCAGAATACAAGATGCCATGAACCCCAAGGCTTGAAGGACTGTCCTTGCAGTCAGCCTGGACTGTAGAGACATTTGATGGAAATAAAGAGAAAGGCTTCTTTGTTTGTCCGGGGTCAAAAGGCCATCTGGGAAGCTGTATTCAGTCTCACACCCAGAAAGCACATGTCCTGAGAGGGTACTAGACTGGACTTTGTTTTGTTCACAGAATACCCTAGGCATCTTAACACTACCATCACATACTGTAGATGATGAAGAAGTTCGTCTTTGTGTTGTGCAATAATCAGGCAATCGTCCAAATAAGGATAAATCTGTATTCCTCTTAACCTGAAAAAGGCTATCACTGGAGCCAGAACCTTTGTGAACACTCTAGGCGCAGTAGATAAGCCAAAGGGCAATGCAGAGAACTGATAATGTAAATTTCCAGCCCAAAACGCAGGTACCTCCTGCAACTGGGCCTGATAGGAACATGAAGATAAGCCTCTTTGAGATCCAGAGTTACCATCCAGTGATCTTTTCCCAACAGAGGTAAAAGCTGTTGTAACGTCAGCATTTTGAACTTTGGAATGTCCAGATAAGTGTTGAGGATAGATAAATCCAAAATTGGTCTCCACGTGTTCCCTTTCTTTGGTACTAGAAACAGGCGAGAATAAAATCCTAGTCCCACTTCTGACAGAGGAACTGGCTGTATAGCTCCTATTTGAAGAAGTAAAGAAATCTGCTTGTGAGCCTCTATCCTTTGCCGAGGAGGAACGTCTGGCATGCCTTTGAAAGGAGGCAATGTATGGAAATAGAACTTGTAGCCTCGGTTTATAATGTCCAATACCCATTTGTCCTGGGTGACTAAAAGCCAGTTTTGCTTGAAGAGTGCTAACTTTCCTCCCAAAGGAGCTGCCAGGCAAGAAGAATCTGGCAGCTGCAATTGCAGGTCATTGGGCCTGTTTACGAAAGGACTGGCCCCTGCCCTCACCTGCAGATTGTGCAGGCGAACTCCAAGTTCTAGGCCTGAATGTACTGTGAGCTCTGCCCCTGCCACGTCTAGATCTACCCCTAGACTGAGAATCAGAAGAAGGGTACGTCCACCCCTTAGTAGGCCAATTTCTACTAAACTTTGGAGGTTGCACCTGCAAAAAATCTTTAACAGTCTGCATAGACTTAGCCTTGTCTTCCATTTTCTTCAAAACCGACTCCACAGGGGGACCAAACAAAACTTCAGACTGTAAAGGGGCATCCAGAATTCTAATTTTAACATGCTCGGACAAATTCTGATCCTTAAGCCAGGCGTGCCTACGAAGAACTGAACCAGTGGCAGCCACCCTAGAAGAGGCCTGTACAGCATCAAATCCACACTGCAAAGAATGCTTACCCACCTGTTCAGAGACATGTACTAAATCCTGCAATTCTTTACACTCTATGCCCTCTGCCAAAGCATCCACTTTAGATTTTAGCTGAGAAAGGAGGAAATTCTGATACTTCAACATATGAAACTGGCAATTTAAAGCCCTCATTGCTAAAGTAGAAGAGGTATACACCTTCTTACCCCATCTATCCAAAGCTCTAGCTTCCTTATCTAGAGGAACCAGATTCTTTACAACAGAGGCTCTAACACCCTTAGGCCCCTGACTAATAGTTTCTGGGTCCGCCCTAGGACTCTTATACAGATATTTATGAGCCTCAGGCACCCTGTAATACCTGTCCGGTTTAACTGGCGCAGGAGGCAAAGAATCTGGATTAAGGAAAGCCTCCGAGAAAACATCTTGAACAACATCCAAAACAGGAGGTATAGCCAAGGGTCTATGCTGTGGTAAAAACAAGAATTCCCTAAGCCTCTTCCGTGAATCCGAGAAATCCTGTCCTTCCCACTTAAAATGCTCCCTCATGGAATGCAGAGTTTCTGAAAATGAAAAATCCTCTGGAGAAGCAGAAGGAGTGGAATCCTCTGCATCAGAATCCGAATAAGGGGGAAAATCTTGAATAACTTCAGCAGAAGACTCTGAGTCATCTGAGGCCTGATCCAAACTTTCCAACTCTGGCTCCACCCTGGGCCTCTTATCAGGAGGGGGCATAGAACCTCTAATTAAAGTAATCAAATCTTCTGCCATTTTAAGCATGTGCTTTTTAGGCACAGACCCTGAAGTACCTGGAGGGACACCAGAGGAAGGCAAAACAGACCTGCCCTTAGAAGAAGCCTTAGAAATAGTAGCAGAAGGCCTAACCACCTTAGGCATAGAAGGGAGAACAGTAACCTGAGAGGCCCCTTCAGCTTGACCTGACTCTTGTGAGGCCACATCCTGCAAAATCAAAGTTTCCCCCTGAGACTCAACAGAAACTTCAGCCGGATCCACCTGTTCCACTGTAGCTTCTGCAGGACTGGCGTCCGAAACAGACGAATCAACCTGTCTAGGTTTCAAGGATTTGTCTTTGCGCTTCTTCGTGGAAGCGTCGGAGGATCCGACGGCATATTATAATTACACCGCTTACCAAAGACTGACCTAGCATAATCTAACCTTCTTTTTATAGTGCGCTTATTAAACCTAGCACAAAACCGACACCCGACTACGTCGTGGTCCGGTCCCAAACAAGGAATGCAAAGAGAGTGATAATCCCTATGCGGTATCTGTTTCCCACAAGAAATACAATTATTCACTTTTTCTGACATCCGGAATTAACTGAGGCAAGAAAAAACAAAAATATTCCCCAACGGGGTACTTAGCCCAACTTGGTTTCGGTCTGAAACTCAGAATACGAAAATTTCAGAACGCCGAACGGCACTTGCAACGCTGCTTCTGCATCGGACCATGCGGCAAAAAAGACTGAGGATATGACGTCGGTCATGCGCTTTTATACCCTGCAACGCTGCTTCTGCATCGGACCATGCGGCAAAAAAGACTGAGGATATGACGTCGGTCATGCGCTTTTATACCCTGACGCTCTGATGTCAGATCTGAGCGCCCATGACCGACGTCAGCCTAATACTTTGGTATTCGGGCCGACCGAGGACAGCGGACTACCCATATGTAAGGACTGCAGCAATGTGAGATGAACATCCACATTTTTCCTCCCCTTTGACCTTTACGGTTGGGTCGGGTAGGGGTGGAAAAACGGACTCTGACAGCAGGTCCTGTTCACACCTGGTTAAGGTTTCCTTCACTTTACAACCAAAAAGGGATGAGCCCATCAAAGGGAGTGTTCACGAAGGATGACTTGAAGGGCCCCGGGAAGGAACACAAGTGCATCCAGGAATGTCTCCTAAGAGCAACTCTTATACCCGCTGCCCTACTCGTTCCATCAGCTGCATGAGATTTGAGGCACATGGATGAGTTGACAAAAGAATTTATGGTAGCAAGCTGGGCAGCCACTTTGTCGAAAGCTCCTGCAGCTACTGTACCCTGAAGAGCATCTCCCAACTCCTTAAGATCTCTCTCCAACCTAGTAAAATGGGTTACATAGTTCAGCTAATGGAGAGCAAAAGTCGCCAAACTAAACATGTGCTTCCCAAAACTATCCATAATCCTGGAGTCTCTGTTAGAAGGATGGATAGACGAGGAAGTCTGAGACATTTCCTTCTTGGTGGCTGCCGCCACCACCATGGCATCAACCAGAACACCTTTTGTTTGGAATGTTTTGTCCAGGGGGGGCAGAAATTAATTTATTAGACCTCCTAGGGACAGGCTCCATAGTATCTGGAGACTCCCTCGCCCTTCGTGAGACCAGCTGCATCAGCTCATCGAAGGGTGGAGACACCCAAGAGGTGGAGGGCTGAGACCCAAAAGCCTTCAGGAGAACTGACTCATCCTGAGTACGGATTTTGGACTGTCAGTCACCCCTCTGCCTAACAATCTCAAGTATCTCAGCTAAGGAGATATCCTCACAGGGGGATGGTGGGGACCCTTCTGACTCATCTAAGTCAGCATCTGATGTAAGAGACTCCTGTGTCGAGTCTAGGTGTTTACTCTTGCACAATCTCTTCCACGGAACCTCATCAGTTGGAGCTTCTGGTGAGGTCTCAGAAAAGCAAGGACCACCTAATGGGCCTTCCTGACGCTCTGGGTCGCTATGCTTGGTCAGGACGTGTGAGGCAGAAGCAGACACAGACACTTTAGGGGAGGAGGAAGGCAGACCTGAGGATGTCTTATAAGACATGACTCTCCTCATGGCATCGAAAGCACCTCTGCCCCATGTGATGGAGCTGATGGATCTGAAGAAGCCATCGACACCCCAGCCACCAGGACAGTGGGCTCCAAGCCCAAGGTAGGAGCCAAGCTCATCCAAGCCGAGGTCCTGAGAAGCAAAGTCGGAACCGACAATTTGACCCAACTGTCCTCCCCAGACCCAACCAGACAGTGTCAGCTCCTAGAGTCCTCGATAGGCACCGAGGTCAGAGTACAGATGGCTGAAGACACTGGAGCAGGCGTCAGCTCCAAGGGTTCCACTAACAATGGTCTTTGGCTCTGAAGCCGATAACAGCTTCTGTACCACATGATCCATGTATGATCAGACAGGATAGATGATAGAGAGGACCATACCGATGGTGGTACCGACTGGAGAATTGGACTCTTCGGCGCTTTGGACACCAGTTCCAAGACTGGGGACAGGCTCCGAAAGGTAAAGACTGTTGGCTCCGAGGGCAGTGGAGCCTAAGTCAAAGACTTCTTTGATTTTTTTTTTTTTTTTTTTTTTTTTGAGTCTGATGCCTTGGAAGACTTTGAAGACCTACTGGAGCCATCCTGGTCACTCAAAGCTTCCTGAAACAAAGACTTTAACAAGCCTCTATCAATTAGTTTCTTCTTCCTTTCCTGTAGAACCCTAGAGAAGGAATGACAAATGGCACAATTGTCTTGCAAATGCAGAGCCCCTAGACAGTAAACACAATTAATGTGACTGTCTAACAGACATTTTATTTGACACACTTTGGGCACTTTTTAAACCCAGACTTGGGGTGCTTTTCTTGGTCAGCCATCGAGAAGAAAATACTGTCACAAACAACTTGATAGTCAATGACTATAAGAAACCTTAAAATCTGGCTAAATCAGACACACACACCAAAATGCAGTTCAATAAATATAAAGATACATCTAAACAGGACAGTAAAGGCCTTTACTGTCACACAATTCTCTAACAATATAAGCAGACTATACAAAAAAGAGGTATAGCTGCTAGAAAAACACACAAATATATGCTATGCAAAACAGACAATGTTCACACAAGAAAAATTCAGTAACAGTAATTTTAAATTCTAAGCCTTTCCTAAACGACTGAAGGCTAAGCTACATACTAACGATGTGACAAAGGTTACTTACCTAAGCACACTAACTAGCAAAAACTAGGCCTAAAACAAGAAGCCACTAAAAATCTATATCACACACTAGGGAAAGGGACTAAATAGCAGGATACACACAATAAAGCTATAAGAGCTTTTTAAACTGTCTGAATTCAACTATCTAAAATGTTGACTAAGAAATAATAGAAAAAAACAGTATACTGGCCCGAGCTAAATTCAGAACCTCCAATATATTGCAGCAGCAAACTAGATCTGGGGTAATTCACAGGTGCATCATGGGACTTGGCCGTGAGCTATTTGAAGACCTCGAGCTTTGCAATTGGCTGTATCGGAGCCGAGGGATCGGCTCCAAACCCATCAGTAAAGAATGAAGGGCAAGATTGAACAACTTCACATTATATTTTTCTTTGAGCACCACAGGCACATTTCTCTAACACATCCCATCTTAAAATCAAAGACAGTTAGTTGCATTCAACCCAAAAGAGTTTTCCTGTGTTATGTATATGTAATGCAAGCACAGCATGCATATTAACAAAGGAACTGTGAAACACACAAGACTAAACTTCATTTCTATATTAGGAACATCCTTCATCCTAGTTTAAATGCAAACATGAAGTACATTTGCAGCCCCTACAGCTTATGCCTGGGAAGAGAAATGTCACAGGGCTTCTGTGGGCATATGAGCACCAAAAACAGCAAAAGACTATAAAGCAGATCAAACATATAAAAACTATACTCTGGTAAACTTTCCTAGTTAGGAACCACAGCAAGATCAGTCAACTTTTCTCAGAAAAGTGGTTTTGGCATGTTGTTTCGGAGTGTCTGGTTCTTGCTCCTTTGACTGCAGAACTGTTTACTTCCACTAACATCCGGTATCAGTTCACAGTGAATTCCAGTGCGTTACCGTCAACATTGTTTTATACATTAAAAAACGAATATATTCGTCTCAAAATTCTAGAAACAAATGTGCAAAACCATCAAGATAAAACTTAATGACAAAAATCCACCACTTCCAACTTCATTGATCAGGTTCTGGTCATAGAAACCTTCTGTTATACCCACAGATTTTAGAGTGTGCCTTACTTTGTCATACCAGTGCACTCCGAATATTAGTAAAAAAATCTCCTTTTCTTAGAGTGAGTTTTCTCCTTTTTTCAATCTAGGATCAAAATCTAATTCCACTCCGGAAAAACAGGCACACACACACACACACACACACACACACACACACACACACACACACACACACACAAACGCAGAGACACACACTGGCACTACTAAATCTTTTAAGCAGTGATGAGTTAAAAAGCAGTCAGCGTCACGTGGCATGGTAAACACTGATGTTTACATGCAAACCAGACCTCAAACTGCCACTTACAGCATGCAGTCTGGCCAGGATTTGATTGCATGACATTTTAAAGACTGGCACTACAACACAATACAATCTCCCTTGTCAGAATTCAGGACAAGTTTGTTACGACAGGCTCCTTCATGTTTTTTGCCTTACTCTCTGCCTTTAAATTGTTTGCTTCTAGGGGTACATCTTCATACTCTAGAGGGGTACTTGGGCTGGCAGCTGGGGCAGAATGTCCAGGTACTGCATCATCCGCATGACTCTTGCTCTTATGAGCTGTCACATTGTCCCGCTTCTCAAAGCGCTTGCCACAGATATCACAAGAGAACTGATAAGTGGACTCTGCATCATGCTTCTTCATATGCCAGTTCAGTGAGGCCTTCTGACGACAGGTGAAACCACAAACTTCACACCTAAAAACATGGGAACATAAAACATACAGGTAAAATTCTGGAACAGTATATACACCTGCAAATTTAGTACCTGGGTCACCCTCAAATAAACCACAAGAAATTCTGTGTCCATTTAAGGCAGCTCTACATAACAGAATTGGTGTTAAAACACCTTAATGCATTCATATGTGTAGTGATCAAAGGCTGAATTCAAGACATGTTTTAAACAAGTGAAGTCACAGTAATAAGAAATTCCATGAATAATCAAATGTGAAACATTACAAAACATTTCTGGGACTAGTTCTCTACCCAGATGTGATAATCTCCCTGGCTGTACCTCATAGAAGTTGACACTTCAGTTCTCACAACTTAGAAGACCAACCAATGGCTTTTCTCCAGTCCTGATGTACAACATAGGGTTGTACAGTTAAACTATCATTCAAGGGCACATCATCCAAGTGGCAGCCATTTGGAGGTCATAGTGGTTCAGCAATAAGAACACTGCCTCCTAGCTTTAGGGCCCAGGGTTCAAGCTCATCCTTACAACAGAGCAAGGTGGTTTAGGATTACCAGATTTGAAGGGATATTTTAGAGCGACATAGTTAAAGCTCATATACATAACACAAGCAGGAAGTGGAAAGGGACTATGACGAAATGGGGAGGAAATTCAAGAAATAAGGAAAGAGTGGGATTCTTAATGCAGATCCTTACGGAAAATATGAATATAATATTCCATAAGGCTGTTAAAGTAATAGAAATTATTCTAAGAACTAAGTCGATATGGGAATGTAGAAAGATTTTGCTGAAGTGGATAACTGCAATTAGGTACAGAGAATAGCTGGAATTTACTGGAGAAATTGGGAGCAAATGACTAAAAAGGGAAAGGTAACAGAATTGGAAGAGGCCAAGATGACATTTGAACTACAGGCTACAGACAGTCTTCTGCATCAGAGACCGATATAAAAGTATAAGCAAAGAGAAAGGGTTAGGGGAATATTAAATCAAAGACCTGCTCTGGTAGACTTGGTTGAAGCTAGAACATTAGCTGTTGAAAATGGATAATAGTACAGCACACAAAATAGTACACGATAACTGTAGGAATCGGAGGAGGTTAGAAAAAAATTGGGAAGGGAGAATGGATAAGCAATTCACAAGGAAACAATGGAAGTACATACCTATGGCTCCCAAGTATGCAACAAAGTCTAGACAACTTAGGATATTTGCTTGACAGTTTTTGCATAGGTATTTTTATACCCAAAGCAGATTCCAAAGAAGTTTCCTCATTAAATGCCAAATGTTGGAGAACAGTAGCCGAGTACATATTTTGGGAGTCTAATGAGTTGGCAGACTTTAAAAATTCCCTACAGAGTGTTCTATTAAAAATATTGGGTGAGCAAATGGGTGTACCTAAGGAAATCATTCTTCTGAGCTAGGACACAGGATATGAATTATCTAGACAAAGCAAGGTCTTGTTAAGCAAGTCTGGTGGCTGCCAAAAAAAGCAGTTACTACAGAATGAACTGAATCATCACCTTGTGTGCTGTTCAGTCACAGCCTCACCTCAGGCTTTGTCCCTACCGAATGGCACACTGCTACAGTCATCCTTCTCCACAAAAAGAGGAGTGACTACAGACCCTGGGAACTACTGCCCCATTAGCCTGATGAGTCTGATATGCAAAGCTATGGAATGTATCATCACGGACCTAGACAAGGATACAAGTAATCTCCAAATTCTGGATCCCACAGAGTTTGGTTTTGTGAAGGGTAGATCATGCCTGTTCAACTTGGTCGACTTCTTTGAGTCAGTCACCAGAGCTGTGGATGAAACAAGTTGGTTCATGCAGCCTACCTTGATCAGCCCAAGGCCTTTGATGCCATTCCCCACTCAGGAATCAGAAAAACTCACTAAGCTAGGCATCAATCCCTATATCACTAGGTGGGTTTCAAACTGGCTCACAAACAGAACTCACAGTGTGAAGGTAGCTGACTCCAAGTCAGACTGCTGACCAGTCACAAGTAGAGTCCCACAGGGTTCGGTCCAGAGTCCTCTCCTGTTTGGTATCTACTTCTCTGAACTCCTGGCCAACACAAAGGGACTCTGGATGACAAAGTTCTCAGACGATTGCAAGTTGGGAGCTATTAACTCCCCAAGTGATGCTGACATCCTACAGAAAGGTCTCACCGAGACCGACTGGTGTCAGAACCATGGCCTTAAGCTCAATACCAAAAAATGTGTCATCATCCCCTTTGAGAAAAACCCGGTTCCCATGAATTGCCACATCAATGGTAGTACACTGAACACAGAAGGTGATATGAGAGATTTGGGAACACAGGTTAACAGCAACTTCTCTTCTGACCACCACATTGCCACTGTGGTCAGAAAGCCCTTCTGTGTTGCATCTTATTGCTAAGGGTTTTGCATTCGGGAAGAATGTTTGTCTCCCTCTACTCTTCCCTCATTAGGCCAATCATCGAGTGCAATGCCCCATTTGGCATGTACCTCACTAGACACCTGCAACAACAAGAGGGGCTGCAAAAGTACCTCACGAAGAGGATCCTAGGCCTTAAACACTTGTCCTATTTCGACAGACAAAAAACTCCCAACTATTCCCGGTCTCATATCGCCTACTTAGAAGCAATCTCTGCTCTACTTGCACAGCCATGTCTGACCAGCTCGGTTAGAAATGCTACATGTAAAGAAATCCCAATCCCTCCGCACTACACACTCCAGAGACCTCAACCTCATTACCACAAACAGAACATTCTGGAGGGACAGGTTCATAACCCAGAGACTTGCCTATGCTATGGAATAGACTTCCCATACATATCAAACAGAGCACCTCACTGGCCTTCAAGAGAAATCTTGAGTGGATGGGAAATAGAAAATTCACTCCGGGGATCACTTCGGTGGCTCTACTCGACAGAGGCACCGAGAACTAAGGTAGGGTGCCACGATGCCAAGGTAATCCTATGGGCTAGGCTTGTAAAGGCTCCAGGGCCATTAGCCTAGAACGTACCTATGAACTAGAAAATGGAACTCAAAGTCTAAACAATCTGTATCTGAAGTACTGAATATTGTAACAGATAGAACTGAACTGGACTGGGATCTTTAGAAAAGGGAAGGAGCAAGTTTCATACAAAAAATAATGGAAATTGTGGGAACAATAGAAGCAGAATTTTTTGGACAAGGAGTGAGGTTTAAGGGAAAGCAGGAATTGAGCAATTTAAATAATGTTGCATTTATGATAGTTGTACAAAAGAACAAATGTCATGTATAATGTCCGTCAATAGGAACATGTTCTGATTTGTTTTCTTTCATATAAATCTTAACCTTGTCTTAAGTGATTATTCATTAAAGAGGTTATACAAAAAAAAATAAATGCTGCTGCTTTAGGATGCTACCCAGTCTAAAAAAAAACTTTACTGACAACCAGCTTAGATGAAGAAAAAGCTTTTGACAGGGTTAATGGGGTTTCCTTTCTGAGAAAATTATGACAACAGTTCTGACTCAGCCTTTAGATGAACTGCTGGTGGCTAGCTAATAAGGCAGTACTGCAAGGGTCAAAGTTCGGAACAAGATCTCCCCTCCAATTTTTTAAGACAGGAACACAAGTCAGAGCTGCCAACCTTCCTCACTCCATTTTGCCCTTTAGAGACCCTACACATGAAGCTTTGGTCGGGCTCGATTGAGAATTACATAGGTTCATAGCTTCACAGGCAAGTACTATGCTACCCACCCATGCAGGCCATTTTAAGCCTAGCCAATTTTCCTTCAAAGGGAAGAATTAAACCTGTACCGTGCATCTGCAATACGACCACCTTAACCATTATGCCAATGACGGGCAGTAGTCGGTATAAAGTTTCTCTATAAGCTGAAAACCTCCTGGTTTATTTAGCATCCTCCAATATGGAATAGCCATTAGTGTTCATCCTCTTGGCCAGTCTAGCTGGTTCTCTAGCTGCAAGATGAGAATAAGATTAAATGTCACCCTCCCATACACACTATGGAACTGAAGTATAGTTTTCCATTTCACGCTGGGTCTGAGGTAGTAACAGATTTAAGGCTCCCTTTTAAGAATACACTCAAATGCACACGAGGCTGTTGCCAGATTCTACTTCAAGCTTAAAATTATACTAAATTGAAGACTTTTTTAATTTGATGCAGAAACAAGCTGCCTCCTGGTTTGTATTCCCAGTGATACTATATACCTTCCAGGGAGTGCCTCTTAATTCCACCTGTAAGTTTTGAGGCAAGATGAGGAAAATTTTAACTTTCATCTGGGCAGGGGGGAAAAAAACATGCATACTCTGGAAATTACTCTCCCTTTTTCTCAAGGGGTCTCAGCCTTCCAGACTTAACAGGTAAATGCCATAGCAACCAGACTGTGATCCATGCATTAATGGCCCCTCAGACCCAGGCACCTTGGAAGGCTCTCGTAACAAAGCTTAGTAACAGACATGGTTTATGACCACCAACCATGCAAGACAGTCAAATTACTCTGAACTCTACAGTCCTTACCATCTATAATCTTGTCAGCTAGGAAAGCCTTTACAAATCACCAGTGCTACAGTTTGGTTGGTGGATATTCTTTCAGTAGCTCATACTTATAATTGGTACCTTTGGACGAAAGCTACTAGAACAGAACTGGCCAGATGCGAAGGCTTGCTCTTCTGGGGGTAACTGGTTGAAGAGAGCTCTACAACTTCTTGTCAGTTTAGTAAAGTTATCAGGTGGGGACAGGGAGAGGAATTTGACAGACTATTGGTTAAGATCTAAAATAAGATCTAAAATAAATTGACAAAAGATCCCTTGGAAAGGCTTCCTGTGGTATCATGACTTCTGAGTTCTAGGGGTGGGAACTTCCCCAGGCAAGGTATCAGTCATTTATATAAGATCTTAATACTATCCTGGAAAGCTTGCTGACTCTAAACTACTGTGAGAGGGAGCTGGAAGTTGCGTTTATTCAGGCTGATTGGTTTAGTCTTAGCAGCATCCAAGTTTGGTACTTGTTCCAGGAACTTTCATTTTTTTGGTGGAAATGCCAATTTAAATATTTTATACCCCTTCTACAGTAGTCTATTTTCATGGCTGCTTCCCCCATTTGCTGACAATAAGCAGGATTGTCTGGAGATTGGTTGTACATATTCTGGGACTATCCTATGCTGTCTGACTTTATGCATGATCTGCAACACTGTTTGGCCAGAGCAAGTGGTGGTGCTCTCATAGGTTGGTACTAGGCTATCGGCCCTAGGGCCTACACAAGCCTAGCCATAACAATTCCCTGGCTATTTCTTCCCACACTATTTACTTCCCTGGACCCCCTGTCTAGCAGGGTGACTGACATGATCCCCAGGGTGAATTTCCTTTCTCCCATCCAATCACCAAGGTTCCTTTTGAAGAGGGCCAAAGAGGCGCTCTGACATGTATGGGCAGAGTATAGCTGGAGTTTAAGGCGGTCAGCATAGGGCATCTGTTTTAGGCCTGCAATTCATTTAGTGAGTTATTTCTGTGGCTTTTCCAGTTGTTGCAGATGTCTTGAGAGGTACATACCTAATGGGGTGTTTTATTCTATAATGGGTCTAATGAGGGATGAGTACAGCGGGACAATGACCTTATTTCTGGATGAAAAGCCCTTCGTGATTAGGTGTTCCACATAGGATTTCCTGACTGTTGTAGCGATGTGGTTATCGAAGGTGAGACCATTGTCCACCTGTGTCCCCAAGTCTCTCATCGCACTTTCAGTGTTAAAACAGGGCACTTGGGTGAGGTGCCGGTTCATTTTGTAGTTCATGTAGTCACAGCCCAGGATGTCATCTGGTCCCATGGATGCTGTATTCTTAGCTTTGGAGAGTGTTTTTTTTACCTGTGTGGCCATTATTACAGGAATTTGGCAATCTTCCTGTAGTGAGATGGGATGTTTAGGGGGTGAAGTTGGCATTGAATTGATCTGCCAGGATATTGGCAATATCCTTGGGATCAATATATTTAATGCCATTCTGTTGTAGCTCAGAGCAGATCTGAGCATTGCCATTTAGACTCTTGACATAGTTATAGAATGCCTTGTGGTTATCTTTGAAATCTTTGGCAATTTTATTTTCGTAACTAGCTTTGGAGGATTTTATGAGGAATCTCAGCTTCTTACAGAGGCTGGTAAGGGAGTTGTTTGCATCCTGGGATTTTCCTCTTTTCGGCAACAGTTTATTCCTTTTGTTGTAAAGTTTGTTTATAGCAGTAGACCACCAGATTGGCTTCCTTTTTTTAAGAGGAAAGCATCGTGGTTCTATTTGTGATGGCACGATTCATGCATGAGTGGATGTGCTCGTACACTGCTTTGATGTAGGATTCAGCAGTAGGACTTTCAGATCTATGTTTTTGGTAGAAGTTCTGCAGTTACCTCTGCCTCTTCCTTTAAACAAGAATTTACTTTATTTTTAGTTGCTAAGAAGTGTATTACATAAATTGAAGTCACCACTGCTCCTCATGTTAGAGGACTTTAGGCAAATAATGATTATTAACTCAAACTGAGATCATTCTAGAGTATGGTAGACTCAGACAATTTCTCTCAGCAAAGTGGTCCTCCTCGCTAACATATATAGCAATTCTAGAGGGAGAACACAAGTAAAGCCTGAGTAAACTGTCTGCAAGGGAACATGCACAATACTTCTAAGTCTATTCTAGACAGTGAGTTATTGGCCACAGGAATGATGAGCAGGGTTTCTTGGATTCAGCAATTAGCAATCTCTTCAGATGTCCTCATTGCTGTAGTATTTTTAACAGATTGGATTCCCAGCCATGGAAGCCCAAACATCTGGCCAGTCTACCAAAGACTACTTGTTGCTTTTAAAAGGTATACCAAACGTCACCCAAATGCTCCTTGTGTAGTGTGGAGCATAAAGGTGATTTTCAGGCCTACCATAATCAGAACTTCTTTGCCACCAGTCTGAACGTATCTATCGGTCTGTTTACCTGCATCCATTTTCTGTCAGTTGAATGTATTTTTGTTCTCCAGTGACAACTTACACCTGCTTGCTGACTTCTATTACAGCTGCATTTAAGTGCTCCATTGGGGATTTTGTTTTGTTCTTGCTTTTCTGTGCTCTTTGGGGTTAAATGTTATTCAGGATGGGTAAATGCCAGTGTGGGAAACTATTCCTCATAAAGGCCACGATAAGTGTCTGTTTTTGTCTAGGAGCTTCTCATGACCATACTTGTTCTGTCAGGCATTCATTCCAAAATCCCTTCCCAGAAGACTTTCTTCCCTTTCCTTGTATCTTCAGAACCAGCATCTTAAGCTTCACTCTAAAGATGCAATGGAAAGAACCCTCCCACCGAGAGGGTCAGCCGTTAGGAAAGAAGGTGAAAAAGGTACAACCAGAATCTTCCGCTGTCTAGACTTTGCCAAGTGTTTCTCCCAAGGTCATTACAAACCTGGAAGCTTGCCTGGCTGTGTTGTCGGATTTCTCTGCCGTAACCATGTCAGAAGCTAGTGAGGGTCCAGCTGGCAGCACATCCAAAGAGGCTTTGCAGGAGCCCATCTCAGACATTCAGGGGGAACCACTGCTGATTTTTTCCCCCAAGAGGCATAGGGGAGTTCCTCAGTTTTTGGCTGGGGAAGAATTTCCTACTATGGTTCTCGACTGCTGTCCTTGGTCTGAGCCTTCTCAGTTTTTTTGAAGGGGAAGTTCCCCTAAAAAAAAATAAACAAAATTAAACCAGTTTCTTCTGGTTCTAAGGATCCACAAGGTGAGTGGCAGGTCTTTACTCCAGGACTATTTACTGCTTTAATGTCATTAAAGCCTCCTCAAGGGGTTTCAGTTCCTGCTCCTCCTTGCTCCTCTACTCCCCTTAAAAGGCCTAGAGAACAGGATTTTTCTGGAGGATGAGTTATTTGGATAAGGAATCCTTGACTTATTCTACTCAAATCTCTTCTCCTTTAGACTAAAGATCAGAGGAGATGGACTCTTAGTCCAGATGTTCCTTTTGAGGAAACTTCCTTTAGGGACACTCTAGGATAATGGATTTTTTAAAGTGGGATTGTGCTCAGGTCTCTGATATCCATAGGAGGTACTATGAATTGCTGCAGTTGGAATCCCCTAAACCTGCAGCTATTCCTCCTGTTTTGGCTGCTTTCCTGGATGTTTTCCAATGCCTCATGCGCCCGATTCTCTGCCTCCTGCTCCAAAGAAGCCGGATAGGTTTTCTAGGGTGCCTGAGGATTGTTCTTTCCTATATAAAATCTCCTGCTGCCGACCCCTCATGTCTGTAGCCTCTGAAAAGCGGTCTCAATTGCTTCCTTGCCCAAGTTATTGCCTTCTGACATGGATAGCAGAACTATGGAAAGGTTGATTAAGAAGATTTATACTTCTGCCACCCTAACTTAGTGTTATTAATTATCAGGTCCATATGTCTAGATTTGTGTTGGCTCTTTCTCAGGCCTGTCAACTTATTTCTGATTTTCCAGATTCTGAGGATAAAATTCCTGTTCTTTCCTTGCTAGGGACTTCCTGCCAAGTCATTCTACTAAATGTAGTTATCATGCAGCAGATGCCTCTTCTAGGGCTGCTGTTTTTGATTCAGTGATGAGGTGGTATTCTTGGCTTAGGCTTCAGCCTCTACCTGATATTAAAGTCAAGTTGATGGATGCTCCTTTGGATTCTAAAACTTTGCTTGGGGAAGCTGCTGCTGGTTTGTATCTTTAGGAAAAGGGTAAACCCTTACAGAAGCTTAAATGTGTTGGTTTCTCCTGTACCTAAATTTCAGGGGAAACTACTCTGCTAAGCCTGACTGTTTGTAGGCAATCCCGCCCTTCTACTAAAGGTAGGAAGAGTGGCAAATGGGCCCTTCCTGCTAAAGTTACTCAGTTTTTTGGGGCTCTAAAGCTTTCCTTTCCAGGCAAACCAGGTGCTGTATGACTGTCTCTTCCCAGCCACATTCCTCTTTCTTCTCCTTCTCTTCCTGTTTGGCTTCAGATCGCTCAGGAATCTTGGGTTCTGTCGATTATTCATCAGGGGTACTTCATGGTGTGGAAATACTGTCCTTTTATGGGCATTCCTCAGCCTCTTTGGGAACAACTTCCCATTTTCCCCAGAGGTTCTTCAAAATCTCTTGACTAATCAAGAGGTGCCTGTGTCCCAAAGGGGGAATGGGTTCTACTCCAGAATGTTTGTACTGCCCAGAAAAGGGGGCACTTGGTGCCTTTCTTTCAGATGTTGTCCCTTCAGGTTTTATTTCCTCTCTTGATCCTTCAAGGTCTATATGTTGTCTCTGGATCTCAAGGATGCTTATCTCCATAATCCAATCCATCCTCTTTTCAGGATGATTTTGCTTTTCTCTGTTGCTTCCTGACATTTTCAGTTCTCTGATTTGCCCTTTACCTTTTCTAGTGCCCCACTGGTGTTCACCAAATGCCTTGCTCCTGTGATTGCTTTTTGTAGGCTTTGAGGGATCTAAATATTTTCTTACTTAGACAACCTGTTGATTCAGGCATCCTCTCCAGGGGCCCTTTTGCAAAATTTTCATTTTGCCATTCTCCTTCAGAGCCTAGGGTTCACAATAAATTTCAAAAAGTCTTCTCTGACTCCTTCTCAGAATCATGTTTTTTCTTGGTTGTAGGATTCATATAGTGCCAGTACTTGCTTCCCTGCTCCCCCAAAAGGCCTTGACTCAAATTTCTTTCAAACTCTTCCTCCTATGACTTCCATTACCGCCAGGAAGTTTGACAGCTCTGGGTTTCATGGCATCCACCATTCTGATGCTCCCTCTGGCAAAACTTCTCATGAGAAAGTTTCAGTGGTTTGTGAAGTGGCTCTAACATGCACATACTCTACTTTAGTTCCTCTGCTTTCTTGTCTCAGACAGGAACTTCACTGGTGGATTCAGCAGTTCTCTGAATCCAGTGACCCCTTTTTCATCCCCATCTTCCCTCTCAGGAATTGTTCACAGATGCTTTCTTACATGGGATGGGGGGTAACATTTGGCTCCCTAAAAGTACAGGAGGTGTGGTCACCTCGTCCGCAGAAGCACATCAATGTCAAAGAGATGAGAGCTATTCTGCTGCCTCTTCAGGCCTTTCATCCCCTCCTCTAAAGGGCCTCTCAAGGTGTTCACAGACAATACCACAGGGATGTTATAACAAACTGGGACAAACAAGATCTTATCTTCTTTGCTGGTTGGCACTTCTGGTATGAGATCTTGCTGTCAGTCATCAAGTGACTTCAGTCAGTTTATATCATTTGTAGTCAGACCACTGTGGCAGACACTGAGCAGGTCCTTCACCCACAAATGGATGTTTCACAAGGATGTGTTTCTGGACATTCTCCACCAGTGGGGTATTCAAGTGGATCTTTTTGTCTCCTCTCTGAACAGGTAACTTCCTCTGTTTTGTGTCAGATTCCCAGGTTCTCTGGTTTGAAAAGTGGACGCCATCTCATTTCTTGGAAGGGGATGCTTCTTTATGCATTTCCTCCCCTTCCTCTCATTTTGGTTCCCTCTAGTTCTGCATCTATCCAGGGGCAATCGTGACAAGTTACCTCACAGGGTAGTTCTAATCATACAAAACAAGGGATCTCTCATCCATTCCTACAAACTGAGTGTACGCAAAAGGATTTTAATTCCTCATAGGCAGCACGTCCTCAAAAAAGGTGCCTGTCCTGCAGGGGGTCAGGAAACCTACTACTAGGAAATCCTACTTATCCAAATGGAAGAGGTTTTCTATTTGGCGTCTCTCTCTTTCTCGTTACTTGGACCAACTTACTGTGGGTGTTCCTTTGGTTCTCTCTTATTTGTGCGAGTTGCTCAATGCTGGTTTGGCCTATTCTTCTATTAAGGCCCACTTATCAACTATCACTGCTTGTCTGCATTTTTCTCCTCCTTTAGCTTCTAGATTTGAGGTTAAACAATTTTTTAAAGGCGTCCTTAATATTAGACCTCCCAGGAAGCCTGTTCCTCCTCCCTGGGAACTTAATTTTGTTTTGGAGACGTTGACTCAGCCTGCTGCTTCAGTTTCCTTGCTACATTGTTTTTGGAAGATTGTTTTTTTGTTTGTTCTTACACTCTTGTCAGACAGGTGTCTTAGTTGCAGGCCCTCATAGCTTGTCCTCTTTTTTGGTCTTTCATGAGGACAGGGTGTCCTTGTGCACTATCCCTTCTTTTATGCCTAAGGTGGTTAATGAGCTATCAGTCTATTAATTTGCCTACCTTTTTCCCCTCTCCACAATCTGACATTGAGAGGGCGCTGCATACTTTGGATATGCATAGGCAACTCCGGGTTTATTTGGATAAGACTAAGGCTATTAGAAACTTTTATCAGTTATTTGTTTATTTTCACCCTAGATCTTTGGGACTTGCTGTATCCAAGCTATTTCTTCTTGGATTTCTAAGGCTATTTCCTTTTGTTACACTCTTCATGGCAGCAGTCTTTCTTCTTTAGTTAAGGCTCATTCTACTAGAGCTAGGGCTTCTTCGGATACTTTTTTCAAGGTCTTTGATATTAATGCTATTCTTGAGGCAGCTTCCTGGATTTCTGTGCATAGCTTTACCAAATACTACAAGTTGGGTGGTATCTCTAGAGCTAGTTTTGCTAGTGTTCTTCATAGCTTTTCAGGGGGCTCTTCTGCGTCTTCCCTTCCCAAGTTTGCTCTTGAGCTTTAGCACTCATCTGTTAAGAATACTGCAGCAGTGAATTTAAGGATATAGTACAGTTGTGTAAAATCTTACCATAACAGTAGATGTCCTTGCCTTCACTGCTGCAGTATTCACTCCTTCCCTCCACCCCCCACGTCTTTGGCCTTCCTGGATGTACAGGTTACCTCATGGGTTTCTTGGACTGTGTTCCTACTGGGACATTCAGTTCTGATTATGGTAGGCCTGAACGTTACCTTTATGCCCTACACAACACAAGAAGCATTTGGTGTTCGACATACCTTTCAAAAGCAATAAGTAGTCTTTAGTAGACTGGCTGGACGTTAGGGCTTCCATGGCAGGGAATCCCAAATGTTAAGAATACTGCAGCAGTGAAGGCAAGGACATTTACTATTATGGTAAGAATTTACACAACTATACTTTGTACTACTAACAGCAATTTATCTGCTTTTTGTAAAATACATTTGTCTGATATGTTTGTAGTCTTGAGTTGATTATATTTTGCTGTGACTGTATTATAGTCATCCTGTTTGAAAAAAATTATATAGCATTACCAATAATACATACATAATACATACAGAAAGATTAACATTCTTAGCAGCAGTGTTACAAACAGTATTTGAAAACTCTTAACATGATACAGTAATATAAACTATTGGCAGAATGACAGGACAAGCATTGCAGAAGCCAATACAATGCTGTTATCTGGAAATGTATGCAACCAATGAACAAGAATTTAGTCAGTTCACAAATATTTTGTAATCAAACTGCATTTGGTAGGGAATGCGGACCCAGGCTAAAGAACTAAAAGTAATTGTCTTCCTAAATTGCATCAAATCAGACAAATAATCAAATAAACAAAATTAACTGCCTATGTACAAATTACATGCTGCATTTAGCTTTCTAGTATGTGGAGTTATCACACTGGAACTGTAACACTGTAGCAGTGAACAACTGAAAGAATGAGTAATCAGAAAGAGTCCAGTCAACAAATGTTTTTCTTAAATGTTACAAGAGTTTTTTTTCTGAAGGGTTTAAACTCCAATTTGCCCAAGTTCTGCTTGTAGATTATTCCAATTAGCAAATGCAATCTTGACAAACTTCTCCCACTGCCATATTGAATCTGGGTCACTAGGAGTCTCCCATCACTCTGGGATCTGATAGAATGGGGGAGGACTTGGTGCTTAGCTTGTTTGCTATGGAGGGACAATGGTACTTGTACACGAACCAAAAGGTTAAAGTTCATAGCAGTAGTGCAGCTGCAGCACACTGGCACAGTTAGCTTTCTGGAGTGTTCTACAATGGCATTCATGAACAAGACAATGAAGAATGAATTTGCATGCACAGCTCATGGTAGTTTGAATAGAAGAGTGCTAGGAGTAGAGAGAAGACAGATTAGAGGAAGGTCATGCACCAGTCTGGGAATGAAAGGTAATGAAAAGCAGGAGTAAGACAAGAACACAGGAACATAAGACAAGACCAGGCAAGAGGTCACAGGGGACCAGAAGATGCTCTCCATACACATCCTTCAAGTTGACTCACTCAAGTTCTTGTCACCCTTTTCAAACACCTAGTGCTCCCTTCCCAAACTGAGCAGGTCTGCCAAGATCTCTGTGTCTACCCCTCCAGAAACCGAGTACACTGCACTTACTTGGGCATTTACTTTTGTTGTGTTCTTAAACAGTGAGACAGGAATCTTGGAGTAGTCTTAGTTTGATGGAGAAACTATCTGGTTTTACCTGGCTGTGACTGCTGCTGTGCATTTGTTTGCAGCTGTACCCAGCTGCTGTCACTCTAATTGGATAGGTAGTGCTGTGTATCTGCTAAACAGAAAACTAGTTCTGAATACCTAGTTTCTTAATTTGATGTGCCTGTCTTAATACACACATTTTCTGCTCAGGATAGCTTACTTCTGTTAAAGTACCTTTATTGCCATGTAGTAAATGTATACTGCATTCTTATGCTAAATGCTTTATCTGCACTATTGCCTACTTATAACCTTTTATTTTGAATACTTATCTGCACTGCTACTCAACTTGTAATTGTTTATATTGAATGCTTATTTTCACCGTTTATGTTGAATCCTTACTTTCACTGCTGCTCCATTGTTCACTGCTCAGCTGTTACTGTCTTCTACTGTACCTTCTACGGATCTCTCTAACCTCCTTATTGTTAACTTTAGTACCAACAATCTGTCTTCATACAGAGGCACCACAGCCTCGTCTTTCCATCCCTTTCCATAACCCTACATAGCTTACAATACTAGTGGACTCTCAAACCTCCTCTCCTTTTCCCCTTTTCCTAGGACATATGAACTGGCCAATCCAATTGAACTGAACAAAAGCTTAACCAGTGGACATCCAAAGCTTCAGTACTCCTCAATCTGTAGACTCTGGGGGTTCAGCAAAATGTTAATGCTTAATGTGTGTTAAATTATCGTGCACTACTACTGTTTTTGAAAAGATGCATGCACACCACCACTGCACTGAACTCCCATTCTACTCCTTCCCCCATTTAGCTGATCTTCCATGTCACTTACTCCTATTAGTAGCTCCTACCCTTGGTTCTCTTCTTTTTCCCCCAACAGTAGTTGATGCCACTTATTCCTGTAACCGCATCTGCCTCAGTAATTGAGTTTACTACCAGACACCTCATTCCCTTTAAACTTTAGAAGCGGTCACTGCAAGTATCTACCTGCTTAAGTTTAGCCACTGAATTAAACCACTACCTTTAGGTTTAATGATTGTTTTCTTCTGGATGCTACATTTTCTGGCTCAGCCCTACTATGCTCAGGCTCACTCTGCTCCCCTACCCTGCCCCTAATTCCCACCTGCCCCACTACAACCACATTTAACTCTAGCTAGCCCCACTACAACCACATTTAACTCTAGCTAACCACACCCTCCTATTTACTCTCCACCAATCTAATTTCACTCAACCAAATACCACAACACATCCTCCACCACCATATCTCATACTCATTCAACCTCCTAACCCCATACTACCAGCCATTTTCATCCATCCTCTTCCAAAAGCACATCACGTCCTACAAAACGGTCATCCTCACTCTGCATTACTACTAAAATTACTACCAACACACAACTCCTTAAGCCTCACTTTTCATTACTACCAACAGATAACTCCTTAACCCTCCAACCTCAACCTCTCCCTACCCTCACTCTTCCATCATCGCCACTACAGCCCTTCTCTCTCCCCTCAACCATCATCGCCACTACAGCCCTTCCCTCTCCCCTCAACCACTTTCTTCCATCTAATACCAGGTTCATATTTTTTTCTTCTGATACATTCTCTCCCTTGCTGCATCACACCATAATTGGTCCACCCTGCTTTACCACTCTAACCTATACGCACTTTTCCTACATTACCTTATCGCCTCTGCTCCTCCCAATTACATATCACCTTGCTCGCTCCACATACAAGGATTACCTCTCCTCTACTGATGCACCTAAAAACTATATCTATTCACGTTGTTAGCCTTACCTTCCTCAAACTGGTCTGTAGTCCAACAGCATACCCCTTCCAAACTAACGCCATCTATATAGGTTACTTCCCATACAAATGCTTTCAAACCCATTCCAAATCTCAAATCACTTTTAAGGCACAACAAACTCCTAACTAAGCTCACTATAGCACTATTACATTTCACAACTAAAAATTTTTTGTGGAAGACATCCACACTAACCCTGGCCCCAAATATGCTCAAAAACAACCTGACCACCCCCACCCCCAATATGCTCAAAAATAACCAGTCTCTTTTCTCCCTTGCTCTGGTACTTCTGCTCCCCCAATAGGGTCTAATCTCCTGCTACTTAACACGAATCTAAGAAGCATAGTACATAAAGTCCATGATCTCCATGCTTGCCTATCCACATACTCTCCTAGTATCACCATACTTACTGAAATCTGGCTAAAACCTCAAACAATGAAATTCTCCCCCAGGATACAACATACACAGATGCGACAGAGAAAACAAGCGCGGAGGTGGAACAGCCATAATGTTTAAACTTAAAATTAGAACTTCTAAAAATAAAGACTCCTGAATTCTCTAATGCTGCAATCTTATGTACCAAACTTAAAATCAACAAACATCTAACAATAATTGCTACTTATATTCCTCCCAGCAATAATGCAAACACAATAGAAGAAATACTTCACTGGATATCTTCCACCTTCAAACAAGAAGCCATCATAATGGATAACTTCAATACAGATTGCTACTCCTACAGCTCCAGTAACCCCATCAATTTCATTAACCTGCATGGCTTTTCACAAGTAATTAAAAACACTACTCGAACCGATAAAACTGTCAAAAGGCAATTAATATTTGACTGGACGCTAACCAATAAACTTTCTCTAGCTTTCCAATCCTGCTGCCTCCTTGATAGTACA
Source organism: Protopterus annectens (assembly GCF_019279795.1). Lineage (NCBI taxonomy): Eukaryota > Metazoa > Chordata > Ceratodontiformes > Protopteridae > Protopterus > Protopterus annectens. The sequence continues at coordinate 1,203,806,418 of NC_056743.1, read as the reverse complement.
AGTGATCATCTCCCCCACCTCCTTACTCAGACACCACCTTAACCCCCCAGAAAACCCTCCTTTCTAATTCATAAAAAAAAATCTTCGATGCTCAAACATTTATTTCACACTTCAACTCTGCAACTAGTCACCACTCAAAACTCTTCCTCTCAATACAGCTGTTCAATATTTCAACTCCACCTTCGATATATTAAATAGGCTAGTCCCACACAGAACTACCAGAATAAAATTCAACTATGCACCTTGATTTGGCACTCTGCCAAACACAATACAAACAACTCTGTAAAAAAAAAAAAAGTCCCAAGTTAAACTGGACAAAAATACATACTATTCCATAATACAGCAACAGCACCACACCTTGACAATCCAAAAAAGTCCTAGTCAGCTATAAACTCCTTCAACCTGGTCAAATATCCACCCCTTCTTCTATCACTAACACTATTGCAGGGCAATTCAACTTTCTTTACAAACTCCTTTCAATCACTTTCCAAGTGTAATCTTCACACCTCCAATCACCACAAATCTTTCCAAAGAAACCAGTGACCCAATTCATTTAAACCTATACAAACTCCCACCATAAAAAAATTACTCTTCAGACTTAAACCCACAACCCTTGCTGCAGACAACCTACCCACAAAATTCCTAACAGCATCTGCTACTATAGCCTATACGGTCAGCAGTCTGATCAATCACTCTCTGAACACTAAATTCCTTCAAACTGGAAAATATCTTGCATCATGCACAAAGGTGGCACCTCCCCAGAGTTCTCAAACTCCAGACTCATTTGCTCTCTTACCACCCCCCATAGCAAAACACAAGAAAAATGCATCCACTTGCAGCTCTTAAACTACCTTTTATCCAACAACCTTTTATCCAACACACACATGGTTTCAGCCCCTACTACAGTGCCACCACTGCCTTACTAATTACTAAATTTTATCAACACCATAAACCTACATAGAAATAATGGGAAACTTGTGCCCTCCATCCTTTTATATCTATCCAAAGCCTTTGAAACAGTTTCCCCATCACAAACTGCTTGATGAACTTTTCACCCTAAAACTTAGCTACTCTTATCTAGCATTGTTCCACAGCTACCTGTCTGGCCGACAGCAAGCTGTCAAATTGCAACAAGGACTATCTACCCTATTACCTGTCATTATGGGGGTACCCAGAAGTTCTATCCTAGGTCCTCTACATTTTACTATTTTCACCAACCAACTCCACACATCTACTTCTTAAGCCTCCATAGTTAAATATGTAGATGACTACTCTTACCTGCACTGCACCATCCCTTAAACAACTTTTCACCATAACACAATCCTTCACAGATGCCGAATGATGGCTACCCGATTCACACATGATTCTAAACCCATCCACAATTAAATGAATGTTCTTTCACCACAGTAGATCACATGACCCCTCAATTCCATTCCAAATGCACTCCTCAAATACTATTACATCATCAGTTTCCCAAACTAAACTATTAGGGGTTTTAAATTTGACTTGCACTGGTCTCACTCCAGGCATATGCATATTAAACTAGGCTCACTGTACAGAATCAAGCCTTTCCTGACTACGCTAGACAGGCAGTAGCCAGAACTCAAATTCTTTTCACCCTACTATATGCCGCTCCAATCTTCACTAACTTATCCAAAACTGATCTAGCTAAACTTGAATCCTGCTATAACAATAACTAAATTCACTAACTCCCCGCACAGATCTCTGCTATGCCTTGCGTCAACTAAAATGGTTAGAACTATCCCATTACTTAACTCTCACACAACTCTCCACTGCCCATAAACTGATACACCAACCCGATAAAATCCCTGCCCTTACATTTGCTGCAAACTTATACCAACACTCGCCTTCTTCGCTCCTCCAACAAGTCTTTATTACAGGTCTCCAAATCAGATAATAAAACTGGATACTCTCTCTGCTCCAACTATATCTTCAAAATATGGAATACTGTCCCTCAGGCCATCATTACTACTACCAACCAAACTCACTTTAAAAACAAATCAAGACTCTTCCTTACTAACCAGTGACTCTGCCCCCTGCACCAGTCCTGGTTAAATATTATCAGCTCATCTCTCTCCAACCATCCCACATCCACCATATGTAACCTACTTTTATCAACCTATCCCCCTCCACATCTCTAACAATTCTTCCCTTCTAGTGTCTATTCTCTTACTCACCTTAATACCTCACCTTGCCCCCCCATCTCCTACCTTCCCCCTCCTACCTCTTCTTTTTCCCACTCCTCTCCTCACTATTTTTACTCCTCTCTCCTGTCTATTTATTTAACTAGTCTATTTCTCTACTTTTCTCCACCCAGTCACAACTTACACATCTGTGGTCTATTGCCACTCCCCAACCTTCATACTTGTAAATATTTCCTTCACAGTTTTTTTTCTGATGAAGTTCCTGCGTTTTAGAACAAAAGCGCTAAAACTGTGGTGAATAAACATTTGGCTGGGACTTTTGGTGCGGCATTTTTTTTTTCAGTTTTATATAATAGATTTGTATTCTTATTCATCTTTAAGAAAACCAACCTGCCTTGCAATCAGTTATTTATAATTCAATTATCTTTCTATGATAAATTTAACCTGTTGTGATTAGGATGTGTAATTTGTACCTCTAAATATTTTTGTGTAACTATTGATAGGATTGTATAATTTGTATTACTAATTATTGCATTGATCTGTGGAGTTTCTCCCCCGGCCTCCATTGAAAATGGGTTCTCGACCAGTCGGACTCTCGGCAAACATGTTAAGTGTTTTTTTATTACACAGAGCTGTTTACATTTCCTAATTTTTAATGTAAAGTACAAAAAGCATGGCAGTGGTTTTGTTCAGATAAAGGTTTAGTTGAATTTGTGCAAGACAGTTATTCAGTATTCATTTATTTACTATTTACTGATTTTGTTTACAAAGAAAGTCTGACTGGGCACAGAATCCATATTTAGCAGAGGCCCGGGTAGAAAGGCTCCACTGTGCAAACCGTAATACAGAGTGACACTAACATTTGAAAGGCAATAATGTGCAAGTCTTTATGACTTTGAGGAGCCTGCTCAAGGGGAGTTTGTAGGTGTAAAGTGGAGGTCCCTGAATGAAGAATGACAGCATAAACGACAATACTGGAGGATTGTGGGGTTGAAGTTAGAGACAATTGATAGAGTGAGAAAAGAACAAGACCCAGGACTGAGCCATGAGAGACCCCAGCTGAGAACTGCCTTTTAGAGTAATCACTTTGTCCGATTGTTGAATGTTCTGTTGATCAGAATTTTGAAAGTCACACAGGTTACATTCTTAGGCCTCAAGTCTGCCAAGCAGCAAGTTATGATTCATACCTACTATCCTGATACTACCCCATCCCATATCTGGGGAATTAAGATACAATACTGTCATACCCTGGGTATTATTGGCTAGGCTTGTAAAGGTTCTTGCGCCATTAGCCTAGTAATCACATATGAACCTATGAACCCTTGAAGGTCCTCATGAAACTAACGTAATTACAATGGCAAGGTTTTCCACAGCACTGCAGATCTTGTTGGCAACACTGTAAATGGCTTCTAAGGCATTATGCCCAGATGCGAAACCAGTACATCAGATAGGATACTGCATTTGCTGAAATATTCTATAAGCTGGTTGTAGAGGTGCCTTTCAAAGATTACTAATCAAAGTACTAAAATTAATTTGTAGTTCTGGGAGAAGGACGTTTTTGAAATGGATATTATGACAGCATGTTTGAACTGCTGTGGAACAACTGTCATGATAATGGAAAGGTGACAATGTGGACAAGAGGCTTTGCAAGGTTCTTGGCGGTCATGTGCAGGAAGGCAAGGTGCCTTCTATTTTGTAGAGGATTCCTTTGGTTTCCATTTTTGTAGGCATTTACATACAGATTTGATGGTAATCAGAGTAAAAGATGGGAAAGGGTGTAAAGCTTTGACAAGTAAGAGATAGCTGGGAAGAGGTAAAACATTTGATTACTGTTAATAAATGGAGTATCAAAATGAAGAGGGTGGTTGACGTGCTTGAGCTGGAGTAATTCAGTGGTGCTCAACGATGTGGTGGTTGTGTTAGAGGAGATTTCCATACTAATCTTCCAAAATTTTCAAGTTCTGCCATTTTTAACTCCACCACTATTTAAGGAAGGAAGATGCATACAACACGTCAGTTGTAAAAAAATAAGGAATTTCCATTCTTATATGAAGTTACTACATCCTCATTCAGGATATACATGAAGCTGTTGAGACTTCATCTTCACAACGATACAGAAATAAAAGTACCAGTTCACACTAGAGCAAAAAAAGTATGTATGGTCTCAATGAGAAGCCATATACTGAATGATTAGGTCTTAATATGTACAGTTTTAATGAAAGGACTCGAAGTCGGGTTTACAACAATGAAGTACTTCAAAGGAACTGCGAGTGGAATATTTCAAAGTGCACAGATTCCAAATATGTGCTATTAAACTGCACAACTACGAGTTCACATTTTAAAGAGACAATGTGGATGGCTTGGGGGAGATGAGGCCAAGGTTTCCGCCTACAAAAACAGTGATCGATAACTGAAACAGCCTTTTCAAACAGGCCACATGGTCAAAAACAGTACCAGAGTTTAAGAACACATGGGACAGACAAGCAAATTCTTGTGTGTGGTGGGAAAATTAAGTTGTTGGTCACTAAAAGCTGCACTTCTATATCAAATACTGTTTCTAATATATCACTTAACCCATTTATCTAGTAAACTGTTTTATCTTTTGTTCCAGAAACTTTATAAATACAATACCTACCTGAAAATATCCAGAGTGCTTCATGGTTCATAAAAGCTTCTCATGTGACTTATCTCCTTTCCTTCTTCATAACTATAAAGGATAAGCTCTTCTAGTTGATCTTTTCTGAGATATCTGCTGCACACCATCCAACAGTTTTGTTTCCCTCCAAATTTCCAGGACCCCTCATTTTGTGAAATGAGAGATACCATCCTTCCCCAATCAAGGCTTGTCTAGACTAGACTAATGAACAGATATGGCAACTGCCCTTTTGTTTCCCTTACAAATACAAAGCAGAGCTATTTGGTAACCGTCTTCTTTCAGTATGCATCTACCCACTGTTGGGGAGTTGCTGACAATCCTGAAATTTCTTTTGGAAACCTTAGTCGGTTGGGGTACCTGCAGAACCAAACACAGGGAGGAAGGTCAGTGTTACCAATTCTTATTTTGTTGCAGTTGTTTTGTCCTCAAAATGCATTGTACAAAAGCCATTCTACGTGAGTATGCAGATATACAGCAAATAATTTCTTCTTTCGGCTTCTCGCGTTAGGGGTCGCCACAGCAGATCAACTGTTTCCATTTCTTCCTGTCCTCTGCATCTTGCTCTGTCACACCAACCACCTGCATGTCCCGTCTCCCCACATCCATAAACCTCATCTAAGGCCTTCCTCTTTTCCAGTTACCTGGCAGCTTCATCCTTAGCATCTCCTTCCCAATATACTCGGCATCCCTCCTCAGCACATGTCTAAACCAACGTAATCTTGCCTCTGGCTTTGTCTCAAAACCTTCCAACCTGGGCTGACCCTCTAATATACTTATTCCTAATCCTGTCCATCCTCGTCACACCAAGTGCAAATCTTAACATCTTCAACTCTGCCACGTCAAGCTCGGACTCCTGCCTTTTTGTCAGTGCCACTGTCTCCAACCCATATAACATAGCTGGTCTCACTACATTCTTGTAGACCTTCCCTTACTGATACTAGTAAGTCACAAATCACTCCTGACACTCTTCTCCACCCACTCCATCCTGCCTGTACTCTTCTTCACCTCTCTTCCACATTCACCATTTCTCTGAACTGTTGATCCTAAGTATTTAAACTCATCTACCTCCGCCACATTTACTCTCTGCATCCTCACCATTCCTCTATTCTCCCTCTCATTCACACACATATATTCTGTCTTAAACCTGCTGACCCTCATTCCTCTTCTCTCTAGAGCATATCTCCACCTCTCCAGGGTCTCCTCCACCTCTTCCCTACTCTCACTACAGATCACAATGTCATCTGCAAACATCATAGTCCACGGGGACTCCAGTCTGATCTCGTCTGTCAACCTGTTCATAACCATTGCAAATATGAAAGGGCTCAGAGCTGATACTTGATGTAATCCCACCTCCACCTTAAAAGCATCCATCACTCCCACCACAGACCTCAGCGCTGTCATACTACCCTCATACATATCCTGTACCACTCATACACTTCTCTGATACTGCCGACTTCCTCATACAATACCACAACTCCTCTCTAGGCACCCTGTCATATGCTTTCTCTAAATCCACAAAGACGCAATGCAACTCCTTCTGACCTTCTCTGTACTTCAACACTGAGCAAACATTGCATCTGTAGTGCTCTTTTCTGGCATGAAACCATACTGCTGATCACTAATCACCTCCTTTCTTAACCTAGCTTCCACTACTCTTTCCCATAACTTCATGCTGTGACTGATCAATTTAATCCCTCTGTAGTTACTACAGCTCTGCACATTACCCCTATTCTTAAAAATCAGTACCAAAACACTTCTCCATTCCTCAGTCATCCTCTCACTTTCCAAGATTTCATTAAACAATCTAGTTAAAAACTCCACTGCCATTTCACCTAAACACCCCCATGCTTCCACAGGTATGTCATCTGGACCAACAGCCGTTTCCATTCTTCATCCTCTTCATAGCTATCCTTACTTCTTCCTTGCTAATCCACTGCACCTCATGATTCACTATCTGCACATCATCCAACCTTCTCTCCCTCTCATTCTCTTCATTCATCAGCCCCTCAAAGTACTCTTTCCATCTGCTCAATATACTCTCCTTGCTTGTGAGTACGTTTCCCTCATTATCCTTTACCACCCTTACCTGCTGCACATCTTTACTAGCTTGGTCCCTCTGTCTAGCCAATCGGTACAGGTCCTCTTCTCCCTCAGTGTCCAACCGTTTATACAACTCTTCATTATTAAAAGAAATAAGCTCAGTGAACACTGCTACTACCTTGATTATCAACAATACAGTGTGCGTGTTACAGTATAAAATAAAACAATCATTCCCTTTATACTTTCATTTTCTGTGTAAGAAACTGGACTGTTGTCGTTGCTGACATGTGCCCCTGGGCTGATAAATGTGCTGACGTTTAAACAAGAATACAAGGGGGGTGCTCTTCAATAAATAAATGCGGGATTTAAAGAGTGCGGTTCTCAACTTGTTATAGGATACTGTACTAGTAAAAACAAATAACTAGCAGACTAAACATTTTTGGTCCGTTGGTTACCTCCCTGTATCTGTATGTAGACATTATAACAATAAAAAATATACCTTAAATTTCCCCACAGATTAAAAAATGTGCATTTGTTAAACATGGAGCAAGTTAGCAAGGAAAGCAACTGGGATGTTTATGTAGAAAAAAATATGAACAGCAGCAGCAGTAGTATTTTTATTTATTTTACTCTAACAATCTGTCCTTTGCAAATAGTACCTTAACATACTGCTATACCTGAAACCAGTTATTACACTGCATAACATTAGTACTAGGACATTAAGACAGTTTGACTCATTTTCATAAGTTATCTGTTATTTTACTGCAGGAGCCAAATACAATAGGTTATATGTACCCCAGGGCAGCCTTGTAAATCACTAACTTAAGGTCACTGACCAGATTCCAATAGACTGGTTTTAGTTGCAGATCTAGCTCAGGTCATCCCATTAAGCACCACTTCACTCCCCTACTCAAACACCATCCCTCCCAGCTCACCCCAATTTCTTTTATTCATGCTTAGCTCCACCCCATCTTCTTCCATCCAGTAAAAGTCTCATTTGATAATTCTAAAAGCCACTATTGTATACCTTTGTAGTTTGCTTCACCATTCAAAGTTGCCCACTGGCTCAATCATTATTATTACTTTCCTCCTGCCCGCCCTTCATCATCCAGTAACTGTCTCACTAGGTAATTTTTATCTATTGCACTGCTATTTACTACTCAGGCTCCAGTCATCCAAGCCCCTCCCTCTCTTATACATGGACAACACTACATATTTACAGACACTTCTAACACACTCCAAGTACATACCTATAATATGTCCTTAGAATTATTTCACTTTAAAGTCCCTCCCCTCCCTTGTGTACATAACACCTTAATAGCTATTAAAGTAACTAATGCCGGATATAAATGATGTAAGGTGACCTGTAACAAAACTTACCAGTCTGTCACCCCTTATTACATTGCTGAAAACCAGCAGAATCTACACTATCCAATTGCTAAAAACTTGAAAAATGTCATTTATACGAAATATAGTCATGCTTTATTTCCTTTTAATCCAAGCTTTACTCACAGACCACAGCCTGCTTAAATCATACTATTACCCTTACACTCTCACGTAAGCAGTCTAATAAAAGCTAACATTACAACAATAAACCATCATATAATCTGATCCAGCACCATTGACCTGCTGACTCCAAATTATATATAAACAAAACTAAATATACCAGATATGTACAAACTTTATTACAAACATTTTAACTCCAACAAAATCACCCTAATCTAGGACCTCCCATATATACTATTTATCTTGAGCAATCCTAATACACATTTCTAGAGCAGCCTTACAAGAAAATATATCATATAAATGCCAGGAGTATGCAGAATAAAACAAACTTGCACAGCTGGATTATCTTTCTAAACACCTGATCCAGCAGCAGTAACAAAAATCTTGCTGAAAAGGAGTTTTCCACCCAGTTCGACTCTCCCAGTTGACAAAAGCAATACATTAACATACATATATTAAACACAATTAAAACATATATCCATGATAAATATAGTATAAAAGAAAGCATTTTCGATTGAATACCAACAGACCACAGCATTATTATTCATGCAGGAGTATGACCTGGCATCTGCTATATGGAAGCATACCAAAATACGTAGAAGCATACCAAAATAAGTAAAAACATCCATAACAAAAATTTGGAAGAAATATAACCAAATTCAATAAGGAAATATTATTTTTCTTAAGCATAGCAGCTGGGAGGAATCATTAAAGACTGTGCCTTTGGATGATACAGTATTTAATTTCAGCCAAGCCTTCTTGTCCATATTAAACTCTCTAGCATCTCAATGCAAAAAGAAAAGAATCTGATCTAATCCTGCACCATGGCTTACACCACATAAAAAAAAGTAAAAAAAAAAATGTTAATGCATAACAGAAAAAGCATGGCAAAACTGGCATTGAGGGGGAAAAAAAGGAAAACCTGAAAAAATCATGGCTGATTGGGAAAATAGACGTTTATTTAAGTTGGATTATTACCAACGATTTGTTAGATTTTACGTCCGTTTTGTGGACAACCTATTCCTCATTTGGAGTTTAGGTGAAAGAGAATTGAGGGAGTTTTTACAACAAATCAATGGTTTAACCAGCTACCTGAAATTTACTCTGGATGCCTCTAAACTAAGAGTGTCGTTCTTAGATGTATTTAAAGAGAGAATGCCCACTGGCCTATTGAATACTGGTGTATTTAGAAAAAAAGTGTTATAGAAATGCATTGCTACATAGGTCGAGCATGCATCCTAACTTTGTATTTAGAAATATTATACGAGGACAAGCTATGAGAGTTTCTCGTTTGAATTCATCTGATACAGATTATGCAGATGGGTTGCTAGATCTTAAACAAAAATTCGAAGAGAAGTCATACCAGAAAGGAAGTAGAGGAAAGTTTTTTTAGGAATGGAGATACACAGACAAGGTAGAGCTCACCCTTATTTTGCAACTGATACTAGATCTGAAACTTTAGCCCTAGATCAAGGCAATAATAGAAATCAAGTTACACACAAGATGTACATCAAATTAGGGACGCTTATTTGAAGTTTTGGGATATATTAAAAGCAGACCCTAATATATGTGAGGTAGTAAGCGGGAGACCTAAGTTCACATATAAGAACAGGATTAATTTACATAGGATGTTATGTGACCCTAATAGGTTGCAACATAGGTCTTTAGATGTAGTTAGAAATAATCATACTAGACCTTGTGAAAGATGCAGCTATTGCGAATATATAGATAGTTCAGGTAGTTTTGTACATCCAGTGACCAGACGTTGTTTTGTCTTTCAAGTTCAGGCTAATTGTGATTCCCAACATCTGGTTTATCTTGCCACCTGCTCAGCTTGCCCATCATTTTATGTGGGCAAGACCGATAGAAAATTGAAAGATAGAATAAGAGAGTATGTTTATATTATCAGGGTTAATTCCGATAAGAATGCCTTTCAAAACATGTTAGTGAAACTACATCTGACCATAAGTTCAGATTTCAAGTAATTCAGAGGAATTATACCAACATTAGAAGGGGCGATGTTAGGAATAGAACTGAACAATTTGAGAGTAGATGGATTATTAGATTAAGGGCCGACCGACATTCAGGGTTAAACAGAGTTCCTATTAAACCCATCTTAAAAGGTAGATCGTTAAGGAAATAGATCAGATATTTTTGAACTTTTCCTTTGTTTTAAATGTGTTTATTATACATTTAAGTCATATGGTTGCTGTCTAGATGTACATCTATTATGTTTGAGTTCATTTTTTTGCATACATCTTACAACTGTGTTGTTATTGAAACATGAAAGATAACACTATTTTGTGTGAAATGTTGTGCCATTACAAATATAGCAACGCATATACATTTATGTACAAGTCATTGGAAATTGAAACGTGCATGCAATGGAGTGGTCTTTATATCGGGGTTATTTATTGAGCTTCACCTAGTTGAAAAATATTTTTAGTCTTTTTAAGCTTTTTTAGCTGATTTGGTATTTATATTTTGACTTTATATCGCAGCTGACATTATTGTACAGTGGGTATATTATTTTGATTTGTTGAGATAGTTTAATTTTAGTGTTTATGTAAATGTTTATTTAAATGTTTCACATTTTATTATTCTCAATTACATGAGTACATTGATTTTAATTGATAAAACGGAAGTGAAGTCACTACTGAATAGAGTATAAAAACACAGCATTAAAAGTGCTATATAACTGGCCTGAGGAAGCCTTTATGGTGAAAGCACTTGCCTTTTTATGTATTAATAAATCGGATTGTTTTATCTCAGTCTGGAATCTTTATCCTTGGTGAAGTGAAGACTGCAGAGTTTGGGTTGAGCTTTATTATTCTTTGGAGTGAGCAAGGACTTTTGTTTTGAACTGACAATTTAGAGCATATTGCTCTGCCATCTCCGTTTGTTGTTTTATTGCTTTGCTAATCGTTTGGAGAATTTTTCACACGGCAGCTATTTGGTTTATACTTTTAAATGTATGTTATTTCCTTACATAAAGGTGGCAAATTACGTGAAGTAAACTACAGATTAATATAGCCATCCTGTTTCCTCTGTCTAATGTACTCAAAATGTGTTCAAATAAAGTTGATCATTTACCTCTGAGAATTACTTTCCACAACACAGTACAGAATACGCTCTCACAAAAAGCAGCATTACTAACTTTCACAAACTATACTCCAGACTGTCATAACCAAATTGAAATGCTTGCATCCATATTTTTAGACCTGTCAAAAACCTAGTTTCACATATTGTACCATTACATAACTCAAGGAACTTTCCACATCCTATACTATTACATAATTCAAGGAACTAGGCCCAACGAGCAATACAAGCAGTTGGTGCGAAAGTTACACTGGGCTGATGAGGTACCAACTCCACAACAATCAGGCATTTCATTTTAATTATACATATTTGTTGACAGAGTGAGCCACAGGATTCAGTATTAAGGCCTTTATTCTAATATATTTATAAATAAAATACAGTCTATCATCCAGCAAATCTAATCCAACTTGAAGGCAACACTAATATATGCTCTGCCAACATGACTTAACAGCATTCCTTTACAAAAAACTTAAAATGTTGAACAATGTAAACTACTCCTAAATCCAAAGAAAGCTAAAGTAATGGGATTTGCACCCCCAACCCCCCCAAAAAAGCCTACTGCAACTTACTCATTTGGTACAAAATACAAAAACTACTAGGAATTACAATCATTTGTAGATTAAGATTTTATCAGCACATCCAATGTGCAATTCAAAAAAAATCTAAGCATTAACCAGAAGCAGTTAACAAAATAAGCTCAAACCTATCTCCCCTTGTATCCTATATGTGCCGCGCTGATTTTTACTGACCTACAGTCATGTTAGCTAGTTAAAATGGAAAAATATTGTAATAAAACTGCAAAGTTTTCTGGTAACCATATTAACTGACAGCTCACTCCCTTAACTTGCTGAATCTACTAGGCCTTTTCTCATAGAAAGACTGCCCAAAAAAAACACTATACCCCAGACATATTACCTGGCACTGTCCAGTTCTAGTACACTCCCAAAAAAAACTGCACTCACTAAACCAACACCTAACACTCACTCAAAAATGTGAGAAGTCAGATTAGTGATCTATTTGTTGTATACAGTGCTAAATGTGAAACTCAGTCACAGAAGAAATCAAATACTTCATCTAATCTACAATTTAAAATCTCTTTCAAGACATACCTGTCAAGCAAATGGTCCCACACTTGTAACAGCTCCATTAATAAAACCCCTTATTATTCTAAACCTTGTCCCATCTATAATTTAAATTCCAATGAAATTATGCTTATCAATATAACAATAATGAAGTTGGTACAAGTATATTACTAACTCCCCACCTCATGTAATCAATTATACTACAAAATTCACAGTTACAATTGTAGTCACCTGGTTATGGGTCTCAAGTGGACAAGTGCTTGTATAGAATATGTATATACCTTACCTGCTGCCTATGTGCTATTACTGTGGCAGGATGTACATACACTGCAAAATAATCCTGAATGTTGTATTGATGCATGAGTTTTACATGCTATATATGCTATGTTCTTTGGCTGTATACGAGTTTAATATGCTTTAACTCTAAATACTACAGAGTGTATGTAGTAAGATCACCTGTTAAGTCATAAAATCCTGAGTTGTGTGGTATACTTCTACTGTTAGCTCATTCATATGTATGTAATGTTGAGTTCTTCCTGGGTCTCTGCTGAAATGGAGCTTTGCCCAGTTGGACATTCCTGGTAAAGAAAAGCAAACAAATACGTATTGTGTTTGACAAAGGTACTGACCCACCACATGTAAGCTGCAGCTATGCCCACACATGGTAGAAATTAACTTTAAAATCCTAGCCCTCTTCACATTGCTAGCCATACATGTATGATAGTATTCTAACAAGGTCAGTTAGCATTAAGATACTTCATCTTAACCATACCATCAACATCGGCTAGTTCTAAACGTATTTCCACAAAATCCACATCATTAATAAAACTCCAATTCCAATTATTAAAGACATTGCTGGGCACTATGGGTAGTAATGAAACCTTGAATAAATGTATGAATGAATGCCTCAAAGCACAATGTTATTAATGCATGTATCCTGGGCACTCCTCAAGGACTTAAGAGGTACCTCTCAAATGTAGTAGTGCAAAGTATTACAACAGTCGGCCATTAATCCTCCTGGGAATCCAAACAAATACATTGAATAAAAAATGCTATGCAACTCAATCAAATCAAAATAGCATGAAAACACTGCTTTTGATATAGGGCATTTCATCTACTAACTGAACATGAATGATTGGAGATCGCCTGAGCATAGTTTCTTGTTACCAGGGAGATGTGTGAATCAGTCTAGGTGATAAAAGTGAAAGCCAACATAGCAAGCTAAGGATAAACATGAGGACTACCACAAGAGGTTAAAGGTACCTCCAAAAGCAAGCAAACCATATATCAGGGTTTTCACCCCTAAGTACTTGTTCTTTTAAGGCAAAAATTAATAAAACTGGCCTTGATCTGTCATAATGAAACTCACTGAAGTGGCTTTTCTCCTGTGTGGATCCGACGGTGTATGACCAAATTGCTGCTCGTTCTGAAGGCCCGGGCACAAAATTCACAGATGTAATCCCGTTTGTCTAAATAAAAAAAAAATTCCTATGAAGGAGAAATTGGCGTACAAGCATATTTTCATTTAGGAAAGCAAAACTGGATCCAGCAGAGAAATACTTTCAGCTTATATAACTTTAGCATGCCTGCAACCTTACAACACTGAATAAATTAAAACATTTAAAACTTTGCTTAAAGGTTAAGGGGAAAAAAACAAGAAAATAATGGTATGTCAAAACTAACATTTTAAAATGTACAAGTGCAGCAATTCATATGAATACGGAAAAGGACAAAGAAAGAAGGCACAGATGACAAGTTAGAACACCATAAACAAAGGACTCATACCCTGATTTCTCTAATCACACAGCCCCCTGTCAGAACAGCAAGCAATGAAAAGTACAAAAGCTGCAATGGGCCCAAATAGACCCTCCTCCTCTTATTTTCATTAATGTCAAATAGTGCCTTTTGGTCAGTACCTGGAAAAAAGGAAAAGGAAAAACTATTTTATGCAAGTGCTGTGACAAATTTCTACTGCTGGGTAGTTTTAACTGAACTTTTGAACTGTAGCCTGAATAATTTGCACAAGGTTACCTATACATATATTTTAAGGAATTATTTTCTGTAAATTGCTGAATTACATCTACCGCACACTTTACTTATTCTGCTCATCAGTTAGTTCTTTTGTTCCTCTGTGCTATTAACTCAAAAGTAAAGGAATCCCTGGGCTTTAAAACCCTGCCAATTATGGTTTAGAAAATTCTGGACATTATAATTCCTAGCACATGTATGCCAATTCCCTGAAGTCATGCATCTATGGATATAGCTACAAATATATATGTGGTTCTGTGAAGCAGAACACTGTAGTCTGAGCATATACCACCCTGGCACTGCATAGTCTACTTAAAACAAGTGGGTAGCAATCATCTCAGGACATGAGCAATCATATTTCTTAAACTATAGAAATAAATGTTATAGTAAACAAAAGTATTCCAGCCAAGAGACTTCAGGTTAATAATGCATCTCCGTGTTTCAGTTGCCTTCTACAATGCTCACAAAATGTTGCTGACAAAACTCTAATTTTTGTAACTTACCAAACCAAAAAAATATATATAAACAGTCCATACGGGACACATTGAAAGAATTTGAAACTATACTAAAAATTTGTGCTATTAGTTAAGCTAGGGGTAGGTGGAAACAGGGTTCCCTCATTCAGCATACTTCTACTTCGAGTCAGATTTTTTTCTCTATCTAGTACTGTCAATATTTTAGGTTAAAGGTGTAAAACCTGGGAAAGGTTTCAAATTATCATGGTTAAAGATAAACAGATTTTGTAGGCTAGATGTCTGCTAAATAGAAATAGTCTCAGTCACCTTATAAAGAATCATAACATTATGTATTAGTTACCTGAAATAAGATCAAATAGTTAGCATTTTTAATGACTCTACATTATACTTTCAGTAAAAGATGCAAGTATTTAAAAGCAAATTTATTTTTGATTTCATACATAATTTTCTTGTAAAAGTCTTGGTGTAATCATCATTTTAAGGAATCTATTTACAGAAGCAGTACATTTTTACCAAGGTGAGACAGGTTACCCCTATTAACAGTGCACATTAAAAACTTGTCATTGTTATAGTACAGTGTATACCACTGTTAGAGAATTATCTTTTCAAAGCAATGTAAATACCTAATACCAAACGTTCATTCTTGCATACTGTGCAATCCCCATGCATGGTGCACTTACTATATCAACAACGATTACTATTAAACATTTTATAGGTTTATATAATATTAATAAACTAGCTTCATGTTAGACAATGCCTACATTTAACTTTCAAAAATCTGCCTTTAAGCATGTAAATCCAAATATCCAAATCTGTTCTATCTTGTCAGAGTCTCAAGAGTGATTTAACATTGCACTTAAACACTGAAAATACACAAATTAATTAACTACAACCTAATGTAATATTAGGACTAAACTAATAGCCATATTTTTATTTTAATTTTATTACAAATATTGAACATCCTAGGTACTTGATTTCATGTCAATATCTTCTTCAAATTCAATAACAGAACTGCATCTGACCACTTTAAGCACTAAAGAGCAATACTTATTATATTTACCCAAGCATGAACTGGTTTAGGAATATCCATTTTTATGGGGGCATAAAATGAAGTATTTAGAAGTATGGATTAAAAAGGATTCTAGTGTGGTAGCCAAGGATATGTGAGAAACGACTAAACAAAAAGGCAAGAAAATGGAAGCTTTGTTACATGGATAAGATACAAGCAGTTAAAATATTTTGAGTTCCTTTAGTCTTGTACAGAGGTCAGGCATATTTTTATCAACCAGAGGAAAAGTTGTGAATAGGAATTAATAAAGAGCTGAAGGACTTTAGCTGGGAGGGGGAGACGGCAGGAGTGAAGTGGGATAACGTGATTCTTCCAGTAGAACAGGGTGGATTGGGATTATCCAGTTTGAAGGGGTATTTCAGAGCTACACAGTCAAGACTCCTATACATAGCACAAGCAGAAAACTATAATTCAAAGTGGAAAGGGATGATGAAACAGGGGAAGCTCAAGAAACAAGGAGAGACTGGGAATTTAGATCCAGGCCTTTAAGAATAACAATAATCATACAGAATATTATATCTATAAAGTAGCAAAAAATATTCTAAGAACTAAACCAACATGGGAATGGAGAAAAGAGATTCTGCCTATGGGAAGGACTGCAATTAGGGATACAGACTGTAGGCAAGAGGGGGCTGGAATTTATTGGAGAAAACTGGCAAAGGAACCAAAGTATTGGGAGCAAATAACTAGAGAGGGAAATATGATAGAAAAAAAGACGCCAAGAATTTATTTGGACTGCAGGTTAGAGATCATCTTCCCTATCAGGGATTCATAGAGTACAGGCAAAGAGAAAGACATAGGGGGTTCTAAATGGAAGACCAGCACTGGTAAAGTTTTTAACAGAATCAAGAACAGAAGCTACCATTAAAAAAGGAATAATTAGTAGACCATATAAAATATTGCATGATAAGTATAAGAATCAATCAGAGGTGGTAAGAAAGGATTAGGAAGAGAGACTGGACAAGCAATTCACAAAAACAATGGGAGGCTACATCTCCCAAATATGCAACAAAATCTAGAAAATTTAGGATTTTGCCTGAAAATGTTTCCATAGATTTTTATAGCCCAAGTATACTTCAGACAATATTTCCTCAGGCAGACAGCAAAATGTTGGAGGTGTTAAAGGGAAGAAAGAGGTAATTGGGAACATATTTTCTGTGAGCGTGGTGAAATGGCGGACTTTAAGGACTCCCTGTGGGATCCACTGTTGGAGATGGTACGTGGGCAGATTGGTCTGATGAGAGAGATGATTTTTCTGATCTAGGATACAGAAGTGGAATTGCCTAGACATGGTAAGGCCTTGCTGTGTCTAATAATGGTGACTGCCAAAAAAGTAATTACTAGAAAATGGAAATCAAACTCTAAACCATGTACACTGGAAGTAGTGAATACAGTAATAGAAATAAAACTGGAGGCAAGATCTTTAGAAAAGGGTAGGAACAAACTACTTGGGAAAAATAGGAATTGTGGGAACAATGGAGGAATGAGGTTTAAAAGGTGGCAGGACTTAAGAGGTAAGCAATGTTTGAATGAGAGATTGGGTAGATAAGTGATGTATAATGTTTGAAACTGGGAGTGTGTCAGTATGGATTGTGATGTAAAATGCTTGCAACCAGGATTGTCAGTGTGATTTGTTTTCATTTATATAACATTGTAAAATTGCCTATGTAGTAAGTAATGTTTACTAAAAATGTTTCTTGTTTAAAAAAGGCAGGAATTGAATAATTTATGTAATGTTACTTAGGTTATATGATAAATAGCAATATATGTGAAGTATAATTGCTATGTCAATATAGTTTGATTACTTTTATATGAATGTAAATCTGCCTATGTCACAAGTGGTAATTCAATAAAGCCGTTTGGGAAAATAAAGAAAGCAATGCTTATTATTACACCAGCTTAACAAAAACATCTCTATACAGATGATAAATTCTCGTCCAGTTGTAAGATTTAACATATTATTCAACTCATCTGTGTACTTAAGCAGCTATATGCATTCCCAAAATAAATACTGCGGAGGACCTTTTTCTGAACCCTCACATATCCAACATATGCCTCTTGTCTTGCAACACACTTTTTTGATGTCTTGCAGGACTATAGAAATACTTGTGTAAAGATTGCCATGAAAAAGTTCTACATTTTCTCAATGTGGTTGCATATCTAGAATTAAGACGTTTCTCTCCACTGATCTTCTGCAATATCTGTATTCATTCCATGATATATTTACCTTTGTACTACACTGTCTTCTCAAATCTAATATTACTCTGTATGCTCTATTACTCTTTTCTAGTTTGCCATTTCTTTTCTGGCCTAAATTATAAAAATAATTTTTAACAACTATAAACACACAAGAAGTCAGTTTAACACTCTTTCTGTTCAGATAGATCAATTTATTTTTATTTTGTTCAGGAACTTTACGAAACATTTACGCTAAAATTAAAACAAAAATACTGTACTAAAACACCAAAACAAAGTATCTTGATACAAAAGACAATAAAATAAAGCAGAGTTCAGTTTTTTCCTACATCTTGCTTTATCCAAATCAGGACCAAAGGCAGCATTAGCCTATCCCTGTAAGCAATGTTTGCGAGATGGGAAACAATCCTGACCTTGACATCACCACTGCACAGACGCACACCTAGGAGCAATCTGTGCATTACCAATTTATCTATTCACATGTCATTAGAAAGGATAGTCTCCCCATCATTATGTAAAAACCTATGCAGTCACAGAAAAGACATGCAAATTCTGCACAGAAAGCAAGATACAAACTAAGCCAGAGAATCAAGTCATATTAATGCAAGACAGTAAAATGTTCAGCTGAACCTACACTATGGTGTACAATGAAACCTGAATCCTGAGTTACCAGTGACAATAAGAAAAGCTCCGAGCAGAGTCCTACTGAAGCAATGAAAACAGGAGGAAATTAATGTTAATCTAGATGAATACAGTCAACAAAATCAGTCTTGTGCTGTCTTTCAACATTCAGTATGACTTTTGTTTTCCAAAGATACTACTGTACCAGGTGTGGATTAAGTTCTGCATCCTCAGAACAGAGCTACATTTTGGCTATATTTCTGCATTTCTCCTCCAGTTGTGGCTGAAAATGATCCATTATGGCCAGTTCATCTACCCACTTAAAAGAATAAAGAAATCTCAGCAAGATCCATTAGTTTGTACTTGTGAAGTCTGAGATAAGCAGTTACATGGATGCATAACATGCCCTAAAGCATGATGAAAGGATTTTACTAGAATCAGAAATGTGACAAGACACAGCTGGGTGAAGTACTCACAACAATAAAAGACTGAAGTGTACCTGCCTTCACAGTAACTGTATGGTAATAAAGCTCTCATTAAGCACCTCAACTTGGCAAACATGTTTTATATCGGTAGTAATGAGTCAAATGTGATGCAGTCCAAGAGTGCTGACAGGTTACATAGACCTTCAGTTCAAAATATGAAACCACCACAGCTAGTAAACTATGCATAAACTTTTTCAAAACCATGTCAAATGAGAGGCTTCCAACATGGCTGCACAATAAGTAACAACTTAATTTCAGCTCTCCCAGTTTGAAAAACTCAGTACAGACCGTGAATTTATCTTTTTGGGTAATATCAGTAGCTGGCTAGTAAGTGCACTGCTTGGATATCAGCAAAAAAAAAAAAAAAAAAAAAAAAAAGAAATTCAGAGAACCTGTAAGAAATGGATTACAAAAGCTTAGGAGAACATTGGCTGGGAAGAGTCAAGTAGCTATTCAGCAAAAAGTAGATCAAGCTCAAAGACTGGTGTAAGACATGACTTCCCGTAATCTGGAAGAAAAAAATAAGTCAAATGTGCTCAGAGCTGATTAAAATAAATGAAAGAGTATATCAACGCAAATAACAAAAGGGTGGAAAAAATGGAAGATGAGCTGATAAAACTGCAAAAATCAGAGACTGAAATGAAGAAAAGCCTGGCTGAGTATGAGCCTGCTCAAGAGAGGTTTCAAAAAACAGTAAAATTAGAGGACAGAGCACAGAGAAAATCTGAGATGATCTGTTTACCAGAGAAATTAGAAGAAACAAACGATTAGTTTTATGAAGGCACAAATAAGCAATTGGGCTGGTATTCACAGCAGGAACTGTAAATTGAAAAGGCAGTGTGTGGGTGTGTGTGTGTGTGTGTGTGTGTGTGTGTGTGTGTGTGTGTGTGTGTGTGTGTGTGCTCCAAATCTGGCCATGAGAAAGCAGCCAAGACCATTAGGAAAGATGCAATCCTACCAGCAGAATGAGTTGATTTTGATAAAACTGTGAAAGAATGACAGAGTATTAAAGTGGGAAACAAAATGTTTGTGGAAAATGATTACTCGGGTACACTAGACAGAAGTAAATTTATTCCAGCAATCGGGGAATGTCGAGAAGCAGGTGCAAGACTCAAACTGCTGAATCCAGCTATTTTCAGAATATTTTTTCTGGAAGGTCAAAGTCATTCTTTGATGCAGAACATGTTAAGGATGAAATACAAAAGTCTGTGAAACAAAAAGCGTGCTAACAAAACAGAAGTGGATTCTTATTATTCTGATAAAAGCATATCACGAGACTAGCCAATTAAATATTTTCCAATGTTCCAAAGGAAAATGCTTGGGAGACCGATTAAAAAAACTGGCTAGAAGAACTAGGAATACAACTGGAAATGAACCAGCGACTATATTTGGAAGATGGCAGAACAGGAAGAAAACCATCAGCAAAACAGCATAAGAAAATTTGATTTTTTTTTTGCACAGGAGAATGACTGTATTAAGCCCCTTATTGTGATTTAATAAAAAGTTTTAAGGTGAAGCAAATAAAAGAACACCGAATATAATGAATACTGAATAGTGTTTCCCTTTTAGCACACAAATGTTTACAGTGTAATATATGTAGTGGAACAACTTTGTATCTGGTTCTTATGTTTCTGATAAGTGGACAATAAAACAGAATACATCTTTCTTTCAATGGCTAGAATATAATGTTTTCTGAAAGCGTTTAAGTTTTCTTCATCTGGGAGAGAAACAAAGATAAGGCAAAAGCAGAAAGCACTTGGTGGAAGCAGAAGCACAGGCTGCATCATGCATCTTAGAATGTATAACCTTCATTATAGCTTAATTCAAGCCTATGAGTGTAGCCGTCAATCTGGGACAATTGTTCCTATTAGGAGAGTTGAACTTCATTCTGGGACAAAGAAAAAGGGGAGTACTTATATTAACTGCGACAGAAGCTCCAATAGCAATAGGACAGGAAAAAAAAAAAAAGCTAACAATGGTTGAAAAGGGAGGAAGATTATTATACTGCCATGTATTTAAATTCCACCTAAAACTGCTACAATGGAGCTTAAGAAAATTTTGGGAGAAATTATCAGCTTTCAGCGTGGATTACTTATAGGTGGGAAATGGAATTTGATTGGCAACAGTGAGCCCATTTCTGGGGGACACAGAAGGGAAAATGTAACAAAAGAGGGTAGCCTTTTGAAGAAACTTATGAAAATATGTGGTATGAAGGATGTGAATTCAGTAGAAGTTCAGAGAGAATTTACATATTATTCCCCAAGGTACAAAAACTAGGCTAGACAGAAATTACATAGACACATATGCTTTTAATTGAAAGTTTTGATATACATCCAATAACCACTTCAAATCACATGCCAATAAATAAAAATGCAGGGTAATTAAATAGAAAATGATATATAGGTGCTTACCCACCTATATGTTAAAAAGGGAGGAATTTAAGGAATAGTTAGTAGAAATTATTCAGGAGTTAAAGATTAAAATTTCTACTGAAAGTATAGCTAGGAAGTGGGATAAATTTAAAGGAGTTGAAAAATATGGTGGAAATAAAAGGAAAAAAAGAGATATGGTTAAGTAGTAAGAATTATTTAGAGGCCCTGACAATGGTTGACATATTGCAGAACAGGGGGAATCTTAACAGGCACAATTGCAAGGAGCTAAATAGAAAATAAGGGACTACCTCAATATGCATATGTTTACAGAAAGGATTGCCGTCAACTGTTTTTCTTTTTGATAATTAACTTTCTGACAAAGACTTGTACTTAATTTTGGTTTTAGCAACTATTTTAAGTTCATATTCAGCTTTGGGCTTCCTAAAGATTCCCATAAGATACTTTCCAGTCTGCTTAAGTGTGTTTTTAAGGTATGTAGAGAGATCTCTTGCAAGTAATTTATTTCTCGTTACATAACACATTTACATACGTATTCCGCCACAGGGATTAGTTTTTAAATCTCTCATGTTTACTGTGGACAAGGATTGCCCTATTTAACTAAGTTGTGAAGACTGTTTTACGGAACGCAAGGTTACCCCTTATTTCCATGTCTGCTTGCACTGTATTTTTTTAAACATTTCATTTTCAAAACGTTACATAGTTGCGTGTACATTAATAGAAAAGAAAGCAACTCCACTCTGGCTACAACAATTACAAACTGGCATTTGCGTGTACATTAATAGAAAAGAAAGCAACTCCACTCTGGCTACAACAATTACAAACTGGCATTAAGTGGGTTTCAGAAGCAAAAGGAAGCAAAAATGTCCATTTCTGCTCAAGATATACTGATATATTTCATAAAGCAAGAATAGTACTTGGGTTTCATATTCATGTGTTTGGTTAGGTTTGGTACTTTTCCAGAGTAGAAGCTTAATAAAACAAAGACAACCACAGCTGCAGTAAGCTATAAGCTTTCACTGAGTTTAAGAATTCAATTCATTTTATGGGAGATCGCTCATATACACTATTTGGGAATCTGGCTGAGGAACTCTCGTGGTATTACAAGCATGAACACAGAACTGAAGAAAATGTTGAAAGAGTTGGGAAATAGAAAATGACAGGCTTGGAACCGATTCAGAGGATAACAGGCACAGTATATATTCCAGTCTTTTCTGGCAGACACGCCAAGTTCTTTTTTAAAAGAAATTATGAATATAGTGCAAGATTTTATTTGAGGTAAAGGTAAAGCATGTATTTCCTGGCAGAATTTGACACTGTCTACAGAGGTAGGAAAATTGAATGTTCCAGATTACTTACACCATAAGCAGAAGGTAATGTATTTTGTTAATTATCTATAGCTATGAGGCAGAGAAAAATGTTCACAAATATGACATGCATCCATCAGGTGAATTTTGATAAGTGTCCTGGCTTATTACAGTATGAGGAAGGATCCTTGTGATGAAGAATGCAGTGGGGATGTTAAAGAATATTCCAGGAACTCAAGGGAACAACCCTTTACTCATGGAGGATACAGAGATGGACAAAGGCAGGGAGGGTCTACAATTATGGAAGGAAATAAGGACTAATTTTAATTTGGAGAGTTTTTATGGATAGGATCTAATTAGAAAATTTCATCTCAAGCCCTGCAAGAGTTTGGTTTGCATATTTTGAATGAATATGAAACTACGTCAGGAAATGCAAGGCTAACATACATTATTGAACATGGGCTTCAGGAAGCGGTGGTAGTGCTGTGGTAGCATTGTCACCTCACAGTAAGATGCTGCCAGTTCAATTCTCAGCTAGAGCGTCTTCTGCGTGGAGACATGCGTGAATGGGCGTACCTTCGTTGAAGGTTGTGCATCAGGGCTGGTAACTCTGCACGTAAAAATCAACCAATCATTAGCGGACCGGAGTTCCGCTGTGGTGACCCCTAACTGGGAAAAGCCGAAAGACTCATAGTAAGTAACATCTTCAAGCTCGGTCATTTTTGTGAATGGATGGTGAAGGAGATTGCCAAATGGTGAAAGGTTTGATTAGTCAGGCATTTAAAGCCTTAAAAGAATTACTACATAGATTGCTTGATAAAATAAGACAGGCCTTGAGAAATATTTTAAAAGAAGAGTTTGAATGCATGACTGGGAAATGGATTTGTGAACTACTAAAGCATCCTACTCAATCTAGGAGGCTTAGGATTTTCACATGGAAGTGTGTACACAGTTTCATACTCCAATGAGGTTGAATAGGATATTCTCAAATGTTGACCCTCTATGCTGGGGAAGTCAGGTACATGAAGTTGAACATATGTTTTTGTCATGTTCTACTTTGAATATTTAAGGTGCCTTTAAACACAAGTACAGAGATTACTAAGAAATGTAATTTACTGGGTTATAAGTGCTTGAAATGCAATAAAAATGAGTAAGATATACTGTCACTACTGATGTTAGTGGCCAAGAAACCTAGAAAAAGAAAACACTAACAAGAGATATAGAACTGAGATGATTTAGATAAAAACGGGGTTGGATTGAAAAAAGCACCACCTGAGGACTAAATACACATCAAGGTGGCTTTATTTTATTTACACTTGTTGGCTGGGGTAGAGCACTGGTTACAACTGATCAATTTCATTCTCAGCCTAGGAACAGTTAAAAGGTAAAACAATGCAAAAAAGCAGATACAATGAGTTTCAAAAACAAATGTACAGAATATACGAAACAATTATATACAAGAGAGTCACAGTGAACTAGACACGGAGGGGGCGAAACGGACATTAGCTGGAGATTGCGACGACAATGAGAGATTGCAGTTGTTGTGGCATACAAGCATTCACTTTCAATATAGCTGAATGAAAATTGTTGCAACTTTTTTATTGTTGCTTTAAGGACCATTTCCTACTCCTGTCTCACATAGTTACACTTGGAATACAACTTTTAAATAGCTGAAATGGAGAAGGCTCATCTTTGGAATATCAGTTCTAGGTAGGTTTGGATATTCTAACATCTAATATATCTTTGAGGGAATAAGGTTTTAATTTCCTCACTATACAATAGTCAAGATAAGGTTTCTGATGCTCTTTTTGTTTTGGTATTTATGTTCTTTTCAATGTCTAAAGTCTATTTTTCCATAGGATTATGGAGTGCTAAATGAGAATGGTGCCCAATGGGAATGTACCCTTGAAGGTGAACCCCATTCAAATTATGTTACTTTTATGGTTAGGCACAAAATGTATTAGCTTGTCATAATATTGTTGCACTAGCCAATAAGGAGTTTTATATACATTAATCATTTTTAAGCTACATTTCATATGTGTTTTCTAACATGCTGCTGAAAGCAAACAAATGACAACTTCATTACAGACAGAAGAAACAGCTTAACCCCCAAAATCTAAGACATGGCCGAAGTAAGGAGTACAAACAAGGCTACGTTATAGGTGTCTATTTTAATACCTGCTCCTCTACCATGAAGGGAGATGCTGAAAAAATGCGAACTTGATGCAAGACCTCTTTGTCAAGGGAAACCTGCTTCTACTTCCACTCTCATTTCAGTGCTTACAAGTATCACTACCCAGGCAGGGAACAGGATAGATTTGTTCTTGATGAAACGGAAGTCCATTATCTCATCCACTATTAGGTATACTCAGTATTCATTAACAAGTGGACCCCAGAAGAGCACTAAAGGCACTACAAAAGGCAGCAAATGCAACTGAATGGGTAAAGTCCCATATTAGAAACTATACGAATGTTCTGAAGTCATACTCTTTGCCATGTTGCAAAGCATTATCATACTGTCAGCCACATCCCTGTGAAGTTATAATGGCCACACCTCCTGCATCCCACTTTGGATATCTAAAAATGTCAAGACAAAATAACTACACTAGAGCAGACAGCCAAATAAGAGTTCACAGGTAAATACTAGATTAGTAGTCTGCAGACTATTACAAGCCTAGCTAATAAGCAGAGACCAGAATCAAACCTTGTATCTGAAGTAAAAGCCATAGCCATTATGCCAAATCCTCCTACTCCATAGGTAAGGAGTTAGCCAATTACCCCCTGTGGTCCACTTTAAACCTAGCTAATTTCCCCACACAGGTGACAAACTCTATACCTCGTATATGTTAGGTAAACACCTTAACCAATATGCCAACCTCAAATCCCAGAGTTCACATATACAACAACAAAAAAAAGATAATAATCAGAAAAAGCAAAGAATTCCAAATCACTGATTTTATTAAAACATTAAAATTCCAAATAGCAGCAGCAAAGCTTTTGAGGTAATCTCCTTCTCAGTGAATAAACTCATTCAGTGTATAAAACAGCAGTTTAAATAGAAAAACCCTTAGATTCCCTATCCTCTGGTCCAAGTTATGCTTGAATTGGGTTAGGGAAGAACTAAAAGCCTGTTCCAGAGAAAGGAAATACTCTGGGAAGCACCTGTTCCTCCAAGGCCTATTTATGTTGGAAAAAGAGGTTTAGGCTCCCTAGATCAGGTAATTCTGATGCTATTTGTTTTGTGAATGTGCAACAGATCCAGCAAAACAAGGAGATCAAGTAGAGATCGCCTATCAGCAGGCTATTGGAAAGGGATTACAGGAATAGGGCTTTGAGACAATCTGGGTATGGCATGTTCACATCCTGTACTTGGTGAGGAACCTCTGTGGATGATCCAGTTGTTGCATATGCCTGATCAGGTCTTCCCACTATACAACTTTTTATGCCTCTCACACGCACCACTGTGGAGCTTCGCACACCCCAACCCTTCAGATGCCCTAAAGTGTAAGTGCACTTGTAGCTTTTTATGCCTGCCCCCTCACTGAGTTCTAACAATACTGCCCTAATGACTAAAGTGTAGCTAGCCATGCCTCTCAGATTTCTTTGTTGCCACTACACCAGTGTATCATATCACTCTTTCTCCATCTATCCTCATAGTTCTAAATGTTTATGCTCCATTCCTTTAAATTCTCCAGTCTGTAGTTTCCAAGCTCAGTTTCCTTAAGGTTTACCAATTAAGTCACCTCATACATTTCCCCTTAACTCTGGACAAAAAGTGCTGCACTCTGTCTTGATCTTATATGCAATAAATGATTACTATACAACTCCAACAGCATGGTATGTATACGGTAGTCATGATAGGTTCATAGATTTTTACTAGGCGAATGACCCCAGAGGGCCTTTTTAAACTTGGCCATGCTTCGTGAATGTATCTGAAAGATGATACTCATAATTTTTTTTTTTTGGTTAGTAAAAGCTTTTCTCACAAAGCACAAGATACTCTGCCTTCTATCTTTCTCAAGTATCTATTATTCATGAATGTAAAATAGCAGTACTTTAAACTAGTACTTTGAGTATCTACAGAAACAATTTAAGTAGATTGTTTTTCAGATCCCCTATTTATTGATTTATTTTACCGAGTTAAGTAGGTAAGTGAACTGTTCCTCAGACCATTGACAACCACAATCCAAGCAATGGACAGGACAAATGCAAAATATGTGGACAGTTTAAACTGGCCAGTTACATTTATGTTGAGTCATTTACTTGTTTAAGCAAGAAAAAGTGGTCACATTACTTTTTTTGAAAAGGCTATACACATTTTAGAATGTCTCCCTATCCATTCAATGTCTTAAATATGGTGATAAGTCTTACATCATTCATACCTTTCTTCCAATCTTCTGTAAAGAACTCACTTATCTATACATTGTAGCTTGCAATAATATGCCATTTGGCCAGTTGCAACAAGCTGTATTAGCTGTAAAAATTCTGAAAGGAAATACAGGAATCCGCAAAAGGCCAGAATGTTGTACACGATGAGGCTCAGATCTGAAGTGTAGAGAGAATCCTTGACTACAATGGGCAGTTCCAAAGGACTAGCAAGCCTGCCTGCTACCTATCATCCAACTCCTGCTGCAGGGAAATGGATGGGCAATTTAGACTATGTCAGCAGGAATAAATAGGTAGTAAGGGGCACTTTCCTAGCTCAGGGATGCTTGGCTTCTGCCCAACAGAATAAATAGGCCAAATGTATGCAGACAGGGAAGTCATCAGCCAGGCTCCTGTGGAGGTGCAAAGAGATTACTCTTAGGTGCAGAGTGTAAACAAATTAGTACTTAAATCACACTCTATATGGGGCTCAACATTGAACAGATTACAAGCAAGGAAAAGTACAATGTGCTATGAAAAACTTGACATATATGCATGTCACTATACTTTAAACCATGCACTGTGTTTTGACCCCTACCTTAAGTCTTGCCCACAGGTCATTTTTTCTGCCCCCCCCCCCAAAGGTGGTATTATGCAACCTTCTATCTTTTTGTCCACTTAATAAAACTAATGTACAATTTTCATGCCCTCCCCCTCTAAATTCACAAGCATGAATTTTTCATGCCTGTTCTTCCCATCAAAATCACCATTTTGCACCCCCAGATGCACATGTTTCTTCCCCTTAAAATTTACTACTATGCAGTCTAGAATGAACCCTTCAGACTTACCACTGTGTAGTTTTTCATGCTCCTTAAGGTGTTTTTTGAAGTTAAAGGACTTCCCACAGTCTGGATGTATGCAGCAGAAGGTCTTCTGGTGAACATGCTGGTACTTGACATGATGCTAAAAGAGGAACAGAAAGTTATTAATCTGAATACTTTGACCTCATGAATCATTCTTTCCACACAAGATGAAACCATACATGCTTCAATGGAGTGGGAAGAGGAGGTTTTAGCTCAACAATTCTCTCCTGAAGTCTAAAATCCCAAAGATGACCAAAAAAAAAGATGAGATGAGCAGGTTTCACTTCGGGTGATCAAGCTGATTTTAACTGCCACGCTATTGGTCAATCAACATTACTCATAGGCTAGACTCTAGCAAAGGTTTGAGTGGGACTGTTCTGCACTTTAAGGACTTTTCTCCCTACAGTTGTGCAACTGTCAATTTAAATTTATATTATATAAGCGACAGATTGATTCTTGGGTATATACTATGCCAACCACCACCAGGACCTTTAATAGCTTAACTGCACAATCCAACCCAAGTGGCCCCTATGCATCATGGGAGTTTATTAGGAGGCAGGAGTGGCCTTAGGTCAACTGGTGCCCTAGGCAAAAGGGCTCCATGGCGCCCCCACCACACCACCTGGTGCCCCCTTCCTGGCCTACCTACACCAAATAAATACTGGAAAAGCACCCCTACTAGAGCAGTGCCCTAGGCGGCCATCTAGTTGGCCTATGCCTAAGGCAGACTATGTTAGGAGGGGGGTAAGTTAGTTTAGAAGTTCTAAAGGTTATGTGAGGAGGATGTTAGTTTGGGCATAATTACTGTCCGTCTATCAGAGACATAGGGGACAGACCAGGGGTGAATTCCCTATTTCTCATCCATTGGTCAAGCTTATTCTTAAAATAGTGTTAGTGATGGCCTTTTTCAACCTAAGGGGAGCCTGTTCTGGAGCATGGGGATCCTCTGAGATACAGCGGTCTCACAGACATGCTCTATGCCACAAGCAAAATTTAAATCCTTGATCTAGTGGTTCTGATGCTGTCCATTTTGCTGAAGTGCAAAAGGTCCATCAGAGCTGGATCAGGGGATGCCTTGTATGCCAGGCATAGATCACCTCAGTAACCTGTAGGAGACAAAGTACAGAGATAGAGCTTTAAGGGGATCTGTATACGACAATGTTTTCATTCCCTGGATTCTTCTGGTAAGGAACCTTTGTGGGGATTTCAACTGTTGCATAGGTTTCATCTGGTACATGCCAAAGGGGACATTATTCAACCCTTAACAGCCACATCGAGGATAAAGTGGCACTATGAATTCCTTGGACTTGGATGCCATGCCCTTATCTGGATGATAAAATGATTTTCTTACTACATTGGCTTCATGTTAAAGGCTAGATCCTTTACTACTAGGTCAATTTTAGGGGTGTCTTATTGATGGAGTAATTAGCCTGGGTGGCTATTTGTTCCAAAATCCATTATAATGCATTTCTTGCCACTGAGTTTTTAATCTGTGACTCGTACCAGCTGTGGGTGCTAGAGCCTCTTGTAAGAGATCTGTGTAGTGGGGGAAAATTTCTGATAGCTCCCAATTTGCAGTCATTTGTGAACATAGCCAATGCCCCTTGGCATTAGCCTTTACCTCCATGAAGTATATGACAAATAGGAGCAGTTCCAGCACTGAGCCTTGAGGTAAACATTGGTGACCAGTCCCTTAGTGGAGATGATCTCACCAATCTTGACTTCCTGGGTCCTGCCTGTGAACCAGCTGGCAATCCAGCAAGTTATGTAGGGGTTTATGCCCAGTTCTGTGAGTCTGTCAACTATACCCAAGTGAGGTATTATACTGAATGCCTTAGCCAGGTTCAGGTAGGAAGTATACACCATTTTCTCCTCATCC
The DNA here is from genome assembly GCF_019279795.1 of Protopterus annectens. Lineage (NCBI taxonomy): Eukaryota > Metazoa > Chordata > Ceratodontiformes > Protopteridae > Protopterus > Protopterus annectens. Next base: position 1,203,776,191 of record NC_056743.1, on the reverse strand, counting down.
ACTGCCTTAGTGACCTAAAGTCCACCACAATTACTAAGCAGGACCTTTCCTTGACAAAGCCAAACTGGGTTGGATTCAGGGTCCAAAGGTTGCCTATGTCTTTGACCATTTCCATGAAAATTCATTCCATCACTTTGCATATTACTAGTCAGACTAGTGGTTCTGTAGTTTTTGAGGTTGGTTGATGGCTCACCCTCATGAATATGGAGAATAGTTGCAGTCCTCCAGTCACATTGTTCAAATGCCTGTTTTGTGGCTATAGTTGAAAAGTTAAGTCAGGTATTTATTTTACATTTGTTGACCCGGCTAGTCTAACTGGATATATGTCCATTTTCAGTAGAGGCCCGGGGAGATAAGCTCCGAGGAAGTAAAAATATAGTCACATTATACAAAGATTAATTTGTATGTTACACATTTCAAGAGAAAAAAAGCAGGGAGTAATCACAGTGGTCATTTGTTCATAGAATAGTGTTAAATATACGAATATACTTAATACAAAGCAAATGCAGTTGCAATACAGCATATAAGAAGATAGCAGCTGAGTTAGAGTAAACAGGCTGACAAAGAAGGAAAACAAAATGTAGGTGTTGTAATAATCAGTATAAAAGTTAATAACTAGTCTGCTTAAAGAAATTAAGAGGATGTAAGTAAAAAAAAATTAGGAAGGTCAAGGTCAGTTTGTTAAGAAAAGGAACAAGAATAATTAAGAAGAGAGAGTAGGCAGATCCAAGTAAGAATGGTGGTAGATCAGTCAGGTTTGGTACAGGGGCACAACCAGTGTGTGTTCTGAGAAAAAGTTTGTCTGTTTTTAGAGAGTGATATAGAAGGAATTGAGGAAAGTTCGCTCTGAAGAAGGTTCCAGGATGTTCCAACAGCATTAGAGAAAAGAGAGTCTCCAGCCCTGTTTGACTTACGTTCATCACATAGACTTCTTGTAAATATTTGTAAGGTCTTTAGATTGTTATAGGGGATAATGAGTGTAGATAGTATAGGGGTATTGGATGGTAAAGGGTTTTGTGGGTAATGGTAAGCTGGTGGAATTTAAGCTGATTCTGTAATTCAAGCCATCCTAGTTGCTTCAGGTTAGTACAGTGGTGGGTTCTAAAAGGTTTACCTGTAGTAAATCTGGCTATGCTATTGTAGGCATTTTCCATTTTATTAAGGTTGTTTTTAGAGAGATTAGTGTATATGGGTGAGGCATAGAGGATAGTAGAAATTAGGTGAGTATGAGAAATAGTTATTCTTGCTGCAGGAGAGAGAAAAGGTTTGATCCTGTAGAGAGAGCCCAGTTTTCTATTAACAGATTTTAAAGTATTATTAATATGGGTGTCAAAATTAAGGTTGTTATCTATGGTGATACCAAGTAGTTTGGTAGTTGGGTCTGGGGATATAGGAGTTCTGTTATAGGATGTTACTGTGAAGTCTATTGGGGGGACATACAAGTAGGAGTGAAAAGGAGGAGTTTAGGTTTTTTGGGGTTTAGGAGACAGCATTGAGTAAACCATAGTTCAACTGTGGTAAAGACCTTTTGGGTAAGGGAGTGAAGTTCAGATATTGATGTGGCTGAGCATATGAGTGTCAAATCATCTGCATATTGCATGCATGTAGCTTGGGGGATTGCTAGGTGAACATCATTGATAAATATAGAAAATAGGACAAGTCCTAATATGGACCCTTGGGGGACCCCTATGTTGATGGGTAGATAGAATATTGTGCCACAGCACGGCCTGTTGTCTGTTATCCATATAGGATTGGAACCATTTTATAGCTAATGCATCTAGTGACAGAGATTTAAGGATTTTTATAAGTAACTGGTGATCTACCATATCAAACCTAATCAGGTAATCCTGATAGGTCATATTTTAAGCTATTTAGAAGGCATCCTGAGATACTGTCAGGGCCCACAGAGGCTGCGTTTTTTGGCATTAGTGAGCACCACCAAGACCTCCTCCCTGCTAACAGATCTGGGGGGTATGCTAGTAGGTGTTTCATGGTGGTGGCAGGGGTACTGCAGGTGAAGTTTGTCAGTCAGCAGATTTGCTGCGTCAGTCAGCTCAGTGAAGGTGGCACTGACCATCAGTCTGGCACATTAATGTGTGCTGCATTTCAGCTTATGGACATACCTGTAGAAAGCCTTGTGGATTGTCTTTAGCCTGCAAGTGTCCTGACCTCATAATTGGCCTTGTTGGACTTGCTCCTCCTAGTTTCCTTTTTAGTTTAGAGAGCTCTTATTATGGGGGTTCTTCCTGATTTTAGCCATAACGTTTTTCCTTTTGTTTTATAGCAGAGCAACAAAAAGCTGCAATTTATTGAAAGTCTATTATACTTGCTTAAGGTTTGGATTCCACCAGTTTGGTTTGTTTTTAGTGTTTGTTTTGAGCTTACTTCTTGTAGGTACAGCAGCCTCTATACAGGTATTAACATGGTTGTGCAGCATCTCTGAACAATTCCATACAGGTTACTGTGAATACAGGGTTAGGAGGAGCATTGAATTTTGACTATCAATTAATTGGATGCAGTTTGCTTTGAAATAGTTCCAAAGTGTTACAGGATTTGCTGAGGTTACCAAGTTGATTTTTATTTTAAAGGAGACAGCTTTATTGTCCAACTTCACCACTGAGGAAGCAACACTGGGTGTGTGCAGTGCTCTCCCATATTGGGAGTAAAAGATCAGTATGTTTGAACCTCTAGTAGGTGTGTGTGCATTATCTGGTTAAGGGTATTTGTGTTCATAATGTCCAGGAATCACTGCACCTGCAAGGCCGTGAATTTTTCCCAGTCTACAGAGGGATAGTTAAAACAACCCATGAACAGGGCATTTGTTTAATGGCAAATTTCTCCAGTAGTTCCAGGTATGAGCTGTGGGACTCTTGGGGCAGAGGGCGACATATAGCTTGCTAGGATATGGTATGGGACTTTGTCTATGGTAAAAGACATGTGGATACTCTCCAGGGCATCATCCTATTTAGCCAACCTAGAGGTATACTTGTGGCTAACACAGATCGAAACCTCCACCTTTTGTCCCTCTCTGTGCAGCTGATCATATAAATGTGCGAAAGGCACCAAAGGACCGTCTTGAGTACTTTCTGCAGATTTAAACTACGACTGGGTAATGGCAAGGATGTCTATATTCTCCAGAGTGAGGAGCGCTTGTGTGGGGTTGATTTTCTTGTTTAGACTCTTAACACTGAACAGAAACATCTTCAGATTTGAGTTTTATTTGCTATGTTGGCAGGTTTGTCAACTTGGCAATGCCTAAAAAGGCTCCAAGTGGGTGGATTAAGTTTTAGACAATATTTTGAAGTCTAGTGTTGGTGGTGCTGGGGGACATGTGCAGACCATTCTTTGCAAAGCAATGTGGTTTAACCATGCCTTCTCATGCTAACAAATACTGAATCCACTTGGAAAGACACCAGAAACTAAGCCAATTATTGAAGGAATCATTTTTTTGTTCATTCAGTGGAATCATTCTTTGTGAAGGTAGAATGCTACTTAATGGAAGGCACATATCTGACTTAGGCACATTCCTAGAGATCAACAATATCTCTCTTCATATAGTCCAGGGAGGTACGTCTCCAGTCATTAATGTCCACATGGACTGATGGGATCATACCTGTACTTGTGGTGTAGTGACTTGAATGCATGCATAACCTGGTGCATCCTGCCTCCAGATAAGCAACTAACCATTATCTTCTTGTTCAGTGTGGTGAGTAGGGAATCTGTGTAATGTACAATGGAGTCCTCTAGGACAAGAGCCCTGGGTAATATGTTGGCTTGCCTTCTGGGATTTGCTCTTGGGGATCCACTGCTTTAGAGACTGCTGAGGACAGGTGTTGGCATTTACAGGCTTAGGAGGCCTTTGAGGTTTGGGAAGACTGCTTTACAGTGCCTCAGCATAAGTTGGTCTCTGTGTGTGGTGGACACTGTGGGGGATGTAGTGTGTACATTATTGACCATCTTGTTTGCAAGAGAGAATTTTGCCTCCAGTAAAATAGTATATGTGCATCTCTGGCATACAGTGCTTTAACATGAGACTTAGTACATTATCTCTGGATGTCCACATCAAGCTGGCTACAAAGACATTAAGAAAAAAATCCATATCCATACACACATACAGTAAATCTGGGGGTCGTGACCGACTTGGCCACTAAATGGGGGGGAGGGGTGATACCTTGGAAACATATTTGCATCATTGCAGAAAAGCCATTTCTGATGGGATAAAACTATGACACAAGTGACCCAACTTAGAGGCCTGGGCACTTGCTAGTGTGGGTAAAAGAATGATTTGGCTTAAGCTTGTTTACTTGTCTTTAGGGGAGAGCAGGGGTATGTGCTCAGGGCACATTCTACAGTAGAATCCCTGGTAAACAAAAGTGATCATACAGGAGATGCTTAACTACAAGGGTTAGAGAGACAACTGATCAAGTCACATGGAGGCATGAATGTGCATCATAAAGGCCCACTGCACGTCAATCCCTTGGAAGCTAAAAATCATGCGTACATGAGGCAGGGCCTTAAAGCCCAATCCTCCCGGCAAATAACAGTCTCACTTTAATTCTGCTTGTTCCTCGTGCCCACTGAAGGGATGAGACGCAAGATACTTTCCTAGGGGAATATGGCCAACAATGCAGCCAGGGAGTGCTGATCGTTAGAGGAGGATCAGAGCAAAAAAAATCTTTCCAGGTGGGCTGCAAGGGAAATGCATCCTAAATCGGCAGTGAGAGTAAAATGTATGTAAACAATTCTTCTTTGATTTTTCAAGAAACAGATTATCACATCTCAGAAGTGATCAAAGATAAACTACCCAGCTTGTCAGTGAAAAGAAATATGGTCAATAAACACGGTAAAGCATTGCTCAGCAACCCCACAAAATAATGGTGCATCTTCAATTGAATTCAAGATTGGATATACAAAATCTGGTAGCACAGAGCTATCATACTCCATTTATAGCAAAAAAGCACGGCTTTCATGTAACTGCTTTAATTCTGCAACAAGGCAGCCCATGTCTCACTACAACTATCTGCACTTGAAGCAAGTGCTGTAGTTCATTCACACAAAGCAACCAGAAAAAAAAAAAAACACAGATTAACGTATCACAGGATTGAGTTGCCATTTTTAGTTTGCACTCTTAACTATAATACTGCTGAAATTATCTGTCAATTATGCTTATGAAATGTAGCTTGAAAATTATTTTGTGTTTTGCTTTTCTTTTGTTACAGTTTCTGAATAACCAGACAAGAGCATTCATATTGGACACTAAGGCAAGGAAAGGGCTCTTAAAAGTAAATGTCTAGACAAATCAGAAAAACAAAAAAATAAAGCACAACTGTAGTACAGCAGAGAAACAAGGGTAACTAGGACTGAAACAGTAAATTTAATATGACAGACAATGGGCATAACCCCAAGAAACACAAAGCCAATTACTCTGTCCACAGAAAAAAAAAACAGAAGGTAAAGAACTACAGTTAGGTAGCATGAACAGATATGACACATGAAAGATAGTAGTCCTATATGACATAAAAGTACTAAAAAAGATGTAAAAAAGTGAAGGTGAAGGATGCAAGGGACCATACAAGGCAGTGTTGCTCATCATGGAAACCAAGGAGGATATCAACAGAAGAGGTTGCAGTGCTCAGAAAATCATTTGACAAAGGTGACCTAGAGGGGAGAGGAGGAAAGGAGGTACAGTCCCATCCTGCAAAGGTAGAAGAAAAACAGCATTCATAACTTTATACAATGACCATCTCCTTAAAGCGCATTGTTAACTTTGGAGGAATTTAAAGTAGTTAGAGGTTCAGAAAGTGCAGCCCCTTGCATAGGAATTGAGGAACTTTGCTGAAAAGTAAAAAAATATTTAAATGGATGCCAATTCAGTCTTAAACAATCTTTGTAAAGTTGTCACACAACTGTACGATATCTGGGGACTTCCACGATGGCTGCACATGGAGTAACATCTTAATTTTAGCTTTCCCAGTGTGAAAACATACTCAGAAGAAAGATAGTGAAATCATGTTTTGGGTAAATTTCAGTAAATGGCTAGTAAGTGCACTACCTGAATGCCAGCAAAAAAAAAAAACAGAGAACCTGAAGGAGAATCAACCACAGAAGGTGAGGAAAAAAACACTGACTTGGAAGAGCTCTGCAGCTGTTCAGCAAAAACAGTACAAGCTCCAGCATTGGTGCAAGACACGACTTCCAGCAACCTAGAGGAAAAAAGTCAAACTTACTCAAGAACTGATTAAACTAAACAAAACGTTGATAAGAGTGTATCACCTCAAATGACAAAAGGCTGCATAAAAATGGAAGAAGCTTTAAACGGATACTCAGATGAAGTAATAAAACTGCAAAACTCGAAGGTTGAAATTAAAAGGTTGGCTGAATGAGACTGGTCAAGAAGAGAGGTTTCAAAAAATACAATTAGAGGAAACTGCATACAGGGAAAACCTTAGATTGTCTGCTGTACCACAGAAGCTGGAAGGAACAGACTGCATTAATTTTATGAAAGCACAAATAAGCACCTGGACTGGTATTCCATATTTTTTAATTGAAAGTGCACATTGCGTGTATACTCCAAACCTGGCCATGAGAAAAACTAGACCTTTAACTGTAAAGATGCAATCCTAAGAGCAGAAGGACTGGATTCTGACAAAACTGTGGCAGAAGGACAAATTACTAAAAGTGGGAGACAGAGCGTTTGTAGAAAATCATTACTCACTGTACACCAGGCAGGAGGAAATTTATTCCACTTAGAGAATTTCAAGAAGCAGGCATGAGATTCAAACTGCTACATCCAGCTATCTTCAGAATATTCTTTCCTGGAGGGACAAAATCATTTTTTTTTATGCAGAACATGCTAAGGAGGAAAGACAAAATTTGTCCAACAAAAACAGCTGTGAAACAGGAGATTCTGCTTCTTGTTCTGCTAATAAAGACCACAGAGACTGTGCCAATGAAACCTTTTCCAGTGTTTCAAAGGAAAATGCTTGAGACTAGAATAAGAGTACGTTGGAAAGGAAGCAAAGACGATTTGGGAGATGAAGATAAACAGGAATAAAACAAACAATTCTGAAACTGACAAAAGTGATACTATAAAACAAATTATATTTGTGAAACATGACAGAATGATTATCCTGGAAATATTGGACTTTGACTTTGTTAAACTTGTCATTAATGTTTGGAGGAACACAGAAGAGGGGAGGAGGAAGGAAAGAGTTAACTGCATGTAAAACATATCGCATGGAGGGAGAATTAGAGTAGACAGTACCAAATTGAGATCCCAAGGAAGCGGTGGTTCCCTTATTGGAGGCCTTAGTAAAAATGTACCCCTGAGGAAAGCTTTGCACAATCTGACATTTTTGATCCCATGTCTCCTATGTGGTAGTTCGATATGGCGGATAATTGTATCGTATGGTAGCTGCTGCTGCTCGCCTTCATTAAAAATTTCTGCTAAGAAATCTAAAATTGTACTTACAGGGGCTGTAAAGGGGTCTATGTGATGCTTAGAAGCCCAACAAGAAAACATTTTCCATTTGCTAGCATAAAGCTTTCTAGTTGTTGCCTTATGAGATGAAATTAAAATGTCTCTCACTGCAGTGGATATGTCTGGAAGCCTGGCTAAGACTGGAAGTGGAGCAGCCAAGTTGTCAGTTTGAGGGTTTGGATAGAGAGATGGAGTGTTCCTGACTGATGAATCAGAAGATCAGATACCAGGTCCAAAATCCATGGCTCTTCCCGGAGATGGGGCCATAGGAAGGGAAATGAGATTTGACAAGGCCAATATGAAGCGATGAGCATTCATAGGTTAGTACTAGGCTAACTGCCTTTGTGAGCCATTTTAAGCCTAGCCATTTACCCCATCTGAGAATCAAACCCTGGACCTTGTGTTTGTAAGGTACACACCTTAACCATTATGGCAACCTCCCACCCATTAACCTGCAACTCCACGATTTGGCTTTCTGTAGAACTTTGGGTATTAGTGGAAACTGGGGAAAGGCATACAGGAGTCCCAGGAACCAATCACAAATGAGTGCATCCCTTTGGTGACTCCCCTGGAGGAGGGATAAGGGCAAGGTAGCTGCTGCATTTGGTGCTCATGGACGTGGCAAATAGGTCACAGCAAGGCTGGCCCCACTTGTAAAAAATCTGGTTTGCAATTTGTTTTAGGGACCACTCATGAGGCATTAGAGTTGCTCTGCTCAATTTGTCCACCATCACGCTGGATTTCCCCAGAATATGCTCTGCAATCAGAAAACATTAAGAGGCTGCCCAGTGCCATACTCAGCCTCTCAACACAGGGGGTAGGGATCTGGTTCCGCCTTGTTTGTTGATATACCACGCTACTGACATGGTTTCTCTGTATTGCAATCATCACTGGTGGAAGAGAGTTCTGGAATGCCTGCAACGCCAGAATCACCCCTCTCATCTCTAGGACACTGACGTGCAAGTGGTACTCGTATTCCTGCCATGTCCCTTGGATGGTCTTTCCCAGATAATGCCCCCCCCCCATTCTATCTGGGAAGCATCCACGGTCACTATGGCTACTGGTTGATGGAGAGTGAATGGCCTGCCCAGAGTTACCAGTGTGGATTGAAGCCACCAGCATAGGTCTTTCTTGCAGGAGTCTGTTATGAAGATCTTGTGGGACAAAGGTAGCTCTTGCATACACCACTGAGCGAAGAGTAGCCACTGTAGGATTTTCATATGTAGACATCCTAGAGGTACTAGAGCTATAGCAGCTGCCACAGTGCCCAAGACCTTTAGAACAAACTTTGCCTGTACTTTCTTTCTCAAGAGTAAGATGGACACTTGATGGCGCAGTGTCTGTACCATGTCATGAGGCAGTTTTGCTACCATGTTTTCTGTGTTTAACTCTGCTCCTATGAATGTAATATGCTGTGATGGCAACAAGGCAGATTTTTCAAAATTTATGGTAATGCCCAGTTCCGAGCATAGAGGAATAGTGGTGCTTCTTGCTTTGGTTAGTAGATGCTCGGTGGTGGTTATCAGGAGCCAGTTGTCCAAGTATGGAAACACCTGGAATCCTAGACACCTCAGGTGAGCCGTGACTACCGCCATGCATTTGGTAAACACTCTGGGAGCTGTAGTGACACCAAAGGGCAAAGCTTGGAATTGGTAATGACGGACTCCCAGCCAGAAGTGTAGATGTCTCCTGGATCGCCTATCCATTTTTATGTGGTAGCACGCATCTTGAAGATTGATTGAGCATATCCAATGGTCTTGTCCCAGGAAGGGGAGTATAAACTGCAGTGTCACCATCCAGAACTTTGATTTTTTTTTTTTACATATTTGTTCAGCTTGCTGAGATCCAAGATGGGTCTCCAGTCCCCTGTTTTCTTTGGCATTAAAAGAACCTTGAACAAGTTCTGGATCCGATTTGGTCTGCGGGGACTTCTTGGATGGTGTTTTTTCTTAGCAACCTTTGTATCTCCAGGTTTACTTGATCCCTTTGACAAGGTGAAATGCCTGGGACTGATCTTGTTTGTGGGGGTGGGGTGGTGAAGGGTATGTTGTATCCCCTGGATATTAATGACTGTACCCATTTGTCTTGAGTAATGTCTAGCCAGGCTTTTGGATACAGTGATAGTCTGTCCCCAACTGCCTCCAGAGGTGGACAGGCGGGCCTCCTTTCAGGAGCGCTGGAAGGGTCTGCCAGAAAAAATCTGTCACCCTGATTTTGCGGACCCCCCCCCCTGCCGTGAGGTCGGCATCTTCCATTGTTATTTCCCCTCTGCCTCTGGGGAAGATTCACCATGTTCATCTGGCGAAGCTCTTTGGGATTTATAGAACCACATTTTCCTGCCCTTCTGACCTTTGGGATATGCCTGGTAGGGAGGGGAAAACTTACTCCCACAGCAGACAAGGTTTTGCCTTCTTCTTCGCACCTGGTCAGACTAACTTTTGGCCTGAACAAGGACGAGACGTCAAAAGGAGCGTTAGTGAAGGAAGACTTTAAGGGCTCAGCAAACTCGCAAAGGCGCATCCAGGAATGCCTCCTCAGTGATTCCTGTAGCAGCTGCCCTACTCGCACCATCAGCTGCATAAGAAATGAGATGCATAGAGAAGCTGACTACTGAATTTAAGGTAGCAAGCTGGGCGGTCACCTTGTCTGGAAACCCTACAGGCTGTGGAACCTTTGAGAGAATCACCTAGCTCCTTTAGATCATCTCTCTGAAGTCTGGTAAAATGGATCAAATAGTTCAGCAATCTGAGTGCAAAATCCACTGATGAGAAAGTATGCTTCCCATACCAGTCTATCGTTTGAGATCCCTTATTCAGCGGATGAACAGATGAAGTCTCAGCTAACTTGTTTGCTGCCACCACCACCATAGCATCTACTGAGAGACCTTTGGTTAAGAAGACTTTGTCCAACTGTGCAGTTATAAATTTGTTGGACCTCCTTGGAACATGTTCCATGGATTCTTGAGAGCCCTATGCCTTTCGACTAACAACGTTGAGGAGCTGGTCGAAGAGCGATGACACCCAAGAGGTGGAGGGTTGAGAACGAAATGCCTCCAGGTATACAGACTCATCTTCAGAAGTGGTAAGGGTCTTCCAGCCACCTCTCTGCTTCAGGATCTCTAGGATGGCCAAGAAGGAGACATCCTCAAAGGGACCCTTCTGAATCATCTAAGTCCATATCAGAAGTGATGTACCCCTCAGGGGAGTCTAGAGGTTTCCTCTTACATGTTCTCTTTAGCGTGACCTCCCCAGACGGGTCCTCTGGGGAGGCTTCAGAAGAGAGTAACTCACCCAATGAGGCATCCTGGGGAATCTGTGCTTTACACCTGGGGGGAGGGATGGTAGAGGCGCAGACACCAACATTTCTGGGGAAGTGTGCTTGGATCCGAGAGTGGAGCTGTCAGGGGTGACAGCACACTTCTCATCACCTCAAAGGCGTACCACGACCCAGGTCTGAGGAAGCCTCCAGCTTAGAAGAGCAAGGAAACTCCTCCCGCACCAAGGAGGTGGGCTCAGAGACTGCTGTAGGTGCCGAACTCACCGCGTCAATGCCCAGACAGGCAGATTCGGATCCAACAAGGGTCCAATCAGACTTTCCTCCCCAGACCTGATGGGGGGAGTCGGCTCCCAGACCCTTTGACAGAAAATGGTACCAAAGAGGTCGGAGCAGTAGTCAGGACTGAAAACCATGGGATGAGTCTCGGACCAGACAGTTCGACCACAAACACATCCAAGCAGTCTGGATCCAAAGCCACTTGGGTCGGAGGAGGAACAGAAGGGGCAGTAGCAGTTATCAGTTCCAATTCCTTTTGGGCTGGACTCTAAAGAATCTTGTAAACAAGAAACTTCCCAAACACTGTCTTCCAAGACCACGTGAAAGATCCACCACGAAACCTGCGTTTGAAATATTTATTTAAGCTTCTTTAAACATGCACTTTTCGTCAGATTTAAGTATCCAACTTCATCAGAAACAAAACTTTAAGTTAATAATCTACTAGAGCATTACAGCACCAGGTGATTTCAATGAGATTTGGGTGCTATAAAATGCTCTAGTAGATTATTAACTTAAAGTTTTGTTTCTGATGAAGTTGCATACTTAAATCTGACGAAAAGTGCATGTTTAAAGAGAAGCTTAAATAAATATTTCAAACGCAGGTTTCGTGGTGCATCTTTCACGTGGTCTTGGAAGACGGTGTTTGGGAAGTTTCTTTAGCTGTTTCAAACCATTTTCAAGGCCTCTAAAGAATCTTGGCCAGAACCGAAGTCCTAAGTAACCTTCTGACCACCCATTCCACATAGTCATCCGACAGACTCCTGGAGGATCGAGAGGACAGGGCCGAGGATAGGACACTACCAGCCACCGAATGTAAAATAGGTGACTGAGGAACTGAGGAGACTGGCTCCCAAGGTTGGGGACTAGCTGTGTATATGGCTCCTAGTTGGTTCCAACGAAACTGGTGGAACTGAATGAGTCATCTTCTTGGGCCCGAAAGCCATTGGGTCCAAAGTTGTATCCTTAGTTAGCTTTCTTAGCTCAGAAGCAGGAGCAGAAGCTCTTTTTGTTGACTTGTCAGACATTAGAGATTGGGATGATTTGGAGGAGGTCTGGTTCCCTTCTAGTGCCTCAGCAAATGGAACTTTAAGCAATCCCCTGACTATAAGTTTACTTTTATGTTCCTGCAGGACCCTAGAACTAAACCCATGACAAATGGAACAGGAGTCTTGAAGGTGCACCGTACCTAAACAGTAGACACAACTAATGTGCCAGCAGTTAAAGACATTTTCTGAGAACAGGAATCACACTTTATGAAGCCTGACTGCTTCACTTTTTTCCCTTCCTTGGACATAGTGATAAAACAATAACAAACAGTGCCCAGGAAACTAGATTAATGATAATGATAATAAGGCTACCAAAACTATTAAACACACTACACTATAAAAGGTAGATATAAATCTGCTATTCTAGTTTGTTTTTTTTTTTTTTGTTTTTTTTTACTGGGAAGAGAAATGGGGCTAGAGGAGATGTCTCTAAAACTATCTCCTCTAGCCAGAGGAGATGTCTCTAACTTAAATGACAAAACCTCTTAGGAAGGGAAAGGAAGTAGAAAAAAGGGAGCCCTCTAATTTAAATGAGCTAAAGGAAAGACAGACAAACCCTCTAACGTAAATGGGTTTGTTAAGGATAAAGTTATAGTTTTAGAGAATGGGATAGGGAGATGTAGGCTTAATGAAAGCAATGGCCAGCCACAACAAAATGCAACAAGCAAAAAACTTAGGAATTCACCACAAGCTGAGACCTAGATACACTGCAATTTAGTGAAACAATATTTATACAAATTATTTAGAAATAACAGAATATTCAAAAAGGGATTTCACTTGGCCTGAGCCTAGTGAGAAGCACCCAATCTAGTTTAGTGGCAAACAAGGTCTGGGTTATCTTCCCCAAGCATGATGGGTTAGGGTATAACCTTGAGTCAGTGGAAGCTCGAGATTTAGTAATAGGCCGAGTTGGAACAGATGCTCGGTTCCCAACCCAACCAGCAAGAATGAAGGTGAGAAAACATATCATTAATAACATTTGTGAAACATGACAGAATGATTATCCTAGAAATACTGGACTTTGACTTCAAACTTGTCAATGTTTGGAGGAACAAAGAAAAGAGGAGGAGAAAGGACAGAGTTAACTGCATTCTTAACAGCAATATTTGTATAGTGCAGGATATCTGCATGGTATAAGTAAAACTTCCTCAGCTATTTTCAAGTGTAATTGGGATACTAAAGTAAACGGGCGCCCCTGTTTTTTTTCTCTCTCATTGTTCGGTTTTAAGAAATGTAGGCACTGCAATGTAAAAAAAAAAAAAAAAAAAAAAAAAGAGTCTGTTCAAGAGCATGATACAAGAAAAAAATATGTGCTTTTTCTCATGGTTGCATAGGGGAATGGCTGGATTAAGGCTCTTGGCTTTATCTAGTATTATGCTTCGAGAAAGCAAATATAAAAGCACATTGAATATAATAAAGCTCTCATCTAGCAAATAAATAAATATCATTAGAAGCAACACTGTATCAGACTGTCTCCTTGGAGACATGAGAACCAGAAAAAGAATAATAAAAGCAGAATACTTATTATAATGGCTTTCTTTCAATGGCTAGGAGATTGTGGTTTCTTAAAGCATTCAAGTGTTTTCTCATTCTGGGAGAATAAAGATACGACATCTAGACAGCACTTGGTGGAAGCACAGGCTGTTCCATGTGTCTCAATATGGATAACCTTCCTTTTAAGTTAACCCAAGATTGAGTGTGGCTGTCAGTTTGGGACAATTGTTCCTATTAGGAAGGTAAAACTTCAATATTTGAAGATGTACATACTTGTGTGTTAGCATTTAAGTTAATAGGTTTTTTGGAGAGAGGTGTATTTTTTTTTTTGTTTTCGTTTTGTTTTTGTTGAGGGCTTTTAATAAAACAAAATGTTTTGTAAGATGCGACATGGGCTCAAATGGATATGGCAAGAAACAATTGTATAAAAGGTCAACCTGCCAAACATTAGTGTGCATGTAACACCAGAGCTGGTACTATATACTTAAACTGCTACAAATGTTTGATATTGTAATTTGATCACAGATTTGTACTTGGTCCCATTAAATGGATTATTTTTATCATTCAAAATACCATATTTTTGGGTGCCTCTTCCCAGTCTCTAACCACTATAGTCTGTTCCAGTTCATCTTCTGAGCAGACAGAACAAGGCATACAACCAAATTTATTCTGATATAAATTCATAAGACCTTCAAGAGATTTCTGCAGTTGTACTACGCACAAGCATGTGAAGTAAATCATTATCTATAGCAGATGGAGTAGGGTGTGTAAATAAATCCAGAGGATCTTCCTGAAAACTAGCCATCGCTGGGAAAATAAAGTAAAATTTTATAGCAGACTTGTAGATTTCTTTGTTTGTTATTGAAGATAAGAAAGGTATTACACTGGACGTTTTGAACACACTCAATAGCAGATCACAGTTTTTGTGTTTTTCGTTAGGTGGTCAGGGGTCAATTGTCAATTTCCTGGATGTGAAAATTATTTGGAATACCCAAGAAAAGAAGTTTGATAGTGAAATATTTAGAAAAGACACATTTCTAAATAATTACTTACATTACACCAGTAATCATACTGCTTTTATTAAGAATAATATACCTAAAGGGAAATTTATTTGAGTCTCAAGAATGATGACGAACAATCATACTTTTGAAAATGAGACATTTTATTACTGCCTTATTTTTACAAAGAGGCTACAAGAAAGATTCTTTGAGTAAGGTGGCTGATGAAATTCGTAGTAGGTGATTTGTTGACCCCCCCCCCCTATTCTAGAAAGTGGGTTTAAAAGCAAGAAAGATGAAGCCAATAACAAAGGGGTGGATTACAGGATATCATATTGTATAGACATGTCTCTGGACAGTTATAGGAATTGGAATGTGATTCGAGGCAATATGGATCTTAGTAAAGTTCTGTGGGACACATCCAAATTTGTTTGCAAAAGGAAGTATAGTTTGAAAAGATTCTTAGAAAGAGTCTCTCTTGATGCTTAATAGCAAATGTATGTTCGAATAGAAATAAAGGAATGTTTAACAAAAATGGTTGTGAACTTTTAAAATGTCTCAGACTACCGTAAAATGTCTGAGTTACTAAATAAAATCAATATAGTAGATGAAAATATTAAAAAGGATTTATTGTATGCTTGTAAAAAAGTTGATTTTAAAATGTTTGACAGAAGCGATTGTGCAATGACAGAATTGAAGGAAAGGAAAATGCATAAACTCAGGAGTGATGAAAAGGAATATGGGGAGAATAGAGTGTACCCTTTACCATCTAAAGGGCAGGAAGGGGTACGTAGCAATGTTGAAGCCAATACATATAATTTCAAAGGTGTTAATAATAGTAACTGAGAATATGTCAGGTTCCCCAAGCCCGTTAGAGACCCCCCCCCCCCGAAGAGGTCCGAGAGACTGAGGAACCAGGGGAGGGGCAAGACACTACAATTACAACTACAACCACAATCATCAATACCTCACACACACCAGAGACAATTGGAGAGGGAGGGGGAACAGATACTAGAGAGTGAATATAATACCAATGTGGTTATTTTGAACATCATAAGTGGGGACTTTAATGCTTACAATTATAGTAATGTTGAATTTACTGGACAGATAGTGGAATTGTTTCAAAAAAGTTCAACCTTCGTACCAAATAAAAAAGCTTCCTTAGACCAAACTAACTGACCTTAAACTCTTCATTAGGAAGTTGAACTTCGATTTCTATTTTAAAGGTTTGAACTACAACATTAATGAACAGGGTAGTTTGAAAAAACCTAGTACATTTAACCCCACCCTGCACCCCACAGTGCTAACTTTTGAAAAATTATATGAGAAGGACATCAGAGAAGTGTTTTAAAAAGGGGGAAATAAATGGGCCAACAACCTGAGCAATTCAGAGATGACATTAAGGGAAATCTCAGAATTCAGAGATACGGGTGATGAAACCAAAGGCGGGGGGTCTTGTTATGAATTGCAACACATATATTAATAAAATGGTTAACCATCTGTTTGGGGACACATTGTGAAATTAGTTTAAATGAGAAAAATATTTGCTACAACAAAGTTGACATTATGTTGGAAGAACTACTTATGAACCAGCAAATTAAGCTAGAAGAACATCATTTTATGTCTGTAAAAATTCCAAAAATACCTACAATCTTAAAGATCCCCAAGATTTATAAAGATTTACGAGACCCCCCGCTTAGACCCATTGTTGATGCACGAGCATCAAAATCTTTCCTCATAGCGAAATATAGATGGCCAATTGAAGGGTATACTATATGACTGCCCTTGGATACTCAAGGATTCGTGGGATTTCTTGTCCAAAAATTAATAAAAAGATGTACAATGATTTGATTTTTATGACAATAGATATTAGGGACTTATTTTTAGTCATCCCACATGAAACTGGTATAGACTGGTTCTACCAATATTTCTGCCAGTACTTAGTCACAACTGTATTCTCACACTTACATTGATGGAACTGGTACTGGACACAAACACCATAACTTTTGAACAGTTATTTAAGCAAGTTAAAGGGGTAGCAATGGGGGCAGCATGTGCCCCCATTTTTGCCAACATTGTATTTGCATACTGGGAGAGAGAGTACATATTTAACAGTCCCTTTGCAAAGGACTAGACATTTTACGGGAGAATCCTTGATGACATCATAGGTTTTTGGAAGACAAGGGGGAACTTGATAATTTTCTAGATTTTTTTGGATAACAGCAGAGTGTTTGGAATTTACTTGTTCTGTTACTGAATCTATTGTCCACTATTTGGACATTACTATTGAAAAAGACCTAGTACAGTTTACCTCCACTATATTTCGGAAACCCTCATATTCAGTCTTTTACATTTTGCTAGCTGTCACCCCTCCACCAAAAGAAGTCATTAGTAAAAGGACAGGGTGTAAGACTGGCTAGGATGATCTCTGAACACAATGAGTTCATTACACAAACTGACATCTTAAAAGACATGTTAGAAAAGAGGGGTTATCCTGTGAGTTATGCTGGTAATATTCTCCAGGAGGTTATAAACAAAAGGTTGAGTGGGCATTTTTTACCCCTGCTTGATACAAAGGGAGGAATTCAAAATGATTTAAGACATTTGGTAGTAACACTTTTAAATAATCAGCTATATTTAAATTTAACCAGTTATTTTATAACATCAAGAAGATCATCCAGCAAAATTGGAACATTTTCAGTATCAATGTAGATCAGGCACAGCTTGTAGGACCAGTCCCTAATATTGTATACAAAAGAGATTGCAACATAAAGAACATGCTGGAAAGACAGAAACATGGTCCAGAAAAATGTATAGGGATGGTAAAATGTGGTTGCTGCCTACAATGTCCATACATTCTTGAAGCTAAAGGCATTTTGATTCCTAACTACGGGAGACATATCAGAGGGAAAATGTCTTGTAACAGCAAAGCTGTGGTTTATTTGGCCCTATGCTCCCATTGTCCAAGTTATTGCATTGGCAAAATGAAAAATGCATTAAGGAGTAGAATATATCAACACTATTATGATATATATAGGAAAGATTGTAAAACTGCATTAGCAACACATATTAATGCAAATAAAGGACATGGGTTCAAGTTTATCATAGAACAGGTTAACTTGGGAGAAAGAGGGGGTCCCTTGAATGGTTTCCTGGAATTATTACAACTGAAATGACAAATAAGAGCAAATGCATCAAGAGAGTCCAGGACTCAATAGTGCTGTGTCCATTAGTTCTGTCTTAAGATTGAAGGCACAATTCTTTTTATAAAGAAAGAATTTTAACAAAAATTAAAGATGGTTGTTTTTTTAGGTAGGGGTTGTACTATTTGTTTTTATGTATCTTAATGTGTGTTTAAGCATGTGAACCTTATGTTTTTGTTTTTATATTTCATTGGTTTTCGGCATGGTTGCTTTAAGAACCTTATTTGATTGCCCAGGTGATACTTGTATGTTATGTATATAAGGGATGTTGGGTAAAAAGTTTTACTTCATTCTGATGAAGTTTCCATTAGAGAGACGAAAGCGCTCAAATAAAACCTGTGTGGATCTTGACCTTGGTTTCTTCAATATTTTTGAATAAAGGAATGTACAAGTGTGGGACATGTACAGTATGTAGATTTGTGATGGAAGGACCCCATATTGATTTACCCAGTCTTAATAGTTCTGGGAGTGTTCACTTGTATGACTGAAGGGGTAGTTTATGTAAGTATATGTTCCTTTTGTGGTAATTTTTATATTGGTATGACCACAAGAGGTTTAGAGAAATGAATCAAGGAACATATTTATGTTATTAAAGTGAAAGATCATAATAATGCGTTATTTAGGCACAAGTTGAAATGTGCTGAAAATAAGAAGTTTTTATTTTCTATACTTGAAAGAGTACCCAGAGATTTCAGAGGAGGCAATTATAAAATTAAAACTGAACAAAGAGACATTATGATAGCTAGAACTTAAAGCAGACAGACCCCTAGGATTGAATGATTTCATTAATTTGAAATGTTTTTTTGAAAAATAAAAGGTTGAAGGTTATTAAATACAAGAGTTAGTGGTGAACCACTATTTACTGATTTATCATATTAGGGTCATTAGTTTTTAAATGAAATTTTATGATTTTTATGAATACTTTTTACAATTATTTTGTATTTATAGGTTTTAGATTTTTACATTGTTAATGATGGAATAATCAGATGGAATGTTAATTACTTAATTGGGAGGGTACAAATTAGGTGGTTTTGGCTAATGCAAGTGTTTCTGATTAAGCCTTTCTGAAGAAAGCGAAGATTAGAGCTTTTGATGCTAAATATCATGGTGTTTATTTTGGTCTTTTCCTGAGTTACTAGCCTTGTTTTTTTTTTTTTGTTTTACATGATTAGAAAGTGTTTAGGTCTATAATGGTTAAATGAATGGCAAAGATGATGCCAAAATTGACAGACGTGGATCAATGTGGTTTTGTGGAAGGGAGGCAAACATTTGACAATGTTAACACAGCAGTGATGATCCAGAGGGAAGCTGAATGTAAGAAAATACCACTGTTGCTGGTGGGTCTTGATGCAGAGAAAGTATGCGACCAAGTAAGCTGGGAGTTTATGAGCAGGACAATAGAAGCATTTGCATTCCCTGATAAAATGTTAATGTTTATTAGAAGGATATAGGAGGGATAAGTGGTGAACATTAAAGTGGGTAGGTTCCTCTCTGATAATTTGTTTGAGCAGAACCACCAGGCAGGGGAGTTCTTTCCCCTTTGTTATTCGCACTATATTTAGAACCACCGGCAAAGAAAGAGACTCAAATTCAAGCATATAATTGGTATGAGAAGAAAAGCTGACGCGATTTGCAGATATTTATACTTGTTAAAACCAAATAAGGACATTTCACTGTGGGAATATTTTGAGACAGTTTCCAATATTTTCAGGATACAAAATTAATGAAGCTAAAACAAAGGCAACAGCTGCAAGTTATGTACCCACACACAAATTGGTTCAGCAATATCCATATTATGGGGACATAAAATGAAGTACTTAGGAGTATGGATTAAAAATTATTCTGGTGTGGAAGCTAAAGATATGTGGGAAGAGTTAAAAGATAAAAAAAAGAGAAATTGGAAGCTCTGTTATATGGATCGCAAGATACACAGGTCAGGCATATTTTTTTTATCAACCAGGAGAAGTTGTGGATAACAATGAAAAGCTGAAGGATTTTATTTGGGAGGGGAAAATAAGAGTCAAGTGGGATAAGTCGATTCTTCCAACTGAACAAAGCAGGTTGGGATGCCTGATTTAAATGGGGTATTTCAGAGCTACACAGTTAAGACCCCTACACATAGCATAAGCAGAAATCTATAATTCAAAGTAGAAAGGGATGATGATGAAACAGGGGGAAGCTAAAGAAACAAGGAGAGACTGGGATTTTGGATGCAGATCCTTAAGAATAACCATGCAAAATATATTAATAAATTACCAGATAGTATTCTAAGAACTATGCCAACACGAGAATGGAGAAAAGATTCTGCGGATAGGGATGACTGCAATGAGGAATACAGACAATAGGCAAGAGGGGGCTAGAATTTATTGAAGAAATCTGGTAAAAGAACCAAGGTACTGGGAGCAAATAATCAGAGAGGGAATGGTAACAGAATGGGAAGAGGCCAAAAATGTATTTGGACTGCAGGACAGAGATTGCCTTCCCTATCATGGATTGATAGAGTATAGGCAAACAGAAAGAAACAGAGGATCCTAAGGGAAACACTAGCACTGGTAGAGTTAGCAGAATCTAGAACAGAAACTGTTGTTAAAAGGAATAATTATCAGAGCATACAAAACAGTTAGACGTTGCCCATTCGATTCTCAGTTAGAGTATCTTCTGTGTGGCGACATACGTGAATGGGAGTTCCTTCGTTAAAGGTTGTGCATTAGGCCCGGCAAGCCAGCACGTAAAAAATCTACTGCCAATCATTAGCGGACCAGACTTCCGCTGTGGCGACCCCTAACCGGGAAAAGCCGAAAGACACAACAACAACAAACAACAACAAAATATTCCATGATAACTATAAGAATCAGAGGAGGTTAGAAAGGATTGGGAAGAGACTGGATAAGCAAATTCACAATCAATAGGGGATATATGTACACTCCAAAAGAATTCTTTCTCAGGTAGACAGCAAATGTTGGAGGTGTGATGAGGAAGGAGGAAGTAACTGGGAACAATTTTTGGGAGTGTAATGAGTTGACAGACTTTAAAGATTCTCTTCAGACTGCTCTGTCAGAGATACTGGGTGAGCAAATTGGTACAACTAAGAAAATGATTTTTTTGAGCTATAATACAGAATCCGAATTGCATAAGACATAGTAGGGCCTTGCTGGGTCTAATTATGGTGGCTGCCTTTTTTTGAGCTATGATACAGAATCCGAATTGCATAAGACATAGTAGGGCCTTGCTGGGTCTAATTATGGTGGCTGCCAAAAAAAGCAATTACTAGAAAATGGAAATCAAAGCCTAAACCAGCTTTACTAGTAGTGAATATAGAAACAATAATAAAACTGGAATTGGGATATTTAGTAAAGTGTAGGAGCAAATTACATAAAAAAAAGAATTATGTAAACAATACATGTAAAGGAGGAATGACGTTTAAAAGAAGGCAGGATTTGATT
Source organism: Protopterus annectens (assembly GCF_019279795.1). NCBI lineage: Eukaryota > Metazoa > Chordata > Ceratodontiformes > Protopteridae > Protopterus > Protopterus annectens. Next base: position 1,203,754,975 of record NC_056743.1, on the reverse strand, counting down.
GAGCTATGCAATGTTTGAATGAATTACTGGATAGATAAGTAATGTATAATGTTCGCAACTACAATTATCAACATGGTTTGTGATGCATAATGCTTGCAACTAAAATTATATTAATATGGTTTGTTTTTATTTATATAATTGTATGACTGTCTGTCATACATAACTTAATAAAGATGTTTGTTTAAAAAAAGATTATATGATATCTGAAAATGACAAGCTGTTTATTACAGTCCTGTAAACCTCACCTCACACTAGAAAAAGAACGGTATTAACTTCTGCAACAATGAGTTTTTGTATGTGGAATTCACTGGTGTAAATGATTAAAGTGAACATGAATGGGAGGTCATGTCAAACAAATCTGAGTTCTTTGGATTACTAGGAAATGGGGGTGACTGTCAATCAATGGCACTATTATCTAGTGCTGAATGAATAAAGTGAGCAAAACTTCAACTGACAGTGGATTTTTTCTCCACTAGTATGCAACATCAGAGTAGGTATACTTAAGTTTGTTTGTGTGTGTGGGGTGGGTATCTCTCTGCATAGAAGTGCAAACAGACTTGCCCCCCTTAAAAAACAGCTTATCAATGAGGTTCAACAAATGTTGTTTCAATCATTACTTTCCGATCATATAGCATACAATCCAGGAAATATATGACCCATATGGTTTGCCCTGTACTTCTGATTACTAAGAAAGCACTAATCCCTAAAGTGGAATATGGATGGCCTCCCATTCCTAATTACACATTCAGCTTACAATATTCACAGAATATTAACAGAAAAAAAAATCTGTTAATTTATCTTACTCACGGACCCTTTATTCCACCTCAGTACTGTTCTTAAAAAAATGCTAACTGGCTTTCAATGACAGGCAAGGCTACCTTTTTCTTAAGCTCACTAATTTTTGAAATTTTGAAACAAGGTTAATGCCTGCATCTAAAAGAAAAACTTCCTATTGTTGACAGCAGATATGTATGGAGAAGTGCATAAGACAACTTTTTCAGCCTTGCTCACCCAAGGTTCAAAACAGTACTGGGTAAAAGAGCACTGGACCTGCAACCTGGAACCCATTTGCCTACATAAAGTAAAAAACAGGATTCCAAATATTTCAAGGAAGTGATTAAAGATAATTTCTGCCCTGAATCCACTTGCAATTGCTTTACAAACAATGGTTAACAACTTTGTCAGCCTACAACTACCCTAGCCTTATGCGAACTTGCTACTTCAACATGCATGTAACATATCTTAGGCTAGGTATTACTTATCTTATTAGTGCTGAGATTCTGTCCGATACCATCCTTTTAGCTAATACTATATACTCAGATTATCAATCAGATGTAAGCACAGGGAATGATTGAACTGATGTAAATACTGGAAACGTGACTATGTACACTGACATTTAATTATGCATTATTTTAACTTTTTCTAGTCTTTACTACTCTGAGCCTGGGTCGTGAATTAATGGTCAATTGACCAGTTCAACCAATTCACCTACCTGGTCATCACACTGTAATAAGAAATGATATAGTAGCTGTACATATGGCAGAAGAGCCCATACAAGAAAGTAGTTACAGTACAAATAATGCAGCAATGCAAAATATAAAGTCAAATTTAAACAAGTTAAAGTAACAATGTATCCAGTTAAAAGAATGGTGAGAATTTGTATAACGTAGGGGGTATATTTTTGAGGCATATGTCATTATCAAGACAAAGTGAGAATTTGTATAACGTAGGGGGTATATTTTTGAGGCATATGTCATTATCAAGACAAAGTGAGAACACATTTTCTTAAAGACAGACTAAAAAATTAAATAACTTTGGGGAGTACTTGTATAGTATGGCTTTGAAAATTTCTGCACAGTCAAATGCAATTAGCATCTTTTTTGCGGTACTTTCTCTTGAAAAAACATTGATTTTTTATTTGTGGCACAAGCAAACTTACATTTTCATAAAAGAAAAAGAAATCAAACCATATTAACAAGTTCACATTTACAAACATACGTCACATACTCTTCTTCACCATATAACTGAAGCAACATTAAATTATTCAGTTCCTCCCTTCTCTTAAACCTTATTTCTCCTCAAAAACATTTTCTACATAAATTGTTCTCAAAATTTCCATATTCTAATTTATGCCTACTGTTCTTCAGAAGATCTTTTATCTCTGTCACAATATTCACTACTTCAAGTATAGCTAGTTTAGACTTTGATTTTCATTTTCTAGTAAGTGATTTTTTGGCAGCCAACATAATTAAATGCAAGGCCCTACTATGTCTAGGCAATTCAGATTTGGTTTCCCAGCTAAAAAAAAAATCCTTGCCCAGTATTCCTGACAGTAGTCTGTAGAAAAATTTTAAAGTCTGGCAACTCATTACACTAAAGAAAATATGCTCCCATGTACTTCATTATTCCCCTTAATACTTCCATTTGCCATCTACCACAGGAAAATTTATTTCGAGTCTGCATGGGTTATAAAAGTATCTATGCAAACATTTCCAGTTAAAGATCCTAAATCTTCTAGATTTTGTTGCATATTTGAGAGATTATAAATGTGAATCTCTTTCGCTCCCATTATTTTATTGTTAATTACTTATATAATCTCTTCCCAATCTTTTCTGACCTCCTCTGGTTGATTTTGCAGTTACTGTGCAATATTATATATGCCCTTCTAATTATCCCTTTAACAGAAGCTTATGTCCTAGATTCATTTAAAAAAACTCAACCAATACAGGTCTTTTCATTTAGGATTTCCCTATCCCTTTCTCCGTCTATACTCTGATATTAATCCCTGACAGGGAAGGCCACTCACTATCTGCCATCCAAATGTCTTCTTGGCCTCTTCCCATTCTATTACCTTTCCCTCTCTATTTATTCCCAATACCTTGGTTCCAATGCCAGCTTTGCCCAGTAAATTCTAGTTCCCTTTTGCCTATTCTCTGTACCCCTAATTGCAGTCATTCCTATTGGCCAAATCTCCTTTCTCCATTCTTGTACTGGTTTAGTTCTTAGTATACCTCATGCTGCTTTACGAATATAATATTCTGTATGATCAGTCTCCAAAATCCCACTCTCTCCTTATTTCTTGAATTATCCCCCTACTTCATCACTCTCACTTGGAATTGTATATTCCAGCTTGTGTTATGTACAAGAGCCCTAAATTGTAGCTCTAAAATATCCCTTCAAACCAGGTAATCTTAAACGTCCTTGTCCTATGGGGAAGATCAACTTCTCACTTGACTCTTGCCCTCTTCCCCTCACAGACAAAATCCTTCAACTCTATCACTGTCTACAACTTCTCCTCTGTTATGCCTGACCTGTGTATAAAACTAAAGTGATTGAAAACATTTTAACTGCTCGTATCTTGCAATCCATATCCATAGGTAAGAGCTTCCAGTTTCTCTTTTTGTAATGTCTTTTCTTTAGTCTCTTCCTACAATATCCTTAGCTGCAATAGCAGAATCCTTTCTAACCCATGCTCATAAGTACTTTATTTTTTTCATGTCCCCATTAAATGAACAAATATGCTGAACCAATTCATGTATGGGTGCATAGTTTATAGGTATAGCCTTTGTTTTATCTTCATTAACTTTATATACCAAAACAAGACAAGGAACGGTCTCAGAATATTCCTCAGCACATGTCCTTTTCTGGTTCCATCAGGTACAAAATAATATCTGCAAATAAAGAAAACTTTTCTTGAACACCATACCAATTATATCCTTGAATTTTTGAGTTCCTTATTTTCTTCGTTATTGGTTCTGAATATAATGCAAAACCAACAAAGGAAAGAGGACACCCATGCCTGGTTCATCTGTTCAACTTAGAGGAACCTCTCACTTTCATTTGTGCCTCCGATCTCTCATATAACCTCCTAATTAACCTTATTGTATAAGGAAATGCAGATGCTTCCATTGCCCTACACATTAAATCCCAGCTTACTCTGTCAAATGCTTTCTCTGAATCGAGACTCACTACTCTGGATCATCAGTGTTCTACTGTTGTCAAACATTTGCCTCCGCTCCACAAAAACCACATTGATCCGTAGCTATTAATTTTGGCAACAACTTTGCCATTCTTTTATGCAACAGACACCTTAGAATCCTATTTCAAAACTGAAATGGGCCTATATAAACCTGGAACTGATGGGTCTACCATCTTTAAGTATTATACCTACTGCATCTTTTTTCTAAAAAGTTAGTGCCTCCCTTCATTTTAAAATACTGTTAAACAAAACCTTCCAGATCTTTTTCATTATCTTCCCACCTAGCTTCCAAACAGCCACCAGAATACCATCTTTTCCTGGAAACTTTCCAGAAGATCAGTTAGGCATCATTTTTATTTCATCTCTTATCTTAACTGTTAATTGTTGAGACTCATCTACCTCTAACCTTGGCATATACAAGTCTTTAATAAATATTTTCATAACCCATAACCTATTAACAATACAAGCACAACTATGTACATCTTCATACAATGACGTTTAACCCTAATACGAATTTTTGTCCCTCAATTAACTTGAAATTGAGGTTATCCATGCCAAGATGCAGGTTAATGCCTCTGCTTCGTTATACTAACTTGTGTTTTTTAATGTTTATACTACCCTACCATCCCCAATATGAAAACTTGCATGCTTTCAGAAAACATGAACTTTTAGCCTTGAAGAAACCAGGTGTTCTCACTTTTATTGCCTTATCTTCATGGAAACAGAGAAAAAAGGTCTAAATCCAGTCAACTATGCAAAAGAGAAAACATATCAACTCTACACATATTATGATCTTTGTACTTTTGCACCCATACCCCACCTCAACAACCCTAGATTACAGCCCATTAAACATGCTTTTGTTAGCTTTTCTTTTTTTTGCACTATTTTGTAGTACCAAAAAAGAAAAAAAGGCATTGGTTTACTTTAAATATCACTTACAAGAACTTAAAATACTTCACTATAAAACATGCCATTTATATTGTGAAAAGTTTCAGTGAAATAGTTCTAACAGAAATGTTTTAGTTTCCTTTTTCCTTCTTCCCTTCTGTGTCCTTCCAAACATTAATGACATGAAGTGAGGCAAATGCTTTTCAGTTCTCCTCAAGATAAGCAAAGTTAACAGAATTCCACTCTTTCCACTTTATACAAACATATTTCACAAATGAGATTGTTGCTTTGCAGTCTCATTTATTCACCAATTTCCAAGTTACTGGTATTTTTCCTTTTTGTCTCCATCTCCCAATTCCAGATTCCAGTTCGACTCCAAGGTACTCTTGAATCTTCTGGTAAATTCCTCTGCTTTTCTCTCTCATTTTCCTTTGGAATAGTACAAAAGGTTTCATTGGCAAAGTTTGTAAATGTACTTTATCAGAAGAATGAGATGCGGAGTCCCCTTCTGCTTGACAGCTCACCTTTTATTGGACAAACTATTTCCTCCTTAGCATGTTCTGCATCAAAAAAGTCTGACCCTCCAAGAAAAACATATTCAAGACAAGTGGATATAACTTCTTGAATCTCAAACCTGCCTCTCAACATTCCCTGATTGTTGGGATAAATTTCTCCTCTGCCTGGTGTACAGTGAATAATCATTTTCCACATTTTCCACAAATACTCTCTCCGCCAACTTTTAATACTTTGCCCTTTTAGCAAAGTTTTGTCAGGATCAACTTTCTGATGGTAGGTTTGTTTTACTGTTGGGTCTTGTCTGCTTTCTTATGGCCAGATTTGGAACATATACATCATATGCCCCTTCAATTAACATTTCCTGTTGTGGAATACCAGTCTAGGTACTTATTTGTGTTTTCATAAAATTAATAGTCAAGTTCCTTCTATTTTCCCTGGTACAGCTGAAAATCTCAGATTTTTCTTATGTGCTCTGTCCTCTAATTTTACCATTTATTGAAACATCCCTTTAAGAGCAGTCGCATACTCAGCCAGCCCTTTCTTCATTTCAGCCTCTGATTTTTTCAATTTTATAAGCTTATCTGAATATCTGTTTTAAGCTTCTACTTTTCCAGCCTTTTGTATTTGAGTCGATATACTCCGTCAGAGTTTCATTTATTTTAATCAGCTCTGAGCACATTTGACTTTTTCTTATAGAAAACTGGAAGCCAAGTCTTTCAAAGCTGCAGCTTGAATTGCTTTTTGCTGAACAGCTGCCGGATTCTTCCCAGTCAGTATTTTCTCTTCCCCTTTTCTAGCTGATTTTCTTTCAGGCTTAGTTTCTTCTTTGCTGGCATCCAGGTACTTTCCTTACTAGCAAGTAACTTAATTTACTAAAAGTGGCAAAGTTCCTGGCCCTTGTGTTAGTTTCTTTTTTCACATTGGGAGTAGCTGAAGTTATGTTGTTGATCAGTGTGCAGCCATCTTGGAAAATTTTTTTGAGGTAGTTTCTAGATAACAGTCTCACATTTCTGTATGCTGTATACTTCAATGAAGTGATGAGGTTTGAGAATTGGGTATAGAAACTGGTATTTGCAGATCAGGTTAATGAGGACTCCTAACAAAAATGGTTGCAAACTCCAATACCATGAATAAGTTATGTTGAAAGCTACTTTCAGAGAACCCGAAACAAAGTTTTCTTTGTTTTGCAGAGGACGGTCCCTTGCATGTACCTCCATGTGGGGGTGGATCTCTCACACTCACCAATATATATTAATTCTTCACACAATAGTGGGGTTTGCAGAAAGCAGTTTCTAGTGTAACCTGTTTGTGGTACTTAAAATCACAGTATTAGTCGTTAAACAGTGGTCACAGCCATGTTTGTGCATAATGAAAGATCAATCTAAAAAAAACTAAGCAAAATGCAGTGTAGGGTTAGTGTTTGCATTTTGGGGGCTCCCGCAAGCATCAGGTTGGGGGCTTCCAGACACTGTCAAGTCTAACTCTTCACTGCCACTCCTAAGCAACCTTTTAGTTTTCACAGCAGACTTCTAGTATGCACATACAGAACTGTAGCAACAACGCACTTTGACAGGCTTGTGTACACACAGCAGCAGCTTTTGTGGGGTTCTCTCATACTCAAGAATGATGAGGCCCCTGCAGCTGCAGGTATAATGGGTAGCTAAAGCTCTTTCAATGTAGCTGATGGTATAAAGCAGTTTCCCTGCAGAGACTCAAGAGCTGACTGCATTTCCTGACAGTCAGAAATATGTTCTATGGAAAAAGCACTGTCCAGTATTACACCCACAAGTATTTCACTCTATTAGTGGGAGCTACCCTGTCACTGACATTTGTAAGGATATAAGTGGTGGATGTAAAATTACTACAGAAGAGGTACTGTAAAACAGGATTGTATTATTTTTGTTAGTATTTAGTAGGAAGTTCGAGTCAAGCAGCTAACATATCAAGACAGAGAATCCAGTCCAAAGTTTTTTTTCCTCTAGGCTAAGTGAAATTTAGCTGCAGACAACAGGGCTGTCATTAAGATCCTTACAATAGTCTGATACTGAATTACATAGAGGAGAAAAAGAAGTGGCCCAGGAAAGTACAGTTCTATAAGTCAACTTAACATAGCAGTAGATGTTCAGATAGATCACTTTTGTACTAACATTCCGCTATACAAGATGTATGCTGCCAAGGATCTGACAACCAGCCAGTATACAAACACTTTTTGGGTGTGTTCCATATGCACCATACATCTGAAAAAGCTTCAGATTTTGGTATAAAATCAGATGTACAGACGCCAAAAATCAGAGCTTTCTTGCTGCTCTAGAAAGGTTAAGAAAGCAGCCTGATCAAGTTGCCAATTTGGAGATTTATATTCCGTTAGAAAAGTGGGACAGAGGAAAAAAAAAAAAAAAAGGAGAACCCTACCCTAGCCAAAATTATATCCAGAAGAAAAAAAAACAGAAAGATAAGGGGGACTGGGAGAAGGAAAGCATCTACTTTTACAATAAATTTACTTATGCAACTGTACTATGTTCATCATTATATCACTCTAGTACCAAATAGCTATAAAGGGCAATTGCTGAAGCCTAGCTAACCAGGAAAGAGGGAGTGAGGGTCAGAGTCCAGGAGCCCATGGAGCATTGATCTAGCAAATCCTGTTCTCACCATGAGAGAATCAATTTTGTAATATTTGGTGAAGGTAAGTACAGATAACCATGTAGCTGCCTCTAGAACAGATCTAGAATCCACCCCTATCCAAAATGCATTAGAAGTTGCCATAGCTCTGGTAGCGTGAGCTTTAGCCATTTGAGGCAAGGATTTACCATGGTGAGAGTAACGAAACTGAATGAAATAACCATTTGGAAATTGTCTGTTTTGGCACTGGTTGTTCTTTTTTCTTTCCATCAAAAGAAATGAGGAGCAAAGTCTTCTACTTTGTCAGTGTACAATCAGACCTGTCTGAGGAGATCCAGAGTGTGCAGGATTCTATATACCCTGGCTTTCTGGTTTAAGAAAGAACAATTATGAATGCATTGGTTCAATGTAAATTTGTAGGCAACCTTTGGCACAAATGAAGGATTAGTTCTTAAAGTTACCCTGTTAATGTGAAATATGAGGCTCTCCAAAGCTTGTAACTCAAATAATCACCTAGCTAATGTCAGAGTAAAGTAGTGGAAAGGGGGTAAACCTAATAAGCACATTTTTATCCAAGGGAAAGAAAAAGCATGAGTCTTCCAGGCCTTTTTTCAATGTGTCCTGCAGAATTCCTTCAGGCAGTCTGTTGTGAAAGGTAGCAGAGAGATCTATTTGGAAAATTCCCTGCAAGTGGGTTATCTCCTGAAGACCTTGGGATATAACTTCCAATCGTACAAGTCTGTCTTGGATTTGATCACCGTGTCTGCCACAATGTTCTTCTCCGATAGAATGTAAATAACCGGAAGGGATGAACTGTACTAAGTTGCACATTTCTCTGCTATTACGGCTAGTCTGCATAGATGGCCGAACCTGGTTCCCCTTTGTTGCTAATATAACACCACAGTAGTGCTGTTTGATTAAATGAAGTGGTCCTGGAGTCCACAAATGGTTTAACGTCTTCATATCATTTATCAAGGCCATTTTTACTTGATGTCCCCAGGCAAAATCTGAAGCATCCATAGTTACAGACTGGGCTGGAGCACGAGGGGGAAACTAGAAAACCTGTATTCAGCAAAATTTGGTCTGCCCACCATAGAAGTTATTTCCTGACAGAGGTAAGCAATAGGATTTGGAAAGAGGGTGTTGATGTTGAATCCATACTGAGTTGAGAAACCACTGTATTTTTGTGTAATCGTGTTAGAGCAGAATTATCAGGATACTGGAAGTCATATTCCAGAACTCTGAGATATTCTCTTGCTGTGGTCATTGTTCAGAACACTATAAAAACAGATTGTGATAATCAGAGACATGCCTACCAGACAACCCAGAAAAGTAATTCTATGAGAAGGAATAAGTCTCCAGACTGAAGTGAAAACCTAGATTTTGAAACAGATTTCGGATAGATTCTTGCTAGTTATGAAAACTCTTAAAATAAGGTAATTGTCAAATGCCTTGTAATCTGCACTTTTTGAATACATTTGAAGCCATGGAAAGAAAGACCAAGGGATAAAGAAAACTGAAAATGTGAACCAGAAACAGAAACCTTAAAAAGATTCTGAAGTTTCAAAATGCCATTTAGGTCCAGAGCCACAAAAAAAAAAAAAAAAAAAAAACACATTGAGGTGAGGCAGCACTGGAAACATACTGGAGAATGAGCATCTTGAATTTTGGAACTCTGATACGAAGGTTTTAGAAAGGCAGATTTAGTACAGTTCTAAATTTTGGACACTATTCTTGAATCAATTATTTTCCTTTGTGAGATTCTAGGACAAGCCCTAGGACTCCTTGAGCTAACAAGAGAAATTATGGAAGGTAGGAAATGGGTCAGATTTTGAGGATAATGGCACCCTTAGGTTGGTGGATAAGAGCTCCCATACATTTCTAACACTCAAGAGTATGTAGCAGTTTCCAAATGAGAAGACAAAATGAATGACAGTGTCTTGACAGGATGGCCAGGGTGGGGTGGAGAGGGAGAACAGAGACACATGCATTTTTTTCCCTTGTGACCAATTTTGAGTCCCATTACCCATTTTCTTTCACCTCATTATGCTTTTTCTTTATATCACTCTGCCCCTGGCATATATTGGTTTTGCCCACATTTCTGCTGGGATTGTTTTAAAGGGTTTTTGTCAAAAATGGCCCAGAACTGAATGAGGAGTTCCTACTGTATTTTGGGAAAGGAAATGGAAAAATCTGTTTTGCTCCTTAGATCAATTTTCATCTGAAGTGTGTGCACAGTCAATAAAGTGGCTATGCTTCAGTATGGACAGTCTGTGTATAAAAGGGACTGACCCCAGCTACTGCTTAATCACAGTTAACTTAGGTTTGACAGACCACCAGTCTAAAAGCACCAAGATAAATACTTGTGAATTTTTATCAAGTTACTGAGATCCATGAAAATCTCTAGCTATAAAATTTCCATTAAGGTTTTACTTCTGATATTTTGAGTATAAATAATCCAGAGATGGGTTTTACATGTTGCCCCTACTCATTAGGGACAAAGTTGCTATTACCCATCCATTTCCTCCAGATTATCTCAGAAGTGCAAGAGAAGTACTTTGTTTTATATGAGAGGAAAATTATTCCAAAGAAATGACATTCTCTGTGATACATAGCTATCTCTCCAACATGTTCTCTATGTTGCAAGAGATTTAGATCTCTTGAGGGGGTGTTTATGCACCTACTGGACTTGCAAATGTGCAGAAAGTCTGACAGGATATGGTCTTGTTGCAGTTCTACACGAGAGACTGACCCTCAGTAGACAAAATGACAAAAACAGGGACAAGGCTTTGAGACGACAGTCTGCATAACTTTTAAATTATGATTTAGGCTCTTGATTTTTGAGTGTTATGGATGTTTGAAATGTTTCAAACTTTTGGACAAGTAAATACCAAAGGGGGCATTATACTCCCTGATCAGCATGATGAGTGTGAAATACAGTGGAATGATCACATCCCTGGACTTTGATGCCATACCTTTAGTAACAGCTGTGCAATGAAAAGGGATTCTCTTACAACAGTGGATATGCGGTGATCAAAAGACAGCTCATTTTCTACAAAGGTTACTAGGTCACTAACTAATGAATCAGTTTTCATAGGTGTGTTGTCAATGTGATAATTACAAACATTTCAGCTTGCCAAAGGATACTATTACGCATTTCTTGACATTCAGGTTTAGTCAATGGATTTGACACAAGCTGTTTGGGAAAAGGCCCTCTTGGAGGATCTTGGTACCCTCTGGGGAGTGTATGATGGCACCAAGTTTACAGTAATCTGCAAACTTGGTCATAAACCCTTAACAGTAGCTTCGACCTCAGAGAAGTAAATGGCAAAGGAGTGGTCCAAGCACAGAAACCTGGACTACACTAGTGACAGGTGTTTTAGAGGAGGTAGAGTAGTCTACCCCAATTTCACAGGTTCAATTTGCAAGACAATTTGCTACACAATGAGCTATAGAGGGATTAACATTTAGACAGGACAGTCTAGGATACCAGAGTGTGGGATGGTGTTGAACACCTTTGCAAGGTCTACACATGCAGTGTGCACCAATTGCTCCTTATCCATTACTTCAGTAACCTTCTTGAAGAAATCTACCAGGTTGAGTAGGCAGGGTCTGCCCTTAAATCTGAACTGTCTTAAGTCGAGAGAACCTATGTCATTAATTCCACAATGATCCTTTCTACAGCCTTAGAGAGGAGGCCAGTTAGACTTATGAATCTATAATTTTTCAGATCAACTTACACCCCATCTTTGTGCAAGGGGATGGCAGCTGCTGTCCATCTGGCACAAAGCCTATTTGGAGGCCGACAGTAAACAGCCTATGTAGGGGGTCTGACATGTCCTGCTTCAGGATGGCCAGTAAGCAGCCTGTATGTTCTCCATCAACATAGAAACAGTGTTTAGGGCCTTGGATAGTGCCTCGAGGAGTTGTTCATGGGATGTAGGAGATGGGGTGCATATAAGGGTATGAGATCTGGGAATGTAGGAGGGGTGAAATTAGAGCTAAATGTATTCACTAGTAGACTACGTCCTCTGGGTCAGAGTATGGGATACCATTCACTATTAGCTCTGTGCAGTGCTAGGCATTGTTTCTAAGGTTTCTAACACAGTCAAAGGCATTGTGGTTGTCTGGGTGGCAATTTTTACCCCATGTCTAGCTTTGATGGAGTTGACCAGGGTTGAGATTTTTCTCAACTTTAGCAAGAGAGATTTTGAATCTTGTGACTTGCATTAATTTTTACATGCCACAAGTATTTTTCTTATTATAAAACTTATCTAGGTTTCAACATTGGGGTTTAATTTTTTGAATTTAGCATTGTATCTACTTTAGAGGGGAACAGATGCATCTATTCACATGTGCATAGAATTTGGCAGCAAAGAATTCCACATAAACAGTGGGGTCACTGAGTTGGAAGGGGATGCTAATTTTACCCATATTGTCACTCCATTTTAGTAGATTAGCCTTGGCACAATCTCTGAAAACAAAAGGTACTGGAGGTTTCTGCTAGCTTCAGTCTTAAGGTGCATGTGACTGATCTGTGGTCTGATTTTATCAGACAGGGATTTACAATTCATAGAGAGAAGCCCTGTCCCGTAATGGTGATGACCAGTTCCATGATGTTATAGTCCCTGGTTGGGATGCAGACTAACTGGTCCAGAGAGTTTGTAGTGATGAAGTCCAGAAATCCCTGGACATACATGTTAAAGGATATATAAAATCTTCCAGCTAAAGGAGGGGTAGTTTAAATCCCTAGGAGAGGGGAGTTTGGCTTAATGCACAGAGACTCCCATACTACTTGGGTAGAAGTATGGGTTGATGGGGTCCTATAATTAGCCATGATATAAGGGGTCTCATTAATGGTATGTTGAGCTTGGAAGAGTTCCAGATTGTTATAACTGCTTACGTAGAATCCTTTAATGCCAAGCTCTATGTACATGTAAACAGCTGCAGAGATTCATCTGTCTCCCTCAGAAATAAAACACCAAATTCAAAAATAACCCCCTATTGTGGAACCCTAATATAAACAGGCTAGATGATAAAAAACTGCTTGTAAAAATAAATTTAACTCAAGTTAAAAAAAAAAAGATCTTGCTAAACTGAATAAGGAACTCTGGACCCTGAGCAAATTAAAACAAAGACAGATATGAGGTAAAAATAGCCACCCAGGTGTAAGTTATACAAGTCAGAAATCTCAGAAACCATGCCCAGAGTTACCAATAAATAACACATATTCAGACCCAAAGAAAATAGCTGATCTAATAGTGGACAAATTCATCTCTAACTTCAAACCACCTCCTCTCCAATATCCTTTCTCCAATATTCTCAGACAAGTTAAAAACATCTACTCCTCCTGACAGCTCATAAGAACAGAGTGCATCAGATATTCCATTAAATGAAAAAACTAGGTGGCTGTAAGAGACATGAGGTAAACGGACAAAATAAAAACTACGGGTCTATATTAGAACATCAAAGTTTCAAAACTTTGAATGTTCTAATATCGAATCCTATTCAGCGAAAGCTGAAAACATCGAACATACAGAACAGTGAATTTTTTCCTAGGGAAAAAATTTGCTGTTTCAAAACAAAGACACAACACAAGCACACCAAACAAACAGCAATCCACACGCATGCACCTAAAATCTTACACCAAACCATACACTAAACTATACACACACCATTAACTATCCAAAACCCTAAGGTCCATCACTATCGCACACTCCTCACCCGCGCCCTAACTCACCTAGCCCGCCCTAACCCTCACGTCCACACAATTGCACACATACCTAACCCGCACCCTAACCCTAACTCCCCTAACCCGCCCTAACCCTCACGTCCACACAATCGCACTTACCTGACCCACACCCTAACCCTAACTCACCTAACCCTCACGTCCACACAATTGCACACATACTTGACCCGCGCCCTAACCCTAACTCACCTAACCCACCCTAACCCTCACGTTCACACAATCGCACACATACCTAAACCGCACATTTACCTGAACCTGACCCGTAACTTTCCACCACAGCGCTGAAAATACCAAAGCAACAGAAACTGACAAAATTCTTTCCCTAGGAAAAAATTCTGTTTTCTGTTGCTTCGATATTTTCAGCTTTTGCTGAATATGGGCCGATATTAGAACATTCAAAGTTTTGAAACTTTGATGTCCTAATATAGACCCAAAAAACTACACACAACAACGGCTACTATTTTTGCAAAATTATACATAATCCCAAAGCACAAGGGTTCCTGCATGAACACAAGTATAAGCATTACACAGAAGTAAGCAGCAGCTACTGACACTTGACAGAAATCTGACACATGAAGTATAAATAATTTTGGCTCACAAATATTGATGCAAAAAATATGACCACATTCATATTGGACATATTGATACCGCACTGGTAATTATATAAATGATGAAGTCAGCATTTTGACAAGAAAACCAGCACCTAAACAACTTTTGCAGTGTCCGTTTTCCTTACACCCATATCTCAACTTAAAATCTCAGCAACTTGCTCCAAGTGTTAAATCTTAGGCATTTTGTGATCAGCATAAAAATGATCACATGCAGCACTGTCAGTACACCTACGTCTGCCTATTTCATTAAAAAAACTATTCAAAAGTTATCACTGCATAAAGAACATTTTAAGTGTATACTTCATGCCATTTTCTCTTCTAAAGTTCTCTTATCTGACATAACTACAACAAACATTTCTTTCCTGAAGGACCCCCCTGCTGAGATCTGGTCCCAGCTGGGCTGCATCTTTTGGTCCATTCCTATCCCCCATTGGCCACTCAACTAGGGGAATAGTCTTAGGATCCTACATCAAAAATAAGCATGATGGAGGGAAACTGACATGGGAGAACATCTACCATCACCACCACATCACATGCAGTGTTGGGAAACATTACAAGAAAAGTGTCAATGCCATAAGCAACATGCATTCATTGGCTTAGAAGAGCTGCCTGGGATT
>NC_056743.1:1203597493-1203722493 GCF_019279795.1 Protopterus annectens | reverse complement strand
GTATGGAAATATAAAATGAGCAGCTGATGACTTCCAATGTTGCAGAGAGTTGAATAGACATGGGCAGCTGCTCTCCACCTCGAGAAACAGGTTAAGACCGATCAAACTGGCACTTAGGATTCAAAAATCCCTGTTCGAGAGAGGTGTGTGTCAGTCTATATGGCGAGAAAAATAGAGAACGATAACAGTAAGAGGAGTACAGTGGAAACAGGGAAACAGACGAGTTCGACCACCACCCTGAGGCCTCAAGGGTGGGAAAGACCAAGTATAGACAGGAAAGTGCGGACAAAAAATAGGGTAACAAAACAGCAGAACTGCAGGACAGAGGAGATCCTTAATAAGTGGATCACTGATGTTGTCTCTTTTGGCTTTTCCCGGTTAGGGGTCGCCACAGTGGAACTCCGGTCCACTACTGATTGGCAGTAGATTTGTACATGCCGAGTTGCCAGCCCTACTGATTGGCAGTAGATTTGTACATGCTGAGTTGCCAGCCCTGACGCACAACCTTCAATGAAAGTACGCCCATTCACGCATGTCTCCACACAGAAGACGATCTAGCTGAGACCCGAACAGGACAATGTCTTACTGTGAGGCGACAACGCTACCGCAGCACCACCTCCGCAGGTTAAGTGGATCACTGATGTAATATATTAAAAGGCATAAGAGGATGAAGGAGGTTGAAATGGCACTTTTTACTCAGTCCGATGCAGAAAGGAGAGATGCAATTTGGTGAGATTAACTGAAGTGAAGACTGCAGAAGAGATTAAAGAAAAATTATGGAAATATAGGACACACAGAGACACTATAATCACCATTTCTCTAACATTCCTGAATGGAGTGAAGGAAGTGATGGTTTGACTTTCATGACTGAGTAACTGAGAAGATAGACTGAACTGCTGAAAAGAAAATACAGTTAAGATAGTGTACATTGTGTTTATATGGTGCCCAGGACTGCAAATTGTTTCTCCAGACAAGCAGTGGATTAAAGTACAGAATTTTTAGATGAATGAGCAGATGCACAGCCTTGTGAAGAAAAGGAATGGAGATGCCATTCAATGAAAAAAAAAATCTTCATTGACTATGTTTACTCCCTTGGAACCAAGCAGAAGCAAAATAGATTTTTACAACTCAAGACTGTGCAGGATTCGGTGTTTAAGGTTTCGTCTGTTGTACCCTGTGATTATGAAGGTATTTTTCCAAAAGGCATAAAGACTTGTCTAGACTCTGAGGTAGCACAGATGGACATGAACATATTTAAACAATGATTGTCCTGAGGTGGCATCAAATGGTCAGGAGAGGGAAGGGGAACAGAAAAAGTGTAGTTTACAGAGGGAGAGATCGCCATTAAAACCATTCCCAACATTCAGGAAAAAGATGGAAGACAAATGCAAGAAAAAAACGTAACCAAAAAAGTAGGAGACTGACTAAAGGACAGCAGGCTCCAAATGTCCCACTTTGGTAGAGGACGACTGCTGAATATGGAGCTGTAGAAAATCAGTCTAAGAAGGGCCAGTACAGCCGATGGACACTGATCTGTTTCACCTGTAAAAACTCCAAAAAAGTTAAGTGCTAGCTAAGAAAATTTCATTTATTTAAACTGAATATTAACGTGCTACTTAAACATGTTTATGACTTAAGTTTCATAAAAAATAAAAATAACATACAGAAAAGTTGTAGTCCTTGCAGATTGCCACCATATTTATTAGGTTGTACAGGATAACCAGGGTGTGTGTTATGTAAGCAGGCTGGTTTCACGAGCAGCTTTTGAAAAAGGAATGGCATAAAAGTAACATTCAACACAGCTAAAAAGGAAAAGACATCAATTAAAAATGGGAGAAGATATCTGCTGAAGGGGGATGCACAGGAAAGTTTTTAGACATTAGAACTAAAGCGAAATGGTAAGAAAATACAACTGGAAAAGCAAATACCAAGAGTTAATATACTGTACAAGAGTGTCAAAGATTTTAAAGCACTAGGTTACTGACATGCTGGTGTGAAAAATACAAATGGAAACACAGCAGCAGAAAGATGTTGCATACAATAATTTTAGAGTTCAAACAAGGGTAAGAGAGAGTTAGAAGTCAGAGTGACACCTCAGACAAAGAATGTAAGCGAAAGCTTAAAGGGAAAGAGAAAGCAAGACAAGTTATAAAATATGAAGTACACCAATATGGAATATACAAAGGTCTCACAAATAAACTGGATAAAATGGTAGGATATTTCGGATATAATGGAACACAGTAATGTTGCAAGAGGCTTACCTTGACAAAAAAAAAAAGAAAGAAGAAAAGCATGATGATTTAATAAATAGGTTCAGGGATGTCACTATGTGAATGTTATAGAAGAAAAAGGAGAGTAATTATAATAAAGGGATGCGTACAGCCACAGAAAAGAGAGACGATAACCAAGGTATGCATGCTATGGTGAGAGACAACGGACTATTGTAATGAAAATGGAAGTGGCATCCGATTGTTTATGTGATAAATGGTAGTGCAACTATAAACCTTGGTAATAGGCTAGTACCTCAAATCAACAGTGATTAAAGACTAAAAGAATCAGCCACCAAAATGATATGTGCATCATGCATGTGGATTATACTGAATTGTGGAATTTGATGTGATTAAGTAAGGCAGCCAGTGCTAGAAAAAAATGGGCAGCTATATTCCTGATGTATGTTACAGTAAACACTATTTTACATTAAAATATAGTATTAAATACATACACATTAATATCTATATTATATTTTAAATGGGCCCAGACAATATCCCAGGATGCCTTCTAAATAGCATGAAACGACTTATCAGGGCCTCTGGAATTACTATTTAACTGTAGCCTCCAAACAGGCTTCGTGCCTCATGAATGGAGAAAGGCAACAGTCATTTTTCTGCACAAAGGTGGGCCATCTACAGGCCATGGAAACTACAGACCCATAAGTCTTACATGTAAAGCCATGGAAAGAATCATCATGGAGATGATCAGAGATATAGTAAACCTCCAGACACTGGACCCAGCCTAGTTTGGTTTAGTCAAGGGCAGATCATGCCTACTCATCCTGGTGGACTTCTTTGAAAAGGTCACCAAAGCAATGGATAAGGGCAAAAATCAATCACACTGCCTACCTTGACCTGGCAAAGGCATTTGAAACAATATCCCACTTGGGCATTGTTGACAAACTCAAGAGGTTGGGTACAAACTTGTATGTCACCTGGTGGATAGCCGACTGGCTCACAGACAAGACCCAGGAAGTTAGAATTGGGGAGTCCACCTCTACAAAGAGGCCCGTCACAAGTGAAGTCCCTCAGGAATCAGTCCTTTTATTCATTTACTTCTCTGAAGTCAAGGCCAATGTCAATGGTCTCTGGCTGACTAATTTGCAGATGATTGCAAATTAGGAGCTGTCATTGAATCTCACACAGACACAAATGTTCTCCAGCAGGGGCTGAGAGACAAACTGGTGTCAGAGCCATGGACTAAAACTAAATGCCAATAAATGCATAATAGTATCCTTTGGAAAGTCATCCATCTCTGGTAACTATCATATTGACAACACACCCTTTAGAGCTGACCTAGTAGTCAGGGACTTAGAGACACACAGATAGTAATCTAGTCTTTGATCATCATGCGTCTACAGTGGTGAGGAAATCATTCTATGCCGAGCCAATTATAAACAAAGGTATGGCATCCAAGTCCAAGGAAGTCACTGTCCCACTGTATTTGGCATTCAGACTTAGAGTACAATGCCCTCTTTGGTATGTACCTAACCAGGCATATCCAACAATTGGAACATCCACAGAGGTTCCTCACTAAATACAGGCTGTAAGTAAAATGTCCTATGCAAACCACCTCAAGGCCCTATCCCTGTAGTCGGTCTCCTACAGTCTTTTGATGGGAGATCTATACGTGGCATACAGGGCCTTGTCAGACCCCACTCTGATGGACCTCCTACTGATCCAAAAAGCATCAGAATTACCTGTTCTAAAGACTTAAACCTGGTCTGTGATATAAATAGGACTTGTTAGGGAGACTGCTATGTATTCCAGAGACTACCCAGTCTATAGAACAGGCTCCCCATCCTTGTGAAGCAGAGTTCCTCCCCAACTCAATTCAAGCGCAACTTGGACAACTGGATGGGGAACAGGAAATTCATCCCTGGTTTGGCACTTATGTCTCGAATGGACACAGGCAACCTGTAAATGGCTCATCCCCCATGCCCCTGCTTGTAAAGGTTTCATTTCCCAAACCCCTGCTTACACTTACCAAGGGTATCAGAACTTGTCACAGATTTGGGATGCATGTCTAGGCATAAAAAGGCCCTTGTGGTTATAGGCCTAGTAAACACATCTGAACGTATAAACAAGTACGCTTTAAAAATAAGGCAAAATGATGAAAGCCATGAAACATGCTGTTTCACATCTGCAATAATATTACCTTTTTTTTCCATTAGCAAATGTTCAGTGTATGTCAAAAAACTGCAGCTGAAGGCAGCTGTACAATCGGATCCAAGAGAAATTTTAAATGATTCATTGCAGAGTACTTTTTCAGGGAGAGGAGCTTTGTAGATGTGCAAACAATTGAATACTGAGGCTTTTGAGCGTTCTTTCCTGAGGGAAATATGAAATCTACAGGTACAATAGCAAACAGTTCAGTGAAAAATAGTTTGTAATTATGGAAAGTGAATAAGACATAGCAGCCTTAATACTTAAATACATTTAGTAGAACAATGTACAATTTAGTTTTATCTAAAGATAGCCAGAATACTTTTTCTTATGGCTAAATGTTAATGTTTTCTGAAAGCACACAAGCTGTTTTTTCACATCTGGGAGGGAAAGAGAAGAAAACAAACTGCAGTCAGTGCCAGTAAGAATACAGGCTGTACCATGCACTTTAGCATAAGTAACTAATTTTAGGTTAGGTAATGCCTGTGGGTGCAGCTTTCTATTTGTGGCAATTGTTCCCATCTGGAGGGGGTCAAATGTTATTCTGAAGCTGTACATGTCTGTTCTAAGTTTAGGGAATGGGGGGGTTGAATTTTTTTTTTGAGGTTATTCTTTAAAACAAAGTCTTAAAATGTGACAGGATCAAATGGAGAGGAGGAGAGCAGAACAAACAGCTATATAAAATAGATGGTCAAATAGTGTGTGCAAGTAACACAAAAGTTGGAAATACACATTCAAAAAATGTATAATAGGTGAGAATAGCTTTTTATCATAATGGATACTCTATCCATATTACCTAGGAATGTAAATGGCCTTACATATATCAAAAATGGAGTACTTAAGAATATTAAGAAATGCAGAGTGCAATTAGCAATACTGCACTAGACACATTTGGAAAGAAATAAACATAAGCATTTGAAGTAAAAGAGTAGTAAATATATCAATTGCTACAGGGGCACCTACAAAGATAGAAGAAAATACAAGAATGGCAGACTTGTAGTAGTAAATGGCTTTTGGAGGATTACACTGGCATGTATTTATATTCTACCAAAACTGCTATTATGGAAATCAGGAAAACTTTGGGAGAAATAATCAGCTTTCAGCAGAGAATATTACATATAGGCGAGGACTACAACTTGATTTGCAATAGTGAGGATGTATCAGGAGACCTAGAAGAGAAACTATAACAAAAGAGGGTAGGGGTAAATTCCTGAAGATATTTATGAAAATATTCAGTATGAAAGATGTGACTTTAGTACAAACTCAGACAGAATTTACATATTTCCTAAGGTACAATAACTGGGCTAGACAAGGCAGAAATGATATTTGAGGAACATTTTCATTTAATTGAAATTTTTGACACCTCTAATAGCTATTTCAGATCATGCACCAATAAAAACAAACAAAAAAACAAATGCAGGATAATAAAACAAAAATAGGACACTGACACTTTGCAACCTACATGTTACAAAGAGAAATTTAAAGAATGGAATGTGGAAATTATTTGAGAATTATTAGGGAAGATAGAAATGTCTTCAGAAGTTATAGCTAGTAAATAGGAAAATGAAAATAGAGTTTAAAAACAGGGTAGAAATAAAATGGTAAATAAGGTTAAGTTATAGGAATGACTTAAAGGGCCTGCAAAATTTATAGTATTGCAGAAATAAGTGGAATCACTCAGGAAACGGAGGAGCAAATTCAGAGTGCTAAACAGAAAATAAGGCAGTACGTGTAAAGGACAAGTGAGAAGAGACTGAACAAAAGATAATACAAAAACTGAGAAACTGGAAACTCATTTATGGATGCGAATATTAAGATACAAGTGGTGAAATGTTTTTAGTCCCTTTAGTCTTGTGTACAGGTTAGGCATACTTTTATCAACCTGAGGAGAAATTGTAGACAAGGAATTTATATGGGAGGGAAAGAGCAAGAGTAAAGTAGGATATGTTGATCCTTCCAATAGTACAAGATGGTTTAGGTTTAATTGATTTGAAGGGATATTTTAGAGCTACACAGTTAAGGCTCATATACATTACATAAGCAGAAGGTTATAATTCAAGGCGGAAAGGGATGATGATGATGATGATGAAGGGGGCAGTTCAAGAAAGAGTGGGACTTTGGCTGCAGAGCCTTAAGGAAAATAACAACAATATAGATTATATTCATCAAGTAGCAGAAAGTATTCTATGAACTAAGCCAATACAAAAATGGAGAGGAGAGATCTTGTCAATAGGGTTGACTAAGTAGGGGTACAGAAAATAGGCAAGAGGGGTGGAATTTGTTGAAGAAACCAGTCAAATGAACCAAGATATTTGGAGCAAATAAAGCAGGAAAGCTAATCTAGTGGGAAGAGGCCAATACATTTGGATTGCAGGCCAGAGACTGCCTTCCTTCCATGGGTTTATCTCAGAGTACAAACAAAGGGATAGGGGAATTTTAAGTGAAAGGCCTGCTCTGGAAGAGTTTTTAGTTGAATCTAGAACAGATTTAGCTGTTAAAAAAGAGCTAATTAGCAGACAGACAAAATACTGCATGATAACTATATCAGAGGAGATTAGAAGAGATTAGGAAGAGAGAATGGACTGGAAAAGCAATTTAAATGAAAACACTTAGAAGACATATGTTTGGCTTCCAAGTATGCAACCAAGTCCAGAAGCTTTAGGATCTTTGTTTGGAATTGTTTGCATACATATTTTATACCACAAACTTCAAAGAACTGTTCCTCGGGTAGAAAACAAATGTTGGAAGTGTTATGGGGAAGAAAGACAGAACTGGAAATGTATGTTTTGGGAGTATGAGTCATCAGATTCTAAAAAATCCCATACACAGCACTATATAAGAAATATTGGGTGAGCAAATGGCTGTAAGGAAATGATTTTGAGCTGGGATACAGGATCCGAATTGCCTAGACATAGTAAGGCCTTAAGTATAATTCTGTTGGCTGCCAAAAAAGCATTTACTAGAAAATGGAAATCAAAGTCTACACCAACTGTATGTAAGGTATTGAATATACAAGAGATAAAAGAAATGGAAAAGGAATCTTTAGAAGGGCAAATTAAAAAATATAATATAATTTAATAAAATGTAATAAAAGCAAATTACACAGATGTAAATTATGGCACCAAAACATGCATAATAATGTTCAGGAAGAGAAAGTGATGTCTAAAGGAAGGCAGGAAATTCAGTAATTTTTTTTGTAATGTTGGATTGACAGTAGCAAGCGTATATATTATATAAAATGTATATTGTATTTAAATGGAAAAATGTTAATATTTTTCTTTTCTGCTATAGTATGTTTGCCTGTGTCTTAAGTAATCATTTAATAAAGGTGTAAAAAAAATTAACTAAATCATTTAAGAAAATTCAAAATAAGCCTTATTTGAGGCAAATGAATTTTGAAAGGAAATTAACCTTTGCACAAGATAACAAAGGCTTCTTCAAGTATGTCAGTCCTAAGAAAAGGCTATGGATAATTTAGAATCCATTAATGATATTTCAATTGAGTCCCTTCTGTTGTTTGCTGATATGTTTAATAGCCACTTTCTTAAATACTGGAAAGGCTCAAGAAATTGTCCATACATGACCTACCAGTGCATGTTAAGAGGCAGTCTTCATATCCTAGAATAGGATGTTAAGGAGTTGCTAAAAAATGTAAGCCCTACTACACAGGTGGGCTATTTAGTAAAATTATGAATGTCGTAGTCCATTCTTTAGGCACAAGTTTTTTAATTAGTAACTGATTAAACATTATTGAAAGGAAAACTAAGTCCTATGTGGTACCTACTTATAAAGGTGGTGAGACAAAATTACTAGTTATCATCCTAAGAGTCCTGTGTTCTTTAATCTTGTATGTTCTGACTATGCTGTAAAAATTCAAGGACAGTTACAAGCCACTTAAATGCATACCATAATGACTACACTGTTATAATGGAACATTAATGGCCTCACAGGTATAGACACAAAGGAAACCATATTTACTTTTAAGAAATAGAGAGAGCATACAGCAATGCTACAGGAGACACATTTGTAAAGAAATAAACTTGTAAATTTGATAAAGGATTTCAGGAGGGATACTCAGCAGAGCATCAGGAACAAAGGAAAAGGGGCAGTAATCATACTAATTGCTAGAAGAGTGCCAATACTGATAGAAAAAAAAAGATACAGATTTGTGGCAGTGAGGAGCTACTGCCAAAGAAAGAGGATTACATTGGCATGTATTTATATTCCACCTAAAATGGCTATTAAAGTGAATAGATAAACAAAATTTTGGGAGATGTAAGCAGCTTTCAACAGGAAATATTACTTGCAGGCAGGGAATGGAGTCTGATTTGGAACAGTGAGGATGTATCTGGGGACCTAGAAGGGAATATATAACAAAAGAGGGTATATTTATGAAGATATTTGGTATGGAAGATGTGAATTCAGTAATGGGAACTCAGAATTTACATGTTATTCCCAAGGTACAATAATTGGCCTACATTACACAGCAATTATATATTTCACAGCAATATGTGCATTTAAAGCTTTGACACAACTACTTCAGATCATGCACCAACAGCCAAGATAAAAATGATGGGTAATGAAGTAAAACTGAGACACTGGAATGTCCACTACCCATTCCTTAAATCCCCCTAACAGGTGATTGGGGAAGTGCCAGAGTTATGAGGGAAGATAGAAGTTTCTTCAGAAGTTATAGTTAGTGAGTGGGATAAAATGAAAGTGGGATTTAAGAATAGGGTAGAATTAAACAGGTTAAGTTAACAGGAATTATTTAGAGAGGCTGACAAATGTTAAAGTACTGCGGAATAAGGGAAATCTCACACAAGTGATGCAATTGCAGAGTACTAAAGAGAAAATAAGGGAGTATCTGGATAACAGGCATGAGTTTAGAAAGACTGTGGTTAAGCAGCTGTTTTTTTTTTTTTTTTGATAACTCCACAGCACAAACTTTTAGCACAATGACTTGGGCAACAGAAAGTGGAAAGGGCTATTGCCAAACGTAGGGAGCAAATAAAACAGATCCTGTAGAGGTATTAGAGACATTTGAAATTTTAAGAAAGTTTATATAAAGCAGAGAAATATGGAAATCAAGAAAGAGTACAAATGGAAATTGTGATATGGGCTAGTGCCAGCATAGCCAGCTGGAGTTCTGTAAAAAAAGTCTTTACTATCAAACTGATTTATAAAAGATGCTCGTGTTACAAATGTATTAGAACTGTATGGCATTTGAATACCAAACTGATTTGCACAAATGCTCATCTTACAAATGAATTAGAACTGTATGGGATTTGAAAATCAGGATGTGTTTGTAAAGTTGCTAGTATTAAAAAAGTTTAACAGTGGTACCTGCTGGACAGAGAAGGAAAATACATATAAGACTGTACGTAAATATGTTGGCAAAGGGCATTGAAAGACAAGCCGTTACTCTCATGTCCAGTTAGTTTTGGAAAATCCTTGTGTCGACAGATTAACAGCTGATTTAATTTCAACACCCCAATGTGCGGAATGGAATTGGAGTCAGTATGTCTGGGATAGACCATTGTTTAATAGCCTCTGTAAAGAGGGGAAGTACTGCAGTTATTTCAAGGCTCCAGGGAACTCCCATAAACATTTATAAATGTATTGTAGCCGTCTATGCTAAATTCCTGTCTTACCTTCAAAGGGGGACACTGAGAACCTAGGGTCAGGTGACCAGATGAGGCCATTCGGCCAGCTAGCTTGGAAATTTTAGATATTATAGGTTCATAGGTAGGTACTAGGCTATTGGCCCAATGGCCTAAGTAAGCCTAGCCAACAAGGTTCCCTGACTTATGCCACCCAAGAAGGTTATTTTCTTGTGCCCCTGTCGAACAGAGCCACAGAAATGATCCCCGGAGGTGTATTTCCTATTTCCCATTCACTTATCAAGATTTGTCTTGAAGAGTGCTAATGAGGAACTTTGCTTGACAGATAAGTAGCTTGTTCCAGAGTATGGGAAGTCTCTGGGACCGGAATCTATCCCTCCAGCATGTCCTGTTTATTGTGGTGACAAGGTTTAGGTCCCTAGAGTGTGTGGCTCATAGGGATTGGGATTTCTTTAGGTGTAGCACGTCCAACAGCTCTGGGTTTGACATAGCTTTATATGTTAGCAAGAGATCAACTGAGTAGACGATAGGCTATGGAGTAAAGCTGGAGTTTGAGACAGTCAGTGTAGGGCATCTGTGAGGCCAGTAATCCTCTTAGTGAGGTACTTCTGTGGCCTTACCAGCTGCTGCAGATGTCTTGAGGTACATTCCAAAAGGGGTGTTGTACTCTTTAATGTGTCTAATCAGTGTTGAGTAGTGGGGAACAATTACCTCTTTTCCTACATGAGAACCCTTTTGTGATGAGGTGTGCCACATAGAAGGATTTCCTGACTACTGTGGAAATTAATATCAAAGGAGACTACTGTCCAACTGGATCCCCAGGTCTCATCACACATTCGGCATCAAGTAGACTGCCGCCTATGTGGTAGTTCATGGGTACAGAGTTGTTACCAAAGGGGATGACAATGCACTTTTTGGCATTGAGCTTGAGGTCATGGCTCTGACACCAAGCATCTGTTTCAGCGAGTACCTTCTGTAGGATGTTCACATCATTTGGGGACTCAACTATGGCTCCTAGTTTGCAGTCATCTGCGAACTTCATTAGCCAAAGGCCTTCTGTGTTAGCCTGTACTTCAGAGAAGTAGATACCAAACAGGAGAGGTCCTAGAACTGAACTCTGTGGTACTCCACTTGTCACTGGTTTGAAGTCAGATTTGAAGTCTGCAACTTTTACAGTATGGGTTCAGTCACTAAGCCAATTGGCAACCCATCTTGTGACGTAGGGATTTATACCTAGTTTAGTGAGTTTAGGTATAATTCCAGAATGGGGGATGGTATCGAAAGCCTTGGTGAGGTCAAGATAGGCTGTAGGCTGTGTGAACCACATTACCCTTGTCTACAGCTTTGGTGCCTCAAAGAAGTCGATCAGGTTCAGGAGGCATGATCTGCCTTTCACAAACCTGAACTGGGTGGGGTCCACAGTATGGAGGTTACCAATGTCCATGATGATACGTTCCATGGGCTTACAGACCAGGCTTGTCAGGCTAATAGGGCGATAGTTCCCGGGATCAGTGGTGGCTCCCCCTTTGTGGGGTGGGATAACTGTTGCTATGTGCCATTCAGTGGGCACAAAGCCTGATGTGAGACTATTACAAAAGGGAAATCTCTCAGTATTGAGTACTCTGTCTTGGGCCTGACAATAAGGAGGACCATCCACCGCATCTGCCTTTTTCTATTGAGTAGGGAATAGTAATCATCTTAGATTCAGTCAGGAAAATATAGTGAGCTTAGTTTAAATATTGTTTCTCTGTTTGTCTGAGTCTGTCCATCAATGTTATTTTCAGTATTTCCTGTGATTTGAACTCTGGTTTACTGTAAATATATATTCAGTGTGTTCATGCAATTTTATTATTTATTATTAAATATATTTAAAACTTTTATGGTGGCTGGTCCTTTTTGAAAGTATTTAACCTCAGAGTGCTTATATTTATTTGGTGGCACTGAGGGCCACTCCAGGAGGTCTAGCTGTCTTTGTCAACTACTACCAGTTGTATTACTATTACACAGTATAACTGGACACCCTTTAAGGGTCTTAGAGTAACGGATTGTGGAGTGTCTGGTGGCAGTAATAACTACCTCATACTTTGAGCAGAAGGGGGCACAGCAGGTAAATCTCTGCTAGCCTTTCCCAGGTGTGTGTGTATATATAAAATCAAATCTCAGTGTGTCAGCTACTTGTAGCAGGGACACAAAGCACCGTGTTCACAGAGAGGGTGCTGGAGGACTTGGCTTGGACACTCAGAGGACCTAACCCCACAGCTGTACCAGTGGGGATTCTTATTGGGGCACTGGAGAGAGAAAAAAAAAGAAACTCAGACCACAAGCTAACTGCATTCCCTGTGTTCTCTTAAGAGAAATTGTACTTTGTGCAGAGAGCTGCATCTGGAAATACTGATTGTATCCATTTGTATTCCAAGTGAACGTCCCTCTCCAGTGTCAGTGGTAAGGATTTAGGCTCCTTTATTACTGGCCCAGAAAGGGGTTGTCACAAATATTTAAGGATGTACTTAAGTATACCAAGGTTAGAGGTAGAGGAGGCTCATCAATTAACAGTTAAGATATGGTGATGTACAATTTGCAGGAATAGAAGGTATTCCTGTGGAACTTTAGAAGGTACTGGGATAACAAAGATCTGGAAGCTTTTGTTTAACAATATTTTAAAAGGAGGGTGAAGCATCAGCTTCTTGGAAAAAAATGTGGTGGTTGTAATACCTAGTCAGTAAAGACTCAGACCCAGCTTCATATAGGCACATTTCAATTTCAAACCATGATTATAAAGGCGTTTGTGTCTGTAACAGCTTAAAGAATGGCAGAGGTGCTGCCAAAATTGATATGGGTCAATGTGATTTTATGGAGGGGAGGTTAACATTTGACATTAACAGAACAATGCTGCCCAGAGGGAAGCAGAGTGCAAGAAAAGACTGCTGCTGTTGGTGGGTCTTAATGCAGAGAAAGCATCTGACAGCGTGAGCTAGGAATTCATGAGAAGGACAATGGAAGCATTTGCAGTCCCTGATACAATAAGGTTAATTAGGGGATATACGAGGGACTAGAGGCAAAAAATGTAGGATTCCTTTCGGACAACTTGTGCTTATGATGAACCAGGCAGGAGAACCTTCTTTCCCTTTGTCAATGGCTCTAAATATAAAACAAGTAAAGAAAATAAGTGACTCAAAATTCAAGGACATAATTGGCATGGTAAGCAAGAAAAGTAGTTTTATTTGCAGATATTTAGTACCAGATAAAACCAGGAAAGGACATACCATTGTTGTAGAACATCTTCAGAGAGTTTCAAGTCTTTTCAGGATATACAATTAATAAAGATAAAGACTACAGCTGTAAGCCATTTACCCAAACATGAATTGATCCAGCAATACCCTATATTTACAGGGACACAATAAAATGAATCATTTAGAAGTATGAATTAAAAAAACTGTTACAGCACCAAAGGATATGTGGGAAGTGACTAAACAAAATACAAAAACTGAGGAAATAGAAGCTCTTGTTTATCAATATGGATAACAAGATACAAGCAGTGAAAATGTTTTTAGTCCTTTTAGCTTTATGCACAGATCAAGGATATTTTTTATCAGAGAAGATGGAGGACACTAAAGACTTGAAAGATTTTATCTGGAGGGGGGGGGGGGGTCAAGTAGAATAAGTTCAGCTTTCCAATAGCACAAAACGGATTATGTTTACCTGATGTGAAGGGATGACCCCAGTGGCCTAACGGATAAGGCACTGGGCTCCTAAGCCAGGAATTGTGGGTTTGAGTCCCATCTGGGGTGATATAATCTTTAATGGAAGGCGCAGTGATGCAGCAGTAGCGTTGTCAGCTCACAGCAAGAGGTTCTCTGATTCAATTCTCAGCTGGAGTGCCTTCTGTGTGAATCTGCATGTCCTCCCTGCATTGGTTTGGGTTTCTTCCAGGTGCTCCTGTTTCCTCCCATGTTACAAAGATATGCATCTGTGGCACTTCTACCCAGACCTCCATTGAAAACTGGCTTCATTCCAAGTCGGACTTTCCCAGTAAACAAATGGTATTTAAAAATAAAGTATTTTTATACCTGAAGCAAACTCCTAAGAGATTTTTTCCCTCAGGTAGATGGCAAATGTCAGAGGTGTTAATACTGAAGAAACAATAACTGGGAACGCATGTTTTGGGAGTATAATGAGTTGGCAGACATTTCCTAGATTTCTTGGTCAGCAATATTGGGTGAGCAAACGTGATACAGGATTTTAATTGCCTAGGCATAGTAAAACCTTGCTAAGTTTAATTCTGGTGGCGGTCAAAAAAGCAATTACTAGCCTCAAAGCCCTATCCCTATATTCTGTCTCCCACAGGCTGTAGAGGAGAGATTTATGCCTGGCATACAAGGCTGTCGGATTCCACTCTGATGGACCTCCTGCATATCTGCAAAAAACAGCACCAGAATTAATTACCCAGTCTGAAGACTTAAACCTTGCTTGTTATAAATAGGGCATTCTGGAGAGACAGGAATGTATCCCAGAGACCACTTCTCTGAACAGGATCCCCAAACATGTGAAGCAGAGTTCCTCCCTAACCAAATTCAAGTGCAACTTGAACAGTTGAATGGGGAACAGGAAATGAATCCCTGTTTTGGCACTATGTCTTTAATAGACACAGGCAATCTCCCAGGACCCTGCCTGTAAATGTTTTATTTCCCAAGCCCCCGCTTATACTTATCAAGGGTGCCAGACACTTGTTAGAGTTGGGATTCATGGCTAGGCTTACAAAGGCATTTGTGGTTGTTAGCTTAATAAACACCTATGAACCTAAAATGGAAATCAGTCTAAACCAACTGTATTTAAAGTGCTGAATATTGTAATGGAGACAAATAACTGGAAGTGGGATGTTTAGCAAAGGGTAGAAGCAAATTACATAGAAAAATGGAAACTGTGGAAACAATACATGCAGAATAATGTTTTGGATGAGTGAGGTTTAAGGGAAGGTAGGAATTGATCAATTTATCCATTGTTGAAATAATGATAAAGAATATGTGATGTATATTGTTTGCAACAAAGAATGTTAATATGGTTTGTTTTCTTTTATATAAATGCACATTTGCCCAGGTCTTGCATAAGGATAATGAAGGAAGTGAAGACATAACTATAAATAAAACATTTTCTTAGAAATGTGTATAATTTCTTGAAGTCAAATGAATGTAGCATTGTAAAATAGGTGTGCAAAGCATGCCAAGGCATTTTAAATGAGATGTGAGAGAGGTATCAGTGACTGATAATGCCAGTGATATTAAAAATAACTAATGCATCTGGGGCTTACGCTGTAATAAAATAAATATTAAATATATGCAGTATAATGTTTTAGGTTTGGGCTGCTAAGAGGAAGTGGTTGGAATGTACCACTTATCTGTGTATAATGAATTAGTCAATTCTTCTGGTGTTTTGCATCTAGGTAGAAATGTACACTAAAATAATGTAAAATTATAGTTTTCTAGCAACAGCAATAAGCTATATCACAAAGATGCAGAACCATTAGCTGGTCTTTTTAATCCACTAAGTGTTTGCAGTTAAAGATGAACCATCTGCAGGTGCTGGATGTTAAGGAAATGACTAAATTGTGAATTGAGGTATCAGTATGGGAAAACATTAAAACTAGTACTTAGTTCAGTTAAAACAAACACTGAAAGGAATACAAGCAGATGCATTCCTAGTAACAACCATCTTTTCAGTATAAATTACAATGCAAAATCTTGTGGCCAGTACACTTTTTTCATGCTAAAGATCAGTTAACTGAAAGTATGCAAGTTTTCACATATGAGATGGAAAGTGGAGATGGGACAACAATGGATGTGTGGGTACAGTATGGAATACAGACTGATGGATTTTCAGCAAGATTATACCCAATTTTAAAATAAGTAAAGCCTGTGAATATAGCCGCCCATTTGGGACACCTGCCCATATATAGGATGGTACTTTCCCCTTTTGTAAAGTACATACAGTTGTGTGTATTTGCTGCTTGTTAAAAGGGGTTAGAAATGAAAATGTGCATACTTTCGTTTGAATTTTTTTATCTAAATGAAAAGTCTGGGAAGTATGATATGGTTCTAAACAGACAAGAATTTCCAACTGCATATAAGACCAGCCTGGCAAAAGTTAATGTGTGCATGTACAGTGCAAGCTGGAAAAATATTAAAAAACCTGTCACCTAGAATGTTAAAGCAATAGCTTATCAAAATGACTGCTTTATTTCATGGAATACGAATGGCACTGTAGGTATGGACAAGAAGCAAAGAGTGCTGAATTATATTAAGTGCATAGTACAAACAGAAAAGCTACAGGAGACGTACTTGGATAAAGATGAACATGTGAATGAGATTTCAGAATACTTATTCAGCAGAGTAATATGGACAAAGGAAAATGGTGTGGGGGGTGGAGTGATATAATACCGATTACAGCAGATTAAACTCAAATTATGACAGAGGAGACAACAGAGGTAGACAGGCTCCTGTCTGGTGCCCTGCAGAGTTCTACAGCAGCAGAGAGACAAAGAGAGACTTGAGTGATTTAAGTATAATTTCTCTGCATTTTCTTGCTGCCTGTAGCTAATTCTGCCTAAAACGCAGATTCTCTAGAGTTTCTGTGATTTAAAAAGCTCGTTTCAGCTACATATTGTACTTATTTTACTGGCTGCACTTTAACAAAGTCATTTTTGTGTTTAAATTACTTGTTTAACTGTCGTAGGCTACACACAAGTGTGATGGCCATTTCTGTGCATTTAAAGTGTTTTTGATTGTACCTGCTTTATTTTTTGAAAAAAAAAAAAAAAACTTGTTTTCCCACCTTTCTAAGCTAGGTTTAGTCCAGTTTTCAGGTTAGTGCTGAATTCAGGGCTGTGTTACAAGTTTGTATTTGCCCATACCTTACTTGGATAGAAGGAAGTTTCTCTGTTCACTGTGAGAGGGAGCTTTGAGCAGCCTATCTGTCCCTGGAGGAGTTTTCAGCCCAGAAATTAGTAGTTTATTGGCCATTTTGGGCTAATTTCTATCTCTTTCATTTCCCTGCTATAAAACCCACATTTGTGTGGTTTTGCACGCCAGGCAGTGCCAGTGAGCTAGGGTATAACTATTCCCAGCTCCACAAAGTCTACTCTTCAATTTTTCCCTTGGAACTAGACAAACCTTCAACTTAAGCACTCAAATCCTTCACTTCTCATCCCGGCACTTGCCCAAAACTCATAGCAAGCACTAATGAACCTTAGCACTAGACCCCCCTATACTGTAGAAAATGGCAAGGCTGTCTATTCAACCTTACCAGCCAATCAGTAAAACAGTTCACTGTACCTATCCAGGCATGTCCAAAAGGCAGTTTCAGGTGTACTCTCCAGTCCAACTCGTGAATCTGGGCATTTTGAGGCAATGTTACAATTGTCTCATGTACACAGACCACCCTTCTCCTCCTTCCACCAAACAATAATACATGCGAGAGATGCAATTATACAGCCAAACTGGAGGCTAAGCTCTCTCAACCCAAGACCGAACCAGGCAGTCAAGAGGAGAAGGGAATTACTTGCATCACACCACCAGTCTCCCATAGACCTATGAAACCAGCACTGGCAAAAAACACACAAATACACAAAAATATACTCGGAGGCTCTAAATAAAAATCTGCAAAAGCAACAATTACCTCCAAAAGCAGACAGCCAAGCAACCTCCACCCCCCCCCCCAACACAACCATGAAACACATATTCACAAAACCAGTGTGCCACACAATCACAGCCCTTAAGGCAAAATAACATTCCCAACACACTAGTAATAGGTGACTCTATAGTCAGGCACACTGATGTCCCACGCACTAGGCTGAACAAGGAGAAGGTTATAGTTGCCTGTTGGGTGCTAGGATCCGCCACATAACACAAGCACTCAGGTCACTCCAGAACAAGTACAAA
Source organism: Protopterus annectens (assembly GCF_019279795.1). Taxonomy (NCBI): domain Eukaryota; kingdom Metazoa; phylum Chordata; order Ceratodontiformes; family Protopteridae; genus Protopterus; species Protopterus annectens. The sequence continues at coordinate 1,203,704,502 of NC_056743.1, read as the reverse complement.
TATGACAAGTACAAATATGACTCTGTCACTGTCCATGTTGGTGTGAATGACCTCAGCCGTACATCCCTGGACTACATGAAAAGAGACATGGAGGAGCTCTCTGATCACATAGCCCAGGCAGGTATGACCCTGAGTAGCATCCTGCCCTCACCAAGAATGATACCACGGTAGAGAAACAATTATTTCAACAACTGGCTAAGCTTCTGGTGTCAAAGTGGATCCATTGTCTGTCAGCCTGGGATGACATGCTCGACGAGCCACGCTGCTTTGCTAGAGACGGCTTGCACCTGTCACCCTTAGGCTTTCGAATACTGGCCAAGGCTCTTGCCACCCCCATAGTGCCTTTTTAGGCAAGGCTCAAGACAAACCCATCACTGTAAATAGCAAGAGGAACAAAAAACTGTGGGTAATGCTGTGCAATACCAGAAGTCTAAACCTCAAAATACACACACTCGAGGCACTCCTCAGTATGGAGAAAATCGATATATGTCCAGTAACAGAAACTTGGTTTAAGGGTCCAGAGAGCACCCCAGCACTACCAGGCTACAATTCATACCATACATTTAGGCCACAAAACCTGGACCGAAATACAAAAGGTGGGGGAGTATCCATATTCATCATGGATACCCACAGCACTACCAGGCTACAATTCATACCATACATTTAGGCCACAAAACCTGGACCGAAATACAAAAGGTGGGGGAGTATCCATATTCATCATGGATACCCACACCTCCAGGTTAGTGGCACAGCACGATGCTTCAGAGATCATCCATGTGCAACTAACAATGGGCAAAACTGCTATTCAAATTACAGCTTGCTACAGATCACCCACCATGTCCCAAGCCCCCCACTCTACATTCCTGGAAACACTGGGAAACAAAGGTCCTACCAAACACCCTGATATTGGGTGATTTCAATTACCCAAACATTAACTAGGAGAACTACTTAAGTAAGAACTCAGTTGCCCAACATTTCCTTGAATTTATAAACTCAAATGCCTTGGATCAACTGGTCAACACCCCCACCAGAGGTGACAACATATTGGACCTGGTCATCGCCAACATGGGTGACTGTTCCACATTGGAGGTCAACCCCTCGCTGGTTAGATCTGGCCATAAACTAATCACTCTGGATATCCAAATTCCGCCACCACCCCCGGTCAAAGAAACCATGTGAAAAACTTTTCAAAAGCAAATTTCACGTTACTTAAGACCGAGGTTGGAAGTTTCAAAGCCCCCATGCTAAAGGATAATGCTGTCCAAGCTGCAAAATCCTTTACTAATGCACTCTACGGGCACCTGCAAGAATGCATGGATCGTGCTATCCCAAACAAAACCAAGACTAACTCCTCCAAGAAAAGGAAACCAGTCTGGTGGACCCCTGCCATAAACAAGCTATACAACTGAAGGAAGAAACTAGTACAGGAGAGAGTAAAATCCCAAGAAGGGAAGACATCCCTGATCAGTATCAGCAAGAAACTATGTTCCCTCATAAAATCATCCAAGGCTAGCTTCAAAAGAAAAATTGCCATGGACTCCAAAGATAACCACAATGCATTCTTTACCTATGTCAAGAATCTAAGTGGCAATTCTCAGATCTGCTCGGAGATGGTGCAGAATGGCACAAAATACACTGAACCAAGCGATACAGCCAACATCCTGGCAGACAGGTTCAGTGCAAACTTCACCCCCCTCTCACCCCCAAAAGGGCCCATAACTATACCAGAAGAATGTAGTGCCCCTGAAATCAGACACTCTGGTTAAAACAGCCCTCTCCAAAGTCAAAAACACAGCATCAATGGAACCGGACAGTGTCCCAGGCTGTGTCCTACATGAGCTCAAAGATGAACTAACCACTCACCTAAGCACACTGTTTAAACTCGGCCTCTCCACAGGCTACATGCCCACAGAGTGGCACACAGCAACTGTTCCACTCCACAAAGGTGGAGCCACAACGGACCCCAGGAACTATCGCCTATAAGCCTGACTAGTTTGGTCTGCAAAGCTATGGAGCGCATCATCATGGATCTCATTAACAGAGACATTGGAAACCTCTAAACACTGGACCCTACCCAGTTTGGCTTTAAAGGGCAGATCATGTCTCCTAAACCTGGTGGACTTCTTTGATACAGTTACCAAGGCTATAGACGAGGGAAAGGTGATCCACACAGCCTACCTAAACCTTGCAAAGGCCTTCAACACCATTCCCCACTCGGGTATTATAGACAAGCTCACCAACCTGAACATAAACCCCTAAAGTCATGAGATGGGTTGCCAACTGGCTCACAGACAGAACCCACATGGTAAGAGTTGCAGGAGCTAGGTCTGACTAAACTGGTTACAAGTTGAGTTCCCCAGGGCTCAGTCCTAGGGCCCCTCCTGTTCAGCATATACTTCTCAGAGGTAGAAGGCAAGCACAGGAGGACTATGGCTGACCCAAGTTCGCAGATGACTGCAAACTAGGGGCTATAACTGACTCTCCAGCTGACACAGACATCCTCCAAAAGGCTCTTATGGAGACAGATACCTGGTGTCAAAACCATGGCCTCAAGCTAAATGCCAAAAAGTGCATAGTCATCCCCTTTGGAAAAAACAAAGTACCCACAAACTACCACATAGGTGATAGCCCCCTAAATACAGAAGATGTAATAAGGGATCTGGGGATCCAAGTAGATAGCAACCTCTCCTTTGATAATCACATTGCCAAAGTGGTTAGAAAATCCTTCTATGTGGCCCACCTAATCACAAAAGGGTTTGCATCCAGATCGAAAGAGGTCATTGGGCCCCTCTACGCATCACTCAGACCAATCAATCAGAGAGTACAATGCCCCATTTGGGATGTACCTTACAAGACACCTGCAACAACTGGAAAGACCACAGAAGTTCCTCACCAAGAGGATCACTGGCCTCAAGCAGATGCCCTATGCAGAAACTCCAGCTGTACTCTGTTGCATACCACCTACTCAGAGGTGATCTCTGCCTGACATACAAGGCCATGTCCAACCCAGAATTGATGGACATGATCCACCTAAAGAAAACCATATCCCCTTGAGCCACACGCTCCAGGGATTTAAACCTCAACACAATAAATAGGACGTGCTGGAGGGACAAATTCCCGTCCCAGAGACTTCCCATGCTCTGGAACAAGATTCCAATCTACATTAGGCAGAGCTCTTTGCTAACCTTCTTCAAGAGAAACCTTGATGAGTGGAAGGGAGACAAAGTTTACCCCAGGGATCACTTCAATGGCTCTGCTCCACAGAGGCACATGGAACTAATCTAAGGGGGCGGCAATAGCCAACATATTCCGGGTAGGCTTATAAATGCCTTCGGGCAGATAGCCTAGTAACTACCTATGAACAAGGAAAGAAAAGATGTGATGCATAATGCATGTAAACTGAAAAAATACCAATATGATTTGTTTTCTGTTAATGCACGTTTACCTGTGATAATTTAATCGAGGTGTTACATTTTTTGGATTCTTCAGGACACCAGAAATACTATTCCAAAGAGTTTCCACATTAAGGTACTCTGTCAAATCCATATATAGTAAGCAGTTAAGAAATTCATCTTCTCATGCATTGATGGACCAATATGCACTCTGTTATATGTTCTTCAATCTGTTTATATGAAGTAACATCTGACAAGGCCTGCATTTTCTCCACAAAGTTTAAAAACTATAAGAACCATAACAGATTATGGCATTTGACTGAGTTTCCATTTCATTGCATTCTAAATGACTAAATCCAAATATCTGAAAACCCATTTTTCTGAATGCCTGTTTAATTTACTTCCATTTGACTGAAACATAGTCAAAAGCACCCAAGGAAGAAAGTACAGTTGTGAATATCTTACCACAACATTACACATTTGAACAGACTACTACTGCAGTAGCCTAAGCCATGTGTGTTATATCTTAAGAACACTACAACCAGCCAGCATCTAAAGCTTTAGGGTACGTTCCACGTGCAGTAACCATTGGACAGCTTGAGGAGAACCATATAAAGTCAGTTCTTAGGGTGCCAGACTTTTAGAGTTTGCAGTAACCTAAGCTATATGGGTAGATTACCACAGGTTACAAAGTTAGGGAGGAGAAAAAGTTCATAGTCTAGGAGCCTCTGGAGAGTATTACTACCAAAACCTGTTCTAGACCCAGAAACATTAATTTGTAATATTCTGTAAAAGTAAGCACAGGGGACTAAGTTGTTGCCTCTAGAATACTTCAGACTCTATCCCTTTCTAAAAAAATGCACAGAATCCAAAATCCTGATTGAATGGGCCCTCCTGACCTTACCTGGAAGTCACTTACGGTGAGAACATAAAGTCCCTTTTTCTTACCTTCATAGTAAACAGTTGATCCAAACTCCCGAATGTTTTAGTTCTGTCAATATAGTATCAAAGTTGCTGCTGGACATCCAGACTATCAAAATCCATTCTCTCTTACTTTTCAAATATGGAAACAGTGTGGACAGAGAGCAATAGCTTGGCTAAAACCCTGAAACCACTTTAGGCATAAATGATTAGGAAGGAGGGTTGAAAATCTGAGTAACTTCCTACATCCCTCTTTCATCAAATCTTTTAAGTATCTCAGCAGAAGAGGGAGCCAAACTAGTTCTAGGACACTGCTCAAGAGCTCAGATTTGGCATCTTCTGGTAAGTTTTGTGAACATAAAGCAAACATTCTCATTACTGATCCAGTAGCAGCTGGTCTGGATACAGCCTAGGGAGAGCCATAACAGCACTCCAAAGGAGTTGGTTACCTCAGAATATGACATTAAAGAATTTGGAGATGCTTCATTTCTAAAGGGAGATGAACAGTTGACTCATTTTCAAAAGCAGCAAGCAGACATTCTGACATACAAGTCTGATTCAGAATTCTGAGAGCTAAAGTAAAAGCATACACCTTTTTCTCGCAAACCTATCAAAACCTTTCCCATCTTTGTCACAAGGGATAGGGTTAGCATTCATAAGACGTTTGGCAGCAGATGAATTCACCAAAGAAATGGCTGCAGGGTCTGATTTGGGACTTTAAAATGATACTTGTGAGTTTGAGGGGCATTACATAATCTATTAGAACTTTTAGGGGCAGTCTGTAGACCATCAGGCATACTTGACAACCATCAAGACAACATCCCCTAATGTTGGTAAGATAGTAGGAAGAGCTGTAGACAGGAAAATCCAGCTGTAAAAATTCATATTTGTGCTAGGATACCTGAATTTTAGTCTGCCCCAGCTGAAACAAGTATTTAGCTCCGGCTATAGTTTCAGAGAGAGATAACTTTTTAATAAAGAATCTGAAAAAAATGTCTTAGAATCAGATTTCCCTTTCTGAAGGGTAGGAACTAGATAAACATTATGGGAATCAGTACCTGAAATAAATGGACATTTTTTTTTTTTTTTTTTTTTTAACTCTGTTGAACGTTTAAGAATGAAAGGCTTAACATAAGCCCTTATTAAAACCCAGTCAATGTTCCCTGTTCACCCAGTGTGAAACAGGGGAAGACATATGCCCAACCTTGTCTTCTTTTCCTGGGAGACCTCTAGAAAAGACTGATCCAAAGATGAGAATCTTACCTCGTTATTGGGTACCTTAAGTTGGATTTGTGATAAAGCTTTGCCTACACCCTCCTTCCAGACTAATCACAACAGTTCTCTCTTTAAAAATAAAAAAAAAAATTAAAGAGTGGCTGTCCCTTGCCCAAAGAAGGTAACCCAGCAGCCAGAGAGGATATGCCCATCTCCCGATCCTTAGCAGCTTCTTGAGGAGCAATGCCAGTGGGATCAGAAGACAAGGTGGTTAAATGCACCCGATTTGGCCACAGCATAGTAAATCATTGGTGGCAGTTGGAATGAGAAAGCCTGCTTAACTACCAAAGACTCCCATAAAAGCAATCCACATTCTAGCACAGAAGTGCGCCTGAAAAGTTGGTAGCAGAGCTGTGAACACTTAGTGAACCACTTATCATGAATTTTAAAAGTTTTAGGCATAAATTTAAGGGACAGACCCCCAAAACCTCAATTCCGATCACAAATCTTTAAATTTTTCATCAAAATGACAAACTTTTATACAAAAAATGATTTTAAAACATTTTTCACCAAACGGGTACACATGACAAAAATTAACATTTGTGAAGTAAGTTTTTAGTGACAACCACTAAAAAACAATTCCTGGCTTAAATGTTTATTTTTCTGTACAAGAGGCAAACTTCTGACATTTTGTTAAAATGGAAGCTTTCCCAAGGAGGGGCTTATATCTGCCCAGCCCTGGTGAAGAACTAGTTTACCATCAAGCACTTGATGCCCACGGGGAAAGCACACTTCTGCAAGAAAGTTCTAAAGGTTTGGCATCTTAGCCACTGACTTTACACAGCTGTTCAGTGGTTAGAACATGTGGAAGGTACCCTAAAGCTTTAGATACTGGCTGGCTATCACAACCTTGGCAGGATAGAAAGTACAGTTTTGTACCTACCATAAATGTAGATGTTAGAGTGCTCATACAGCTGCAGTCATTACAGATGGGTTATCCTGCCGTCAGGCGGGTCCTCGGTCGGCCGAATTCCAAAGTCTAGGTCCGGCGTTGGTCGTCGCTTCTTCCCTGACGTCAGTGTGGCAGGGGTATAAAAGGCAGCAGACACCATCTTCTTCAGTTTTTCTTGCCCCAGATGTCAGGTGCCCCCAGTAGGAAGGCAAAACATAAACTTATGTAATCATGCAATATAGAATAATCAAAAACAGTAGTTGCAAGCAAATACTCCATAAAAGAAAACCCCAAACAAGTTGTATGAGAAGGTGTTTGTCATAAGGCCTGTCCTAAGAAGGGATGGAGGGGGGGGGAACCTGGACTGCAGCTGTATGAGCACTCGAACATCTACATTTATGGTAGGTACAAAACTGTACCATGTTCATCGTGCATACAGCTGCAGTCATTACAGATGGGAAGAATCCCAAAGCTAAGTAGGGGTGGCAGGCACTAAGTGGAACTAGGAGGAGCAAGGATGCCCTGCAAGACAGCTGTGGCAAATCCCGCTCTAGATTTAGAGTAAAGTGGAAGGGGATAGTGTTTGGAGAAAGTGTGCACTGAGCTCCAAGTGGCTGCTTCCAAAATGTCCTTGGTAGGAACCCCCCTGAGGAAAGCTGCAGAGGTAGCTATGGCCCTTGTGGAGTGGGATCTGATGCTTGAAGGCACAGCTTTACCATGAAATGAGTAACAAAAGCGTATGCAGTGGGCTATCCATTTTGAGATGGTCTGTTTGGAGATAGCCTTTCCTTGACCACCTGTAGCATAGGACAGAGTTGCTCGGATTTCCTGAATGGCTTTGTCCTGTCCAAGTAATAACGAAGTTGTCTGTGAATGTCCAAGGAATGCAGTAGTCTTTCCCCTTTGTTTTGTGGGTTAGGGTAAAAGGTAGGTAAGCGGATAGTCTGACTCAAGGCTACACTGGATACTACCTTTGGCATGAAGGTAGGGTTGGTTCATAAGGAAACTCTGTCCAGATGGAAAATGATGAAAGGTTGCACAGCCATGAGGGCCTGAAGTTCCGAAACCCTGCGTGCCGAGGTGATGGCCAGAAGGAAGGCTGTTTTCCATAAGTATTGTAGTTCTGTTGAAGCGCTGGCTCGAAGGGAGGAAGGGTCAGCTTTTCCAATATGAAGTTGAGGTCCCAAGCAGGGACTGGTGGTTTCCTTGGGGGTTTTATATTCTTTGCCCCTCTGAGGAACTGTCTTAAGAGTGGATGTGAGAATAAAGGAGGATCTGTGTTGTATTGTGCAGAAATGGCTGAAGCGTGGATTTTGATGGAGGAGAAGGAAAGTCCACTGTTTAACATCTCAGCTAGGTACTGTAAAATTTGAGGCAAATTTATTACCCAAGGATTCTGGCCCTTTTCCTGATTCCAGGCACAAAATAGTTTCCATTTGGCGGAGTAGGCTTTTCTAGTAGAAGGTCTTCTGGCCTCCAAGATGACATCCTGCACCTCCTTGGAGAGGAGGGTCTGTTGGGAAATAAAGGGATTCTCCATGCAGCTAGATTTAGGGTTTTGAGCTGGCTGTGAAGAGTCTTGAAGTTGTGCTGGGACAACAGAAAAGGCACTAGAGGTAGAATCCATGGTGGAGAATGTGTCAGACTCTTCAGGAGCGGATACCAGTGTTGTCTTGGCCAATCTGGCGCAATGAGAATTTTCGGCCTCTTTGCTCTGGCTTTTAATAGAACTTTGGGCAGCAGAGGCGAAAAGGCATAGACTGTCAACTTTGCCCAATTGAAAGAAAGTGCGTCCACTTTCCAGGCCTGTGGATGATAGGTCCTTAAACAAAAGTTTTCCAATTGGTAATTTCTGTGGGTAGCAAAGAGATCTAGGTCTGGCTGTCCCCATGCCTGAATTATCTTTGTGAAAACTTGAGGATGTTACTTCCATTCGTGTGGATCGGTCATATTTCTGCTTAGGCTGTCTGCCAGTGTGTTTTCCTTCCCTGGCAGGAATTGTGCCTGAAGTTGAATGTGCAATTCCAGTGCTGTGTTCCATAGGGTCATGGCTAGTCTGCACAGGGGGTATGAATGAGTTCCCCCCTGTTTATGTACCACATCACTGTGGTGTTTTCTGTCCTTATCAATAGCTGGCCTGGATGCAGTAGGTCTTTGAAGGCCATAATAGCATTTTGCACTGATAGCATTTCCTTTTGGTTGATGTGTAGGTGCTGCTCTTTTTGGGACCATTTTCCCTGAATGCACTGATCTGTCATGTGTGCCCCCCAGGCGTAGTCCGAGACATCTTTTGTGATGATTTGAGTTGCTTGAGGTATGCAGAAAAGGAGACCTATGTTTCTTTGGCATGCTTGAGCCCACCACAAAAATTCCTTTTGAAGACATGGAATGAGTGGTATAATTATTTCCAAGCTGTGGCTGTGTTGAGACCATAAGTTTTTTAGGTACCATTGAAGTTTCCTCATATGCAGCTTTGCACATGGGATCAGAAGGATGCAAGATGCCATGAATCCCAGAGCCTGCAGGACTTTCCTTGCAGTCAGCCTGGTGAAGGTTGCCATTTTGCTGAAGTATTGAGACAGTTGCCCTTGTTTGTCTGGCATGAGGTAGGCCATCTGGGTGATTGTATTCAAGCTTTTCACCCAGGAAAATTATTTGTTGAGAGTGTGTTTTGATTTTTTATTGACTGTGTATCCCAGAAAGTTCAACAGTTTTATTACAAATGCCAGGTGTTTCAGAAGTATGTCTTCATCAGGCAGTCGTCCAGATATGGGTATATCTGTATTCCTTGAAGTCTGCAGAAGGCAATTACTGATGCCAGGCATTTCGTAAACACTCTGGGCACAGTAGATAAGCCAAAGGGCAATGCAGAGAATTGATAGTGGGTTGAACCTGCAAGAAATCTGAGGTATCTTCTGCAATCTTGTCTGATAGGGACATGCAGGTATGCCTCCTTGAGGTCCAGTGTTACCAGCCAAGACACCTTGCCCAGCATGGGAAGAAGCTGCTGTAAAGTGAGCATCTTGAATTTTGGTACCTGTAAATATGTGTTTAGGATGGATAGGTCTAAAATAGGTCTCCTATCTTTGTCTTTCCTTGGTACCAGGAATAGTCTGGAATAAAACCACTGACCTTGTTCTTTTGCAGGTACCTCTTGAATGGCTTTCATGTCCATGAGAGCTGAAATTTGTTTTTGTGCCTCTGCCCTTTGATTTTGTGGCAGGTTTGGCATGCCTCTCATTTTTGGAAGGGTGTGAAAGTGGAACCTGTAGCCTCTGTCTATAATGTCCAGAATCCATCTGTCTTTTGTGACAATGCCAATTTTTTGAGAATGCCAGTTTTCCGCCCAAAGGTGCTGCCATTAAAGCTTTGCTTGCCAGGTAAAGGGGGAAGTAATTGTATCTGCTTTCTGAATGACTGATCTATCTTCTCCACCTCTTGGGGTTGGTGCTTGCAAGTCTGGCTCTGAAAGATCCTTGAGGTTGCCCTCTACCCCTAGGGCATCTGTATCTGCCTCGTTGAGGTCTGTCCATGGCTGGAAAGGACCAATTTTTTGAAGGCCAGTTTCTGCTGAAATGTGGAGGTTGTACCTGCAGGAAATTTTCACTGTTTACATTGATTTTGCTTTTTCCTCCATTTTCTTTAGTACCTCCTCAGCTTTAACACCAAACAATACATCTTTTTGAAGAGGTGCATCTAGTAATTTAGCTTTGACATGATCTGGTAAGGCTTGCTCTTTGAGCCAAGCATGTCTACGTATAACAGACCCCGTAAAAGCAGCTCTACATGAGGCCTCTAAAGCATCAAAACCACACTGCAAGGTACATTTACCCACTTGCTCTGCACCATGCAACAAATCCTGCAACTCTTAAATCTGGTTGTTCTGGTTGTGTCATTTTGCTTTTCAACTGAGATAACAAAAACTGTTGATACTTTAACATATGGAACTGACAGTTTAATGCCCTCATGGTTAAAGTGGCAGAGGTATACACCTTTTTCCCCCACCTTTCTAAAGCTCTGGAATCTCTCTGAAGATAATGGGTTTTTAGCAGTAGAGGCCTTAATTCCCTTGGGACCCTGTGAAATAGTTTCTGGGTCAGCAGTATGGCTTTTGTATAGTAACTGGTGTGAATCAGGAACCCGGTAATACCGGTCTGGTTTAACAGGAGCTGGAGGTAAAGAATCTGGGTTGAGGCTGGCTTCTGTGTACACATTATCTAATATAGGAGGGATAGCCAGGGGCCTATGCTGAGGGAGCAAGAGAAAATCCCCAAGCCTTTTCTTGGAATCAGAGTAATCTTGGCCTTCCCAGTGAAAGTGTTCCCTCAACGTATGTAGGGTTTCCTCAAAAGAGTAGTCCTCGGGGGGGGGGGGGGACCGAGGGAATAGACTCCTCTGCATCAGAGTCTTCAAAAGGAAAATAGGTGTAGTCCTCAGAATGTTCAGAGGTAATAGAGGCTTGATCTGAGGAAGGGTAGTCTTCCTCTAATCTGGGCCTTTTGCCCGAGGGGGGTTGAGATCCCCTGATGAGAGTAATCAAATCCTCAGCCATTTTGAGCATCTGTTTTTTAGGCATGGGGCCTTGAGAGGGGGTCTGAGGTCCCTGTTTTTTGGTTTTCCTGGCTACTTTAGATTTTGTGAAAGCTTTAATAGAGAAGGAGGAAGGCCTGAAGACACCTTGAGAAATGGCAGGCCTGTCTAAACTCTGAGTTTCCCCGCCAAGAGTGGCATCGGTATCTGTAGTAGGAATGGGGAATGAGGAGCCTGCGACCTCGGGTACTGAGGACCCCAGTAATGTAGTGTCATTGGTACTCAGGCGCTGCGTAGGCGCCTCGCTGAGAACCGGTAGTCGGCCTTAGCGTGGTGTCAGTAGAAGTCGCGGACCTCATATGTCGGTCCTTATCTTTGCGTCTTTTACTCAAAACTGGAGTCGGAGTATCAGACGACATAATATAATTAAACTTACCAAAATAGTGAAGGGCAAACTCTGCCCGACACTTAATAGTGCGTTTGTTGAATCTAGCACAAAAACGGCAGTCCGAGACGTCGTGGTCTGGGCCTAAGCAAAGTATACAGAAAGAGTGGAAATCCTTATGCGGTATTTGCTTCCCACATGAAATGCAATTATTAACTTTGTCTGACATCGGTCTGAGGCAAGAAAAGTTTCCCCAATGGGGTACTTAGCTTTCAAGAAGACTTCGGCTGAAATATTTTTGTAAATCTCAGGAGCTGGCCGACCGGCACTTGCGAACTGCTTCTGCTTCGGGCACCACACGGCAAGAAAGACTGAAGATGGCGTCGGCTGCCTCTTATACCCCTGCCGCACTGACGTCAGGGAAGAAGTGATGACAGACACTGGACCTAGACTTTGGAATTCGGCTGACAGAGGACCCGCCTGATGGCAGGATAACCCATCTGTAATGACTGCAGCTGTATGCACGATGAACATCCAATATAGCTTAGGCTACTGCAATGGTGATCTAATTATTAACATTTAAAATACATTTTCTTCACTTCCACACACCCGTACTTAAATACAACTCCAGTGTTGCACTGCCAGGGAAATGGGTAAACACACAAGGAATCACTTCCATCACACAAACTGCATCAGCAGTGATTATGTATAGCAAACACTGTTCACAAGGTAAAACATCTTCATATATCTACTTGTACTTCTCTTTTAGGGGACTATGTGAAATTCTGCCTTGTTTGAATAATTGCATCTTCAATCAAACTGACTTTCAGCTATTTGGATTCAGTCATTTGGAATTAAACCAAATCCATCTGCACCCATCCCATCCCCATGGCCCTGGGTCTACTTCAGATGACCTAAAAACTCATTTGAGCGACAGCTTACAATGCAGAATTTCAGCATATTAAATCTTAAACCATAGACAAGCACAATTAGAACACCAATAACGAACGCCTTCCAGAGCTTAAAAACTACTTGCTAACCCTCTTAACAGAAATGGGACAATGTACAAGCAAAGTAGGTGGGGGGGCTATGCCGCCCACACCACCCCTAATTAAATATACTAACTCCAGGATCGCACTACAGTCGGGAAAAGGGCATATACTTTTAACTTGCCTCTACATGCTGCCACTACTACTGGGAACGTACAAAACATTGCCAAATTACTTTAGATACCTCCCAAAAAACTTAAATAGAAAAACCCACATTTAGAAACAGTACACTACTTTCTACATGACTATCAGAATTCTAACAGTCAGCACTATAAGTTACACTAATTCCTTTTATCACAAGCAAGTCACAGGTTAAGGAAAACTCACAATAAGTCTATGTCTTAAATGTCGGTGAAATGGGAGTTAATCAAATTTAGGCCAAATGAAATTTAGCTCAATTGGGTGTCAGTCAAATGAGATTTAGGTCAACTGAAGTAGACCCATAGCCCCACCTCTGTCAATCTACATTACATGACTAGTGGAATCATTCAAGGTTGCAATAATTCTTTGGAATGGACTAGAGTTAAAATTAATTTCTAGGTGGCTTGGTTAGCAAATCTATCACACCAGACTCTCACATGCTCTCAAAAGATAAAAACATTAGGTTGCAAAGTAGTTATAAATACAAGGCTTCCAAAAAAAAAAAAAAAAAAAAAAAGAGAGTTCCGTTGTTGATAAATAGGATAAATTTAATTTGTGCATATAATCTTTCAGTGTAGGAGATTTATATTATCTAAAGTGGCTCTTTTGGAACACAACTCCAGCTTCTTTGCAGTACAAGAATTCCTTCATTTTATAAAATTCTACACAACAAATTACAAATCTTAAAATCCATTTTGTCCACTACTGCAACAGTGGAAGAAACTACAAGGTCCATACACTGAGAACTCCAATAGCCTGTACCATCTACCATCTGTGACACTTGTTGATCTGACACCCTGAAAAATATCCTCACTGTGGAATCTTCAAAGATTGCACTTGGGATACTCCATCCACAAAATGGGGCAATGCTTGTGAACTCCAGTCTGACCTGTGGATATGAACCTGCTCAGACCCATTTGCAATTTACAGAGGCCTCAATGGAGGGTGGTCAGTGGGTTAATCTAAGAAATCATATCTGGTTGCTTTTACAAAACAATTCTGTCAGACTGGATGTTTCATTCAGTACTATTTCATTACTGTGTGAAAGAATATGTAAGAATTTGAATCTCTTCCAAACATAACGAGTTTTAACATTGTAACACCATCCTCTTGATCAAAATTTTAAGATATACAAACCATTGTCAAAAAATTGCTGGCCATAACAGAAGACTTAAGCTCAAAAGTTTTCTGCACACTTTCACAAAGCTTAACTCATCACTACATTTATATTCATTACCTGTGGGGGAGGGGTGGCAAGGTGAAAGCCTCTAGGGATGCCGTTAACACTGACTTTCTTTGAACATATAAACAGTGTCCCACTGTAACCAATTTAATTTGGGAAAGTCTACTTTAAATCATTTCATTTATGTTGGTTTGCCTACCACCAACAGAAGAGCCCATTTCTAATGAAAGAAATGGTAAAAGACAGTTTCTGAAAAATGTTGCCCTCGTCATTAAACACATTCTTAGGCATTGTAGCTACACTACTAGCACTTAGAAATTTATTAATGATTCTACTGCTTGTAAGAATCTCACAGTAGGCATGTCCATTGACAAAAAAACTATACACCAATTCCTAGCTAGGGGGAAATGCCAAGCAAAAAAAAAATAAAAACTACAAATAAAGTTCCAATCAGCCTTCATCTGACTAGAATTAAAAACAATTACAGAATACTGGCAAACAATGGACAAAAACAGAAACAAGCACTTTATTACAAAGCTCAGCACTTTCCTCAAATAAAGTCATCTTCAGAATGTAAGACATTACTCAAATCTTCTGTTTTAAATACATAAATTAAACAAAATAAATAGAAACATTTCAAAAATCCACAGATTAGATACCACATTTGGGGTTTACAACCCTCATTTTTAAGTAACCATTTCATTTAAACAAAAGGCATCACAGGCAGATACTAAAGCTTACCATTTAGATTACTTGCACCCAAAATATTTTCAACAGTTACCCCCCCATCCTATGTCAATATAATCCAAAACGCTTAATATGACCTTCAAGTTTGAAAACAGCGATGAGCTGCAAAAATTTGTTTATGGCATACTGAAAAACAAGTATTTTTCATTCAGTGTTCTGTACTATACAGATTTACATTTATCCATGATATATTTATGCATCTAAACCAGTGGTTTTAATAAATGTTTCAAACACTGAAGTCTATTAGAAAAGTGCTCTAATTGTTGACTTTCATAGTGGAACGCTTGTTTTTTTTCATCCAGTCCTATTTTATTTTTTTTTACATTCGTAATTAGTAAAGTGAGACTGATGAAGACTGCAGTTCACAAGTAAAAAAAATCCAAATCAAGGTTTAGGTAATAACCACAATGGCATTTCCACTGGAACCAGACGTGTATTAGATCTAATACTAGTCTAATACAATATGTGGTGGTATTTCTGGCATGGCTGTAACTATCTTCTGATAAATAACCTCAGTAAACAAAGTACTTCACTGTTCTTCATCAAGGTTGCCTAAAGACATTCTGTAGTTAGAGAAAGGTAAAACACACATTCACATATGCTGGATTAAATAATTCAATATTTAAAATCGGGCTACACTTACATTCCTATCCCATTTACTTTTCTTTCGCTTATTTCCACTTACCTTAGTCTTCTTAGCTGGTTAGCAAAATCAATAAAGCTCTTAAAAGGGAATGATGAAGGCAGAGTGCCAAGTGAAAAATTTGTCCAAAATGAGGAAAAATCTTCCTGACAGGGCAGAGCCCTTCAGTGACCTGCTGGAAAAAATACTGGCAAAGGGCAGGCCAAAAAAGATTCAAATGAGACTGTAATGTAGTGAAGATAGGATGCAAGGGAGGAGGGGTAGCCGCACTATAATTAGCTATAGTAGTCAGGCTCTGTGGAACACTGGTCTTAGTTTGATTTATTCATATGTCTGCATAAGCAATAGTTGCCATGATGTTTACCAGGTTAAGCTGCATCAGCTGCTAAAATACAATTCAGAAAGATCTCTTGATTTATCAGAGCCCACCTTACAGAAAAGCAAGCTACTGAATCCAGTTTCAAAAACTGTTTGCTTTATCAACTTAAACTGAAGTTCTGATTTAAACAGTTCATATGAGAGTTTTCTTTTGAGAAGGCAATCCCTCTCACATTCATGATGTGCAACCTATGACCTCTACAACCACATATTATACTATTACCCCATGGTTGTGCTATCAAAATGCAATGGTAAATCCTTGATTGTACAACTAATGTACTCCTCAAAGGCTGTTCATCCTCACAGAATATAAAAGAAGGTGGGTGTGAGTTGTGGTCCCTACAAATCACAAGATGCAGAGGAACTTAAATCAGAGGAGGTTGGAAAGGATTGTACAGAGACAGGAGAAGCAATTCAGAAACAAACAATGGGGAGGATATACGTAGGACTCCCAAATATGCAACAAGGCCTAGAAGATTTAGGATCTTTGCTTGAAAGTGTTTTATACCCCAAGTAGACTGAAGAAGTTTTCCTTTGGTAGATGGCAAAAGTTGGAGGTATGATGGGGAAAAAAAAGGTAATTGGGAAGATATTTTCTGGGAGTGTAAGAAGTTGACGGACTTTAAAAATTAATTGCAGACTATATCAGAAACACTGCATGAGCAAATTGGTATAACTAAGGAAATGTTTCAGCTATGATACAGAATTGGAATTGCCTAGACATAGCAAGACCTTCCTGAGTAAAATTATGGTGGCTGCCCAAAAGCAATTACTAGGAAATGGAAATCAAAGTCTAAACTAACTGTACTAGAAGTAGTGAATATAGTAAAAAATAAAACTGGAAATGGGATCTTTACAAAAGGGTTGGAGCAAATTACATAGAAAAGATGGGAATCATGGGAATATATGCAGAATAACGTTTTGGATGAGGAATGCGTTTTAAAAGAAGGCAGGATTTGCATAAGCTATGCAATGTTTGACTGACAATGACTAGATACAGTATTAGTAATGTATAATGTTTGCAACTAAAAATATGTCAATATGGTTTGTTTTCACTTATCACTTATGACATGGGCATTCTGATCATACCAAAACAATCCTGTCTTGGTTTGTGATTTATTGTGGAGTTGACTGGTAAGAGCAGTTTTATTTTAATTTATATTGCATTTGTTATCACTATTTTTAACTGTTTGTAGGTAGGAAGAGACTGCTTATTAAAAAGCTTTACTTTGATTCATGTTTTGTTGTTTTACCTTTAGTTTCACTTTTGGTTGCGAGAAAGGGATAGGCTTTGGACAGGCAAGGTCTAGCCACCACAAGGGGCATAGACAGCTATAATTTTGCACAGACTGCAGTGAGGAAAATTCTGTGCATACCAAAACAATCCTGTCTTGGTTTGTGATTTGTTGTGGAGTTGACTGGTAAGAGAAGCTTTATTTTTACTGTTAGGAGGTGAGACTGCGAGCTCTAGTGAGCAGAAGCTACTGCATGTAAAGAAATTACTTCTGCCTGGATGGTAGAACTTATATGGTCAGAACAACTTTATTGTATTTTATTATTTAGTTGGATATTGCTGGCATAATTTTTGTCATAGAAGTTGATTTAAGTTCCTTTGAATTCTTGCTACTGACTAATTTCTTTCCTTTTCAATATTTTATTCAATTAAAGCTGAATATGGATTCCTTAAATGAGTATGCAATTAACGATTTGCTAATGCACAAGTATCTTGTACAGTGCAATAAATGCTATGCATATTTAAAGAGAACAGCTGATAACATTGGTGATCTTTGTTCCTCGTATCAGAAGTTGGATGATTTGCTTACCATTGTTAGAAGCAAATCTCGACTCGATGATGATTGCACATGTGCAACTGGCATGGCTTGGAGAACTGTTGTATCATATATTAAGACTGGACTGATGAACTAAATGTTAGGCATAGAACATAGCCTAGTACTTACCTATGAACCTATCTGTCCAAGGGCATCTATAAGCCTAGCCAAAATGTGTTGGCTTTCGCCAACCCCTTAGATTAGTTCCCTGTGCCTCTGTCCAACAGAGCCACTGCAGTGATCCCAGGGGTAAATTTTCTGTTTCCCATCCACTCGTCAAAGTTTCTCTTGAAGAGTGTTAGTGAGGGGCTCTGCCTAATGTAGATTGGAATCCTGTTCCAAAGCATGGGGAGTCTCTGGGACAGAAATCTATCCCTCCAGCACGTCCTATTTATCATTGTGATGAGGTTTAGATCCCTACAGCGTGTGACTTGAGGATTTTTTTTTAGGTGGAGCATGTCCATCAATTCTGGGTTGGACATGGCCTTGTATGTCAGGCAGGGATCACCTCTGAGTAAGTGGTATGCGACTGAGTACAGCTGCAGTTTCTTCAGTCGGGCTGCATAGGGCATCTGTTTGAGGCCAGTAGTCCTCTTGGTGAGGTACTTCTGTGGTCTTTCCAGCTGTTGCAAGTGTCTTGTAAGGTACATCCCAAATGGGGAGTTGTACTCTGATGGGTCCAATGAGTGATGAGTAGAGGGGCACAATAACCTTTTGTTCTAGATGCGAACCCTTTTGTGATTAGGTGGGCCACAGAAGGATTTTCTAACCACCTTGGCAATATGATTAAAGGAGAGATTACTATCTACTTGGGTCCCCAGATCCCTTATTACATTTTCTGTATTTAGGGGACTATCACGTATGTGGTAATTTGTGGGTACTTTGCTTTTTCCAAAGCGGAGAACGATGCACTTTTTAGCATTTAGCTTGAGGTCATGATTTTGACACCAGGTATCAGTCTTAGTGAGACCCTTCTGGAGGATGTCTGTATCAGCCGGAGAGTCAATTATGGCTCCCGGTTTGCAGTCGTCTGCAAACTTAGTCAGCCATAGTCCTGTGCTTGCTGTACCACAGAGCCGTATATACTGAACAAGACTGGTCCCAGGACTGAGCCCTGGGGATGCCACTTGTAACCAGTTTAGAGTCGGACCTAGAGCCTGCAACTCTCACCGTGTGGGTTCCATCAGTGAGCCAATTGTCAACCCATCTCATGACGTAGGGGTGTGTTCAGGCTGGTGAGCTGGTCTATACCAGAATGGGGAATGGTGTCTAAAGCCTTTGCAAGGTCTAGGTAGGCTGTGTGGATCTCCTTTCCCTCGTCTAAAGCCTTGGTAACTGTCTCAAAGAAGTCCACCAGGTTTAGGAGGCATGATCTGCCCTTAAAGCCAAACTGGGTAGAGTCCAATGTTGAGGTTCCCAATGTCTGTTAATGAGTTCCATGATGATGCACTCCATAGCCTTGCAGACCAGGCTAGTCAGGCTTAACAGTGCGTTTAGGTGAAGGGTTAGTTCATTTTGGAGCTTGTGTAAGACACAGCCTGGGACACAGTCCGATTCCATTGAAGCTGTGTTTTTGGCTTTGGATAGGGCCGTTTTAACCTGTGTGTCAGTGATTGCCGGGGCTCTACATTCTTCTGGTATGGTTATGGACCCTTTAAGGGGTGGGGGGTGACTTTTCACTAAATCTGTCAGAATGTTGGCAATATCAGTCAGTTCAGTGTATTTTGTGCCATTCTGCACCAACTCAGAGCAGATCTGAGAGTTTCCACTTAGGTACTTGACATCGCTAAAGAACCCTTTGTGGTTATCTTTGGAGTCCTTGGCAATATTTCTTTCAAAGCTAACCTTGGATGCTTTTATGAGGTCTTAGTTCATCAGGGATGTCTTTCCTTCTTGGGATTTTACTCTTTCTGTACTAGTTTCCTCCCTCTATTGTATAGCTTGTTCATGGCAGGGGTCCACCAGACTGGTTTCCTTTTCTTGGAGGAGTGAGTCTTGGTTTTGCTTGGCATAGCATGATCCATGCATTCTTGCAGGTGCTCATATAGAGTGCCTTTGTAAGGGATTCAGCAGCTTGGACAGCATTGTCCTTTAGCATGGGGGCTTTGAATCTTTCCACCTCGGTCTTAACATGAAATTTGCTTTTGAAAAGTTTTTCATGGTGGTTTCCTTGATTGGGGGTGCAGGTGGAATGTGGATATCCAGAGTGATTATTCTATGGTCTGATCTAACCAGCGAGGGGTTGATCTCCGGTGTGAAACACCGGTCACCCATGTTGATGATGACCAGGTCCAATATGTTGTCAATTCTGGTGGGGGTGTTGACCAGTTGATCCAGGGCGTTCGAGTTTATAAATTCTAGGAAGTGTTGGGCAAGGGAGTTGGTACTTGAGTAGTTCTCCCAGTTAATGTTTGGGTAACTGAAATCACCCAATATTAGGGCATGTGGTAGGACCTTCATATTTTCCAGTTCTCCAGAAACGCGGAATGGGGGTCCTGGGTCATGGTGGGTGATCTGTAGCAAGCTGCAATTTGAATTGCAGTTTTGCCAGTTGTTAGTTGCACATGGATGATCTGAGGCATTGTGCTGCACCACTAACGTGGCGGTGTGGGTATCCTTGATGAATATGGGTACACCCCCATCTTTTGTGTTTTGATCCGGGTTATGTGGCCAAAAAGTATGGTAAGCGTTATAGCCTGGTAGTGCTGGGGTCCTCACTGGAGCCTTAAACCAGGTTTCTGTTACTGCACAGATAACAATGTTCTCCATACTGAGGAGTGCCTCGAGTGCATACACTGAGGTTTACACTTCTGGCGTTGAGTAGCATTACCCTCAGTTTTTGGTTACGTGTGCCATTTATGGTGGTGGTGGGTTTGTCTTTTGAGCCTTGCCTAAAAAAGGCACTATGGGGACGGCAAAAGCCTTGGCCAGTATTCAAAAGCCTAAGGGTGACAGGTGCAAGCCATCTCTTGCGAAGCAATGTGGCTTGTTGAGCATGTCATCCCAGGCGGACAGATACTGGATCCCCTTTGAATGACACCAGAAACTTAGCCAATTGTTGAAATTGATCATTTTTTCTTTATACTGTGGCATCATTTTTTGTGAGGGCAGGATGCTACTCAGGGTCATGGTCATACCAGCCTGGGCTATGTGATCAGAGAGCTCTTCCATGTTTCTTTTCATGTAGTCCAGGGAGGTGCATCTCAGGTCATTCACACCAACATGGACAATGACAGTCGACAACTTCCATCACAGCATAGATCCGAGCGCCTAGCTAGTCCCTTTACCCATAATCCCCTGCCAACCCTGACTGACCTCAGATCAAATTTGCCCCATAGCACAGCTAGTAGTGTCCCAGAGGGAACTAATCTAAAAAACCCCAAGTAGGATCATTTTGGTCAGGGGGAAGGAGGGGGGATGGTTGCAGACAAATGAAAATACCTACTCAGATGGAACGTTATGGTGAGTACATAACTTCTTAATCTGAAGTAGGACTTTAAGCAACCTTTGGGACAGAGTCCCCAGCTACCTAAATCTTGGGTGGCCTTCATGGAAGGATATTCCGGAGCACTGCAGAGCCAAAAGACGCCCTATCTTGGGAGACAATATCTACTTTGTAGTGGCTGATAAAGGTATGAGATGAAGCCCAAGTGGCTGCGGAACAAATGTCATCCAGAGAAACTCTAGCCTTGAAAGCAGCCGATGTAGCAATGGCCCTCGTAGAATGTGCACAGACTCCCTGAGGTGCAGGCCTTCCAGAGCTCTGATATGCTAAGAGAATACAACTAGATATCCATCGGGAGAGGGTAACCTTAGAAACAGCCTTGCCGAAGTTGTTTTTAGCAAAGGAGACAAACAACTGATCGGATTGCATATGACCAGTAGTTCGATGAGTATAAAAACGTAGTTGTCTGTGCACGTCTAAAGAGTGCAGCTTATACTCGCCTTTGTTTTGATAGTTGGGGAAGAATACTGGAAGATTAATAGATTGATTGTTAGCTTCCGACGATACCTTAGGTAGGAAAGGCCGACTGATCCCGAGGTGAACTCAGTCTGGGTGGAAGACCAAATATGGTGGTTTGACAGAGCCTGGAGTTCCGAGACCTTCTTGGCTGAAATTATGGCCACCAAAAAGGCAGTTTTCCAAGAGAGGCATTTAAGATAAACAGTGGCCACCAGCTCGAAAGGGGGGCTAGTCAAGGCCTGTAAAACTAGAGATAAATCCCATGGGGGTACCACCTCCTTGACCAGGGACCTGAAAAGGAAGGTACCCTTAAGGAAGGTCTTACACAGTTTGGGAGTAATAAGCGGGCCCGACTCCTGACCTACATGGTAGTGTGAAATTGCTGCAAGTTGCACTTTGACCGTGGAAGAACTAGCCCCCTGGTGAAAGAGAAGATAGAAAATCTAAAATCTAAAATGACAGTGCTCCGCCCAAATGGAAAAACGTTTCCATTTACTCCGATAAACCCTTCTGGTGGAGGGCTTGTGAGCTGCTACTAGGATGGCTTTGACTGGAGATGAAATTCTGTGAGTCCTTATCAGGAGTGGAACTGGAGCAACCAAGCCGTCAGCTTTAGGTTGGCCAGGTTCGGGGTTGGAAGACCCAGGGGGTGTGAAATGAGATCCGGAAGGGGATCCAGCATCCAGGGCGGATGAATCAGGTGAGACCATAGGTAAGGGAACCACGTCTGATGAGGCCAGAATGGGGCAATGAGGATCATCTTGCTCCCCAACTGACTGGCTTTCTGCAATAGTTTCAGCATCAGGGGCAGAGGCGGGTAAGCATAAAGCAGACCGGGAGGCCAAGCATGAACAATAGAATCTCTCGGGGACTCCCCCGGAGGGGGGATCAGAGCGAACTAATCATTGCATTTGGTATTTGATTGAGAGGCAAAAAGATCGCAACAAGGTCACCCCCATTGGGCAAATATTTGCTCTGCCACTAGAGGATTGAGAGACCACTCGTAAGGAGTTAGGATAGTATGACTGAGCCTGTCCGCTAATATATGTTGGACAGTCCCGGAATGTGCATTGTGATGAGAAAGCGGTTGGTGGATATCGCCCATTCCCACACTCTCGTGGCCTCGCGGCAGAGTGGGTAAGACCTGGTTCCCCCCGTTTGTTGATGTACCAGATGACTGACATGTTGTCCGTCTGTACCGCAATCGTCCCCACCGGAAGAGGGTTGTGAAGCACTTGCAACGTCAAAAGCACCGCCCTCATCTCCAAGATGTTGATATGCAAAGAGGTCTCTATGTCGTTCCATGTGCCTTGGACGGTTCTGCCCGAATAGTACCCCCCCACCCCCACCCCAGGCGAGAAGCGTCTGTGGTTACTGTGGCCACTGTGGCAACTGGCGGAGGCAGAGAGAAGGGGCGTCCCATGTGGAGACTGGAGGACTGGAGCCACCACAAGCGACCTTCTGCAAACCCTGCTTAAGGAGATGGGATGAGACAGGATTGCGAGATGGGGACCATTGTATGAGCCTCATTCAACCGGGCCAATGGCAGCAGCGGAATTTGCTGCCGCCATGGACCCTAGAGCCCTCAGGACCAATGCCGAAGGAGCTTGAAGTTGAAGGATGGCCTGCACATGCAACCTCAGGTTCTGAAGCCGATCTGGAGTCAAGAAAACAAGCATCAGTCTGGAGTCCAACCTCGCCCCTGTGAAATCCAATACTTGTGTAGGAGCCAGGGAGGATTTGGCCGTGTTGATGGTCAACCCTAAGAGTGGAGCCAGACTGAGGAAATAATCCCTGCATGAGCAAAGAAGATGCCTTGTTGGGGCAGTAAGGAGCCAGTTGTCCAGGTACGGAAAGACCTGAATTCCCTGGAGTCTCAGGTGGGCCGCTATTGCTGCCAAGACCTTGGTGAACACCCTGGGGGCTGAGGTGAGACCGAAGGGAAGGGCCCTGAACTGGAAATGTCTGGCTCCCAGCTGGAAGCAGAGAAACCTCCTGGAGCGTCCGTCCACGAGAATATGATAGTACGCATCCTTGAGGTCTATTGAGCACATCCAGTCATTCTCCCGTAGTAGTGGGAGGATAGATTGCAGAGTGACCATCCGGAACTTTACTTTTGGTACTGCCAGGTTCAAGAGAGAGAGGTCCAAGATGGGCCTCACGTCCCCAGTCTTTTTTGGCACCAGAAAGAACCTGGAGTAAAACCCTGATCCGTGCTGATCTGGGGGGATGGGTTGGATGGCTCTTTTTTGTAAGAGCTGCTGAATTTCTGCAGCCGTAGTCTCCCTCTGACTGGGTGGCACATCGGGGAGGCTTCTGATTGTTACAAGGGAATTTGGTATCCTCTGGATATAACATGAAGCACCCAGCGATCCATTGTTATGGACTCCCACATTGCTAGGTGTCTCGAAAAACGTCCCCAGACTGCCTCCAGAGTGGAGCAGCTGGGTAACCCCTCAGGGGTTCTGCGTGGGCCTCACAGAGAAAGGTTCTCTGGACTCAAAGTTCTTGGGACCCCCTCTGCCTCTAGGGCGGCGTCCTCCCTGTCCTCCTCTGCCACGAGAGGACTGGTTGTCCGGAGCAGACTGGGATTGATGCGATTTCCGGAACCACATCTTCTTCTGACCCTTTTGGTTCTTGGTAAAGGACCTCTGGGGAGCAGAGAAGCGGACTCCGACGGCAGACCACGTCTTCCCATCTTTCTCGCTCTGGACAAGGGCGTCGCGAACAGTTTTGCCAAACAATGCAGAACCATCAAAAGGGGCATTCGCAAATGACGCCTTAAAGGGATCAGAGAAGTCACAATGTTAGAGCCAGGCTTGCCTCCTCATGACCAGCCCAACTCCGCCTGCTCTAGCGGCTCCCTCAGTGGCGTGAGACAAGAGCCGCAGAGAGGTGTTGGATATAGAATGTAGGGTGGACATTCGGGAGGAGTACAGTTGCTTGTCCCCTTCCGACATGGACCCGGGGGGGGGGGGCAGCGTATTCTTTGATTAGATGCGCTGCATCCAAATGACGTGTGCCATATAGTTCATGGCCCTCAAGGAGAAGGTCACTGAACTGAAGGCCCACTTCCCAAGGCGGTCCATCGCGCAAGACTCCTTGCTCGGCGGACGAACCGTGGGGCTCTCCTGAGCCAACTCTTGGTGGCTGCCGCCACCAACACGGCATCCACAGGGGGACCTCTGCTCCAATGGGTTCTCTGACGTGGGGCTCAAAATTTAGTCTGGGCACTTGGGAACAGGCTCTACAGTGTCTGGCTCCCTCCAAGCCCTAGTGGCTATAAGATCCACTAAGGGGTTGGGGGAAGGGGACACCCAAGAGGTAGATGGTCCTGCCTCGAATGCCTCTAGGAATACGGACTCTGAGGAAGCCTTGGGGGCAGACCCCCCCCCCCCGATTCTGAGCATTTCCATGATGTCTCCAAAGGAGACATCCTCTGGGGGGGGGGCGTGACCTTGGGGTGCCTTCCCCTTCATCCAAGTCTGTATCCTCAGTGAGGGACTAGGGGGAGTCCACGTGCCTCCTTTTGCACTTAAGACTTGCAAGGAACCTCCTCGGGGGGGCTGTCCGAGGAGTCCTCACCAGCAATATCCTGTTCCAATGGAACACTTAAGAGGAGCTGAAGCAGGCTGCCCCGAAGGCCGGGTGAGGGGAGCCAGGACCAGCTGAGAGGGAGTGCAAGGGGGAGCCGAAGCCAGGACCGGGGGCCTGGATGCACTCAACAGCACCCTCTCCACCACCG
This sequence comes from Protopterus annectens, assembly GCF_019279795.1. NCBI lineage: Eukaryota > Metazoa > Chordata > Ceratodontiformes > Protopteridae > Protopterus > Protopterus annectens. The sequence continues at coordinate 1,203,679,428 of NC_056743.1, read as the reverse complement.
CGAAAGCAGAGGGGGAGCTGCTCTGACTGATCGGACCCAGAGCCGAGACTATCGGATCCGAAGGACCCATGCACTCCGACGGGGACGGGGCCGAGAGCACACAGAATCCCTCGGATCCAAAGCTCAGAGAGGTCGGATCAGACAAACTCGAGGGAATAGTCAGAGCCGAAGTGTCCAGCACTGTCGGTTCTGACCCACCCCCGGATCCAACGCGGCTCGGCTCAGACAGCTCCGAACCCGGGAGGCGGGTCTGAGAAGGAGCTATAGGAGCGAAAAAAAGGTGTCGAGCTCCCCCCCAGAGGGGGGGGGGGGCAAGAGCACTCCCATCTGCATCTGGGCCTGGATGAACCTCATCATCATCCGGTCCATGTCCGCGTCCGACATACTGAATGTGGACCTCGAAGAGGCCACCGAGGCAGGCCTGGAGTGCTGCCTCTATGACCTCGACGGGGACCGGGTCACCTTCTCCTCGGGTCCCGGTGAGAAGCAAGGGGATTGGATCCGAGGAGGTGGTGAACCAGAAACCCTGGAGGGAGAAACCAGCTTGGCAGGCGGGGCCGAGGAGGAATCCTTTGCCCGCTGCTTAAGGTGCTTCTCCCTCCGCTTCTCTTTCCTGGCCTCCCTCACCTCCGAGGCCACAGTGGGAGATTGAGTCCCGGTTGGAGGGAGGGGGGCAGGAGTGGCCGTTACCGAAGACTGGGTAACGGTCACAGAAGTACCGGAGGCGGGTCTGGGGGCAAAAGGCCCGCCAGAACCAGCTTTGACCTCCGATCCTTAAGTGCCCTGGGGTTGAACGCAGCACAAATCACGCAACCCGAAGAGAGGTGTTCAACCCCAAGGCACCTAACGCACAGAGTGTGGCCATCAGCCGGTGAAAGCTTGTGACCACACTCTGCATTTCGAAAAAATGGCTTTAGGGGCCTCAGACATCACTGAAAGTAAAACACACTCACTAGGCCCCTACACACTACACACACACTGCGACCAGCGAGGGCAGGGAGGAAAAATAAATTAAAATTTAAGCTAAAAAAGGAAGAGAAATTAGCGTTAAGGGGAAACCTAAACACACACACAGACACTCGTTTAAAGAAATACAAGAAAAAGTTGAACTGTTTTTCTCACAGAATCACCAAGAGCTCTGGAATCTAGCTGTTGCTTGAAGAGCGGCAAACTAGATCGGAGGTCAGTCAGGGTTGGCAGGGGATTATGGGTAAAGGGAGGAGCTAGGAGCTCGCATCTATGCTGTGATAGAAGTTGCCGGCTCGGATCCGAGATCGGATCCGTATCCCAAAGGTTGCTGACAAATGAAGTCCTACTTCAGATCGGTAGATTCAGCCATGAGTTTTTCTAATCATATCAACCAATTGAATAATGACAGTTATAGAACTATAGGTTGTATAAAGAGATTTATAAAGTCTAGGAAATCAAACATAATGAAGTCATCGTTTGTTAGTTACATTAGACCCAAAAGAGTATGGAACAACAATATGGAAATCCTATAGAAAAACAAGCATGAATAAACTGGAAAGAATACAGCAGAAATATACTAAAGTCATCCATGGATGTGAAAATCTAAGTTATGAAAGACTAATATCTGAACTTGTATAGCGTCTCACAGATATTTAAGAGGAGATCTTATTCAGGTATATAGGGCATTTAGGGACCACTACCTCTGGGAATGTTTGGGGTTATCAAAAAGTACTAGAGAATCAGACAACCTATGTAGGAGACTCTATAGGAATGAGAAGTGTACTAATTGGTTTTCTGACAGAGTAGCTGATGCTTGTAACAGACTACCAAATTACATTAAAGCAAGTACTAGTTTAGATATTTTAAGAACAGCCTGGACATTTATTATGGGAACAAATGTTTTGGCATATTGGAAAGCTAGAAGGGCTTTAACGCCTGTGCTTGAAACATTTGTATGTATGTATGTATGTATGTATGAATGAATGTATGAATGTATGTATGTATGTATGTATAGGCAAAGAAGTTTCTTGTTTAAACAAAAAAGAATCCAGAGGAACTTTACTCCTACCCTTGCAAAAAACATTTATTCAGTCAATTACTTTACTCATACTGTTTAGGGTCACAGTTTCAGTAGCCCAACATTCTGCAAGTTGGATATCAATAAGTCAAAGGAGGCTCAATTGGAACCATGTTGCATTCTCTTAAAGCTTGACTACACGAAACGAAAAAGCATGTAGTTTTCTTAAACTCAGGTCTTATGAACACCTTTTAACACACTGTATTAAAAAAACACATACCCTATAATACAATTATACTGTATGCTGAGGGTGCAAGTGTTCTATTCAGTTACCTGAACATCTCCAGTGTCATTTTCACCCTTTATAATAACTGCAGTTGATGCAAAATTAGCAAACATTAATGCTACCACATTATTTCATGCACTGCTCATAAAAAAAATTACAAGTTCTTATACAGTTTGCTAGTCTACCACCCTCTGACCATGAGTATAAATGGCTTTCGTTAGTGTAAAAGCTCTAGCAGCACTACTGTAAAACCTGTGTTGGTCCATAAAAGCTATTGCATCACATCAGTGTTAGTGTGTTTGGACTGAGGACGATATTGGCATTTCAAATGTTAAAGAGTCATAGGTGGTTACTGTACTATCTGCCCAAGAGCCAATTTATGTCTGGTCAAGCTTGCCCCAAATTAAACAAAATATTGCAGATACGTGTCAATACCCCAAGGAATCTTATGGTTACAATACAGGTTTGTACACATCAAGCGTTTCGAGGCTACCCCTAGCCATTAGGGCATAGATACCAAACCAGGGGGAAATTTGCAGTTTCCCATCCACCAGTCCAAGTTACTTTTGACTAGGGTTAGGGATAGGTTTTGATTCACACAGAGGGCAAGCCTACTCCAGAGAAGAGGTAATCTTTGAAACATGTACCTGTGGTAATCTTTGAAACATGTACCTGTCCCTCCAACATGTCCTACTTAAGTTGCTAACAATGTTTAGGTCCTTAGAAAAGGGACTTTTGACGCCATTTGTTTTGTGGATGTGTAACAAATCCAGTGCGAGATTAGAGAATGATCACCACACAACAGTCTGTAAGACGGTGTGTACAGGACAGGGCTTTGAGAGAGTGCACATAAGACTTATTTACTCTCTGCATTTTTTTGTGTGCAACTTCTGTTGTCTCAGGCTTTTACAAGTGCCTGGTTAGGTACATGCTGAAGGGTGAAAGGTAGTATAGAACTGGTCTGATGAGAACCAAGTACAGCAGAACAATGACCTCCATGGACCTGGATGCCATGCCCTTACTTATAAATTGCGCAACATGGAATGATTCTCTCATCACAGTAGCATACCTCTCAACTTTTTAGCACAAGAAATGTGGACAAAGCCATAAACTGGAGGACAAAGGCCCAAAATGGGGGCAATTTTTAAATACTGTTCTTATAAATGAGGAGCAGACCAAAAAGAGGCAAAAATCTGGACAATCAAGAGGTATCCACAACAGACGCATGGTGAACAAAGATCAGGCCATTGTCAACATACAATCACAGATCTCTTGACCACTAATTTTACTTTTAGGGCTGTAGTATCGATGTGACAATTTCCAGGGGTGGAGGTCTTTCAAAAGGGTTCTGTTATGCATTTTTTCACATTGAATTTTAGTCCATGACTCTGGCAGCAGTTTCAGGCCTTTTGTAGGGTCTTTAAGGGATTCAGTAACCAAAACTAGTATGTAACCATCTTCATAATTTGTCACACAGAGGCCCCTGGCATTCACCCTGACTTCAGAAAAAGGAGAGGCCCAAACACTGATCTCTGTAGGACTTCTAGTGACTGGCCACTGTGGTGGTGTACTCCCCTATCCTAGCACCTTGCATCCTATCAGTGAGGTAACTGGCTATCAAAGTGACATATGGGTTTATGCCTAACTGTGCAAGTTTAGCTACAAAGTCTGAGTGAGGTATTGTGTCAAATGCCTTAGGCAGGGTAAGGTAGGCAGCTTATGTTTAACCTTCATCCACAGCTTTAGTGAACTTCTCAAAAAATTCCACAACATTAAGTAGGCGTGACCTACTGTTTTCTGTCACCATAACAGACACCCTTTGTACGAGATAAAGCTGCACCTTTTCTACTAAATATGGCAAAGCTATCCACTGTACCTGTTCGCACATCTAATCAGTGCGATAAAACTACACATCTTCCTCCTGCAGTAGAACATAGTTACATATCCCTCTGCACACTGTGGAAAGACTATGTAGCAACTTCTACCACTGTAGGACTACTGCAGATCTCTCATTGTGCAAAAATCTTCACTTTCTACCCTGTCACATAACTGCAAGTCCCACAAACTGTAGTAAGATGGTCAAAAATGTCACACTTTCAGTAGGGCTACTTCTCCTCTCCCACTCACTGACGAGGATATTTAACTGACAACTACTGTAGCACTGCACAAATCTCAACATATTATTGCATGGCTGCACATCTCCTAGCTACTATGAGACTTTACATCTCACTCACTGAGGCAAATTAAGTTGGCCCTCACAGTATAAAACCACATCTTCTAAACAATGCGGCAATCCTACAATCTTTCCATCCATTTAGGGATAGCTACACATCTCCTGCTAACAGGCAAAGTTACTAATCTCCCACGGCGGCATTACCACATATGCTGCAACAGTGAAAGTGCTACACATTTCTCATTCACTGACATACGGCTAATAAAGTCTTAGCCAGCATAACGGTTACAAATCAACAACCCACTGACAGACTGTTACAAATTTCCCACTCAGTAAGGGATCACTATACTTCTCCCACCTATTGATTTGCAAATGCATGCCTCCAAGCCATGGTGGTACAGGTGTATATTTTCTACTGAGGGAAACGCACACTATTTGTTACACATCTAGTCATCTTCTATAAAATGCAGTAAGGCTAACCATTTTGCTGCTCACTGAGGTATTACTGTTTCCCATCACACTCGTCCACAGAGACATCTACAGACATCTTACACACTAGGGTACAGCTACCCATTTATCATGAGCTGTCAGAGCTACTCTACTCCCATCAGCACTTTCCAGCCACTGTGGCACTGCCAAATACCTTCTACTCTGTGGAACAGCTACGCACTTCCCAATCACAGAGGCAAGACTATTTAATTCACGTACACTATGCCATCACTCATTTCCTTCTCAAATGACAAATGGACACAATTCTTCAATTTGCTGTAGCAGAGCTACTCACCTCTCAGATCATGTGTCACAGTTGCTCATCTCTCACCCACAAAGACATAGCTATGCATCACCCACACAGAGATAACTACACATCTCATCCACAGTGGCACGCGTCGCCCAGATGCTAGGCCATACCGCATATTGAGAAACATACCATTGTGAGAGGGAGCTGTACAACACCTACCCTCCTTGGCCATATAACTACCACTCACTGAGAGACAGTTACTCATCTCGCACATTCTGGTATGGCTTTGTATATCTCATGATCACATCTCTGTTATTAACTGTAGTATGGTTATACATCTCCTATTGTAAAGGCTCCACTACTAATCTTCTACCCAATAAGTCATGCCAGTAGCACAGCCATACATCTCCAGTCTAGTTCACACATGCAAACATCCTTTTACTGTACTGCAACTACTCCTAACCCACTTGGAATGGCCAAATCTCTCTCTCTAAATGTCAGAAACTGGGGAATCCATTTCACATCAACCCATCTTTTGCAATATGGCTTCATACACTCTGTGGAAATGATCTAGGATGAAACAGCAAAGAATCACCACACCTTTAAACACAAACCGAAACACCAGTCAACTAAGTGCACCTATGCACTATAACTGTAAAATGAGGGAAGCCCTTCTCCCACACCCCCTTCCCATCTTACTTAAAACAGGAGTGTACACAACTGCAGACAGAAGGCAAACACCATGGAAATGAAAAACTGCTCTTGCTAACCATTTCCAGCTTTCTATAACTAAAAGGCAAATACTCAAACTGTGCATGCTGTTCAAAAAATAATGTATCACAGCAAAATTCCCAGTACCACACACACCTAGTCTCCAAGGGCAACATTTTTAACGATTTTTGCCAATAAAATCACTTCAGCATTACCAGTACGACATTATTAGACAAAAAAGAAAATTACATGCTTTTTAATGAACACTGACAGGTCTTTTGCCTTATATGACAAGGCAACATATCTATATTCATCATTCAGCCATCGTGGAATAGCCAAGTATCCACTGCTCATCTCGGTGTGACAATGCATCTTCCAGTCATATTGAAATGGCTGCATATCTCCATCACAAAAAAGATGCAAGGTCCGATTCAATAAAGCCTATACCAAGTACACACGATATGTATTCAAGAACATTCACATTTTTTTATAGTCACTCAAAGATTGTTGGTAACCTTCATGAATCCATGTCAATATCTAAGGCTGCAAGGATACCAGTAGGAAAACTAAAATTGCGAGGAAGAAGGTGCGAGTTGTCTGTGTTGTGTGTTCAGTCACAACAGTTTACACTTTGTGTAGGTGTCACTGAATCCCAGGGATAGATTTGCGCAGCGTGAATTAAAGTACCTTATTGCAAAGCCTTAAAAAAATAATCATCCTAACACAGTAAGTCTCTTGTTTCAATACTTAAAATATACTGACAGAAAGGATATGCAGTGAGCACAGATGATTAAGGCTATGAAATGTTTTACAAGCTGCATCCTGTAGTCTATGGACTGATTCTCATAGCATCCATTTGTCTGTCATGTGACTGAGCAAGTCACTTAACCAGTAATGTTCTGGGGCACTTGGGAAATTTAGGTGATCATTCCACGGTCTTCTGGACCAGATTCCTAGTAACTATGAAATGCAGATAGACAAACAGCAACCCCAATCCTATACTATATACCAGATTACATTTGTTTGTATCCATCCAGGGTGCAGTGAATGCACTGCCATCCGCTTCTCTTACTTCCACTCTTAGTGTCCTCAGAAACCTAATTCCAAAACCCAGCACTCCACCTTACCAAATCGGAGCTGTACGAGTGAAAATATTACAACTTAATACGATGTAAAGTACTGACCTGATTCGTTTTTGAATGAATCTCCCTTGACCTTCTTCCACTGGATTCTTTGCACACAGAATCCTGTAGATGCAAACATGTTACAAGTGAAATATGCATGTTTGGCAAGAAACAAATATAACAAAAAAAAAATACTGCACAGCTCTTTAATAAAATGGTATTTTTGTTTTACCCCACACACACACACACACACACACACACACACACACACACACACACACACACACACACACACACACTAATGGCACCCACCAAATCAAATTCAGAATGAGACCTTGCAAATGACTGAAAATACTCACATTCCAGTATAAACTCTATGTAAAACTATCAAGGTATCATGAGAGATTCTTACCTTGTGTCAAAGGCTCCTTGACCTGAATGTTTCAGAACATAACTAGGCTCACTTATGTTTTACTTCTAAGCTTTAATAAGGGCAAACATACAAATAAAGGAATCTGCCTCAACAACCTGAATGCATTATTAAACATCTATGGGCCATTGAGCATTTTACTTGAGTCAGTGTGCTAAAAGTCTGAAACATTACTTTTAGGGGAATCTGCATATCTTCCATGATGCTTCAATAAAGTGAGGTTTGTAAATTTCTTTGACCACATACTGCTGCATTTTACACAGTCTTTCTGGTTGGGACCTATATGCATCTGGTATAGGGGTTTTGTTACTTTATACTCCACTGAATGCAGTTTTGCTTTTGCAGGTACTTCCACCACAGCATTACTCTCTCTCTTGTAATTCCAGTGTACAAGCTGACAGGAGACACTTTCTTGAGGCAGCACAAATTGAATTCCAATGAAACTACTCTACAGAACATAAAGCACATAACTAGTTTCAATCTGCAGAGTTTGATAACTAAATCAACTAATTTAGTGCAGTTGTGATACAGGGGACTCCTATTTAATGCCACACAGGACTCTTACTGATGAATTTCAGAATTTTGTTTAATCTTGATTTTGCCTCATGTTTTTGACCTTTCTTGCAAATCACTGAGGATTAGTCAGTCGATAATGACAGACATTAGACTTCCATACTTATTGTGCAGAAAATACATGTTGAAGTAAAGCCTGTTCTATTAACTTGAGAATTAGGGTAATATTTAAAACTATCCCTGATTTTGGGCGACTGCCTCACTGTTTTTGGCTCTCAAAAAATGCTTGAGCAGAGAGAGATGTGACTGGATTAGACCATAATGCTCATCTATCCAGCAACTGGTTTAAGCAGTCCTCCCCACACACAAAAATCAAGATAAATTATATCTGAGGAAAACAAGATTATACCTGGTTTAGTTTCTCCCAAGTCTTTTGGGTTTCTAATGGGAATGGACCCAATTCCTAACTAAGGGTCTAATTAAAGTTTATGAAATCAGCTTTGTTTCAATCTTTGATATTAGCCAAAAGTGCTCTTCGCAGCACCTGCAGTGTGCCCAGAATGGACTCCACCTGTAGTTCATACAGAGTTGCATGTATTCGTAACATATATAAATACCATTGTAAATTCTTTACGAGACCCATTCTTCCTACTCCTACTGAACTGTCTGGGTATCTCTTCCACGTTGCTCTCATTTCTGCCTACAAATTTTGATATGTTGACTCAACTCTCTCTGTGTACGACACAGTTTCAATCAATGCTACTTCTGTCTTTACTTCATGGACTACTATATCTGGTTTTCTTGCATGTATTTTTTTAATTGAACACCTTTACTGAATCATCACTTGTGACACAGGCAAGTTTACATGTATACAAAAGTAATCAAATTGTATTAAATCAACTTTAACAAACATACTTCACATATTGGTAATGGGTGATACCACATGATGTACACTTCATTCTCTAGAATGCTTATGTTGATGTCTCTGCTTCTCAGCTACATCTGTATTGCAGTGTTTGCACAATCTGCAATGCAATAATTTTGCTCTGTTATTGTGTCTTTCAATGTATAGGCTCTCTGCCATGCGAATATTACACCCAGCAACAAGGTGTGCGACTTTTTTTTTTTTTTAACAGAAGCTACATTTGTCTTCCCCCAAATGTTCAATGGACTTGTCAACTAACCTGTATGCAGTTCAATATCCTGTGCTGCCATTATTAACCTTTCATCCTTTGGTTTCAACTCATCGCTCCTTAACCACTCCTGTGTCAAATCCTGATCAACATGAGATTGTTCCAGGAGATTTTTATATAACGATATTAATGGCTTTTCCACATTTCCTTCCTCATCTGATCATCCTCCTTTTATTCTTTGTTTTTTGGTACATTCAGTAGCTGTCTGATTTCTGTCTACTTCTGGTTTGATTCCCATTCCCACTTGCCACCTAACTGCTTCTGCTAATTAAGCAGGGATCTTAGACTTCCTCTCCTCATGTTGTAAAACTTTCACTATGTTTGGATCCGACAAGATCAACAGATAAGCATGCAGTCTCATGATCGCAGATCTATGCATATAAATCAATTTCAAAGAGGCCAATACCGCCTTCAGAACAAGGGATATAATCTTGGGATACACAGATTTTTATATATCATTTGATAAACGTGAAGCACGTTTCTCGTCTTTCTGTCCAACTGATCCAATACCTTTTTGGGACCAGTCACACCAAAACTAAAGTTAAAACTGGAACAGCAAATAGGTCTACAGTTTAGATGTTATTCCTAGATGTCAGGGCTGTTTTCATTACTAGTTAAGTCTTCTGTAGTATTCCTTAGAGTTTTATTCACATTAAGTTTTATTGCTGATCCTTCAGCAGTTCCCAGATATTTATACTCCTTCCTGCTCAAGTTCCTTTATCATTTTCCTATCCTAGACAGGATATTTTCTTGGTACTGCAACTTTCCTGCTTTAAATATTACTTTCACACATTTATCAAAACCAAATATTCTTATATCGGAGAAAGTTTTAACCACGTTGTGCTTTCAACTCTTCATCAGATGAACTATACAGTTTTAAGTTGTCCATAAAAACAGATGAGAAATCTTTAAGCAAGTTTGTTTTCTGGGAGCCAAATTATAACCAAGACTTAATCTGTTAAGTAAACCGCTTAACGGGTTACGGGCAGGATAAAACAGCGGTGGTAAAGAATCACCATGGAATATTTAAATTTCTATCCATTGGATAATAATTTGTCCTTTGCCATGACTTAATTGCATAGTGGTTTGCCACCGTTTCATAGTCACAGTAATGTATTTAATCAATGTAGGATGTACCTTATATATCTAAGCACTCATCAATGAATGTGGGATTCTGTCAGATTTCTGTAATCTATCCATGCCATATTTGGATTCTTCCCCATTTTACAATTCTTCATTATGACTATTTAGCAACAAATTATCCTTTATTCCATAGGACCTGTTTTTGTTACCCTTTTGTTCTATTGCCATGATAGAGTTTTCTAATAAATGAATATAAACTGTCAGCATCAATTCCAGTATGTAATCTGTACATCGTCAAAAGGCAAGTTATTGGTCTATAGCTTTAAGGATGGCTTACAGATTAACTCTTTAGAAGTACTGTTTTTCCTGTTAACCAAGTTGGTGTTTGTTTGGGATGCTCATACAAGTAGTTCTTACTCAAGGCTAAATCTACATGTAAAGATGTTACTTTTAGCCAGAAGTCAGGTACTGCATCTGGGCCCGAGGTTTTCCAGTTAGCTTTTCTTAAGTTTTCCAATTTTTCTGACCGTTACTTCATCCCTGTTCATATCCTGTACATTTGAACTTGTTTCTTTTACTTCTATCCATTTAGCATCTTTATGTTCCACAGCATCTTCATAAATGTGTCTCCAAAATGTGTCTAGTTCTTTAGTGGTGTTCCTATTCCTTTTGTTTTGTTCCCCAATTCTCAAACTTTTTTTGAGTCAAAAATGAATTGCTTATTGTTTACTTTGCTTTATATTTATCTGCATGTCTTCTAAGTATTTCTGCCTGTGCTGTTATCTTTAGTTTATTATTTGCAACAGTGTATGCTAGATCCTGGTCTATCCTGATACTGTGCATTGCTTTTATCACATCTTTCTATGCATTTGTTGAGATGTTAATTCTTCTATACTCTAACAGTGACACTTCTTGTCTTAATTGCTTTGAAGTGCTCTCGAGTCAATGCTTCCATGACAATATTTGATTTCTTCCCCTCTTTTCCATATTGCTCTGCATTTTTGTGGTAAGACTATTAATTTATCTGCCCAGTAATATCCTATTTACATCTGTTATATCATGAGTTTAATAGTGGATTACTGGGTTCATGTTTTAACAGACTAACATTATGGGTCTTATTTTCTTTCTGTAATCTATTTCTTTAAATCGATCTTAATAGGTCTGTCCATCTCTATTAAAATCAACCAACTCTTACCTTAGATCATTTTCTTCTAAAAATGAGAGCACATTCTTTGTGGTTTCCTGTGGAAATTCTGCAGAAAGTTCCAGATCATCTTCCTGTGACTCTTCAGCTGCATGCTGCATACTGCATCACCCGTTGCTCTTTCACATGAAAACTCACTGGCCTATCACTCCACTGCATCAGAGTTGACACCATTTCCTGCTCCTTTCCTTGCAGTGCAGCTCCAACTGAACTTTTGTATTAGTTTCTTACTGAAAGATCCAGAGCATCTTCATGTGACAAGTGATCAGATGCTTCCCATTCCACCTTAATTTGTGGGCTCATTGTGCCATCATGCTGTGACGTTACCAAAGTTGATTTTCTACACTAAACCCATCACTTTGCTAGTAATCCATAACTTTAGTTTCTAGTTCAACTTCTCCATTACTAATCCTATTTTCTATCCCCCCACCCCTTAGTTTTCTTATTTTTGTATTGTGATATTTTCCATATCCAGATTCCTTTGCCTGTATATCTCTTCAAATATCTTTGGTGCTGCTTTTTTTTTTTTTGTATTGATTAATTTTGCTTTTCTTTTGCACCATATTAAGTCACTCTTTCCTATCTCCAAATTTCTTCAGATGTCTCCCACTCTACACGTTTCTGCGTAACTTGGGGACTTGTTCCATCATGCTCTGACATAACCTGTGTTAGACTTTCTGCACTAAATCATTCACTTTGCAGGCATTCCATAACTTCAGCTTCTATTTGTTTAACTTCTGCTTTACTAATATTCTGTTCCAAGTCAGTTTGTGATCTTTTTTGTATTGTAAAATTTTCCATACCTTGATCCTTTGCCTCGAATATCTTTGGAGCTGCTTTTTTGTATTGGATTTGCTTTCTCTTTTGCATAAATATTGCACCATATCAGACCTCTTTCTTTCCCATCTTCATGTTTCTTTACAGCTTTCAATAATCTCTAGGCTTTGTTCTTTATATTTTTGCATTTATTCGGTCTCTTCTTGTTCCAAGCAGCCCAAAGTTTGTCTATGTAATGTTTTTTATGGATCTGTTGCATAAATGAACAGAAGTGTTGCCTTGGTGAGATTTTGGGAAAACAGGGACCACATCAAGGTACTCACCAAGATTTGAGGATAAATTCAGTTCCAGCAATACAACTCTTCTTTTCTTGCTTGTTTTATCATCTCTCCATTCGGACCAGTTACTTGGTAGTCCCTATGCCATGGTAGTCTCAAGTCTGGGAATGACAGGTCAAGCTGTACATAGTTATTAACAGAAAGCATTTTTTTGCTGATACAGACTTTCTGCTACAAAAGAAACAGGGTACACAAACCAGTCTCTAATTAGTCATGCTATTAATTGCTATAATTGACAAGTTCTACAAAAAGTGACCAAAATGATACATCTGTCCCCTCACCACACAATTAACAATTGTAGTAAGATCATTACAACTTACTTTTCTCTGACATACTAGGCCAGCCACTTTGGCCATTCATCAAACCTACTATATTATGAAAGAAAATGACAAAAAAATTCTTCTTAATACAAGTCAACATTGCAATAAAAAAAGAAATAAAATAAGTGACTGAAGACACTACTTTGAAAGAAAATAGCATCTGAGAAATAAAACTAAAAATAAACTGCTACAGTGGGCAAGTTTTAGGCTTTCAATGCATGTAGAGGGTGCACCACCCATACCCCTTGTAGCACAATCAAATAAATTCCAGTGCCACAGTTCTCAGAACTGGCACTTTCATCAGTATTTGATATATTTAGACTGCCTGCTTCTGCAGAAGTGCCTTTAATCAGACTAGTTGCAGCCATACTGCAAGTTTCACCAGCAATTATGCTATCATGATGATTTCCGGAAATATCCCCTAAATGTCACCAAATGTTAACAAAAGGCAGTGAAACAAGTCTCCTGACTTGAGTAGCAGTGAAAGACCACTACCGTACATGCGAAAAGTAGGCAACAGTTAAGACTCTGAGGAGCAAAACTACTGTTGCTTTCAGTCAAACAAATGGTACTGACCACTGATTTTTAGCTGCTCAATGCAAACTCCCACTGCTCTCACCCACAGAGGTCTCTCTGTAGTGGTGATCCATATGTACAGGCTCCTTCTGGAAGGGTCACCTACAAGGGAAAGTTAAATGTCACTGTGCAAGTTCTAAGGATGAGTCACCACACATCTACATGGGGTCAAGGCAGGTAATCATATTTCAGCTTCACATCAGTCTTTCTCTTAAGAGCTGCATCTCATGGACATGCTAGCCTTTTGTCTTAACGGGAGACATGCACTAGTATTGTGAGGGGAAATTGCGTAACTGTCTTGATGATACATCCTACAAACACCTGCCACTCTATACTGCAGCATTAGGTTACCATCAGGATTATGGTATCATCGGTGGTGCCTGTGCATGCCTGAGAGACCCCCAACACACTGACCCACCCTCATCCCTGGAAGAGGCATGTAGACACTGCCTTGTCATTCCTCTTCCTCTCCACCACCTACAGCAAGTGCCCAAGCTGCTAATTAAACTCGGGTTGCCCGAGTAATAATGAAAGCTTTAGACCTCCACATCAGTAGAGTCAACTAAAGCAGACAGTACTTCTTTCAAGTATTCCATTTTATTACTCCAATCTTCTATTACATACATTAAATTACAGTCCACATTTAAAAAAAAAACTATGAATCTCTTCCATCCTTTATTCAAGGGCAGAGTTTATACTCAGTGTGTGTGTGTACGTATGTGTGTATATCTATCTCTATTTTATATATATATATATATATATATATATATATATATATATATATATATATATATATATATATATATATATATATATATATATATATATATATATATATATATATATATATATATATATATGCGCGCATGTGTGTGTATGTATATTTTTGTTAATCCATTATAGTTGCTCTACCTTAGCAACAGATAGCAAGTCCTTGACTACTGAAAAGAACATTGACCATGGGAATGGCAAGGCCAATCTCTAACAATATGGGATAGGTTAATTTCAGCACAAAAAGGGAAACTGGCTGGACTTAAAATGGCCCACATTTGCAGCTGACCTACTAGTACTCATCTAAGAACCTATAGAAGTATACACATCCAGGAGATGCTCAGCTTATATAAAAGTACAAATAAATACATATACATTTACACATACTATACAGACACTGTGGTATGAATGGTTAGACTAGCATGTTTCCTTCCTTCCGTGCCGGAGAAAAAGCAAATGAACTCTACTCATCTATCTGCGATGTCAGGTCAGAAATGTTACCACTAATATTCTTCCCCCAAAATGCAAAAATAATTAAAAATCTAGGCCACTGAAATATTACACCTGCTCTTCTGAATGCTGCATACTGCCATATTCTATACACGTCCAAGCCAATTTCTTCCACTGAAGGTACACAAAATAAGTGGATATGTTCAAGTTCTGATGTTAATGCTGGTAAGTCAAATGGAAAAATGTGCCTACCGGGAGGTGAAATAGAAGTTATTCCTAGTCATGCCATAATCCTACTCTGCTCCAAATGTAATGCAACAAATGGAGCTTCTCTACCTGACCTCTGCTGAAAATGTGTATTACCCAGTTGGACTTTTGCGGTAAAGACAAGAATACATACATACACATTGTTCACATGGTAGAACTACCTACCTCTCTTTTATTGGTCTGGTTTTCTGCTGGGCTGTGCCTCTGCATCTTTTACTCAGTTTCTTTCTGACTGGATGCTTCTTTTGTAACCGAGCAGTACCCTTCGTCTTGCTTTGATCACTAAAACCAGAAAGGCAAACAGTATTAAAGTGTTTTTTTTGTTTTTTTTTTAATGTTATGAAACAGATGCTGCAAGTTTCACTTCTACAAACTACATTTTTCATTGGTTGCCTCCTTTCCTTTTCCATACAGAAGGCACATCAGCCTCTATTGTTCCCTAATTTTACTACTTTAAAGGTATGGTCAAAGGAGTGGACTTTCACTTCTGTGGGTTATTTTTGGTCCCTTTTCTCTTACAGAACTCCACATATAACAATCTACTGCATCTATTCCCCTTTACATAGCCCTCTGGATAAAGAGACGGGAGGGTCAGATAGCAAGGTGTTTCAAGTATTCACATATCACAGGAAACAAGGATTTCTGGATAACTTGCTCAGATGTTCCTCTCCTTCAGTATGTATATATTATTGTACAAACTGCCCAGATAGTGTTAATGTCCTACACATACTGGCTGTAAACAGTTTGAGTGCTACCTGCTTGCTACATATCCTTTAGCCTCTTTTAGGAAGGGCTGCCAGACAGTGTAAAAGCCTTGGTCCTCCTGCAGAAACTAGCTAGCTTCAGTTAAGCTGCTACAACAAAAATGTCCCCTGGATGCACACAATGTACAACCACAAACAGAACAAAGGACAGATGGTACTGAAATGTCAAAGAAATGATACATTTAAGCATTCTACAATATATACCCACAGACAAAGCTTGGTAAGGACAGCATGCAGGTGTCGCCAAAGAAGCAAAAAGAGCTCCAGGTGCCCCAAGCAAAGACAAAGGACATGAAAATGATGCTGCACAGTGATCACTTGAGCAGCTGTACATGATCTATGCGTGCACAACACACACAGAACATGAAATGCATGGATGGTACAGAGCCATAGCAGAAGCACAATGCGGTCTAGCAGCACAGTAGAAATCCAGACTTAGAACAAGGAAGGGATGGTACAGAGAAATCACGCACAGAGGATGGGAAAAGACATCGAATGAGAGAAGACAGCACACAAAGCTCAGCAAAGCAGTGCTAAGTAGTTACAAGTATATCCTAATGACTGTGTACTCAGCTTGTCCACTGTGTTATTCATATCCCCAGAAAGTCCTCTAGTTCAATATATCATCCAGTTCCATGAACAAAAGAAACTTGGTAGTACATGTGTCATGTACTAAATACAGCAGCTTGCTTACATAATAGGTGCAAGTGGTCGTGTCCCTCAGTCAGCCAGTCTGAGATACTGTAACTATTCCTGTTGGTACAAAGACAAGTCATTACTTGTGCAGACACTGATCGATCACCACTGCATGGGATGCAAGTCAAGTATTTGGTGCCAGCTTCTGCTGATCTCTATGTCTGAACCTTTCAAAAAATTCCTTTCTAAAAACCCTGACATGAACCCCAAGAATCTGCCCAACAAAACCAGCAAGTTGCACATTTGCTCCATGCCAGGCACAGGGCTGTTAAAGGTATCAAGGCACTGTATATGCAGGTGCTGCTTTCTGCTCTAACATGTTGGTAATTAAAATGGCAAGCACAAGAACAGAACTCCATGTGCCACATGTTTATGGCACAGCTCACTGACTAGCGGGCGAGAGTTAACTTCACTTATGTAGAATCACTGCAAACTATAAAGGAAACATGCTCCCTGGGGCACAAAGACTTGACTTTTTTTTCAGTGTCAGAACTCTGTCACATTAGTCTTTTTGCTCCAGTCCTCTTCTGACCATTAAGCTTGCCCCTCTGGCTGCTTTACTGGATGAGAATCATGTGGCCTATTTGTCCAGTGAGTTAAGGTGCAAGCATATCAAAACTGACACCACCATATGGAGGAGCTTTTTTTTTTTTTTTTTTTTTGCGGCACTGACTTCTTTCCCCATGCCTCTGCATGGAGTGGCCAACTGGCATTGCCTTTTCTTGTAGATAAGCATTTCAGAGAGCTCCCTTGTCTCCAGTGGAGATTCTGTCACACAGGGTGAACAAGCACTTGGCCTTCCAGCCAAAGAGGTTAAGCCTCATCACACTTCTCCTGTTAGCACCAAAAGAACCCCAAGCTCATGCTTGGATCACCTGGACTGCAAGTGTGGCTTTACTCCTATATGTCTAACTTGTTGTTGCAGTGCTGATGCTGGCATCCATAGTGCTAATAGCACTTTGTAAGGTAATGTGTGTGTGTGTGCAACGTTAAAAATGCTTACACACTATCTACACATCTAGTATGCTGCCATAATGTATCCAGGCAGTGAGCTCATTCCCATTTATAATTATTTGTGTGTGTGTGTGTGTGTGTCTGTGTGTGTGTGTGTGTGTTTGCTTATTTATCTGTTTAATTTATTAACCAAGGAAGTGGACTGGTTAAGCTGATCCTTTTCAGCCATGACCAAGGTCACAGAGTGAAAGCAGACAAATTTGCAAATAAATCATGTTACATCAGACACTAAAATGCAATTGATATTCGACACATCAAAACTGCATGTATACATCATTGTACAAATTGCCCAGATAGTGCTAATGCCTTACATCAGCTTGAGTATGCATATCTGTACTGCACACGGTTTACATTTCATTATATAATGACTACTCAATGCTGTTCAAAAATGAGCAGGTTAGACAGCCTAACAAGTGTGCCAGTTGTAAATATAGCGTATACCAATAGAAAAAGTTCCATTGAGTGGCCAGTCTTTATTGGCATATGCTAGAGGACAGCAAAAGAAAGGGTATGTTGCTAAACAAAAGAAACCAAAACATTTTTTATTTCATTTTTCCACTGTCCCTCAAACAGCAACGGACAGCCTTTTCTCCATTGCTTCTCCTGCACTGATGTACTGTGCAAGTGTGATGCATGCACAGTACGTCAGTAATAAAGGAAAAACACGGAAGACTGAAGCTGTGTTACACAAAGACATTTAATAAAGGTCAACAATTTCTTTAAATAATGAAATTGTATAAAAGCAATAAATCCACTCCTCTGTGGGTGTACTAGGATTTAAATGTATACCACAAGGCCAGCAGTATATGATCCAGAAGTCACAAAATAAGATGAAAATACTAAATTAATAGCATATAACTGGCTGAAAACAGCCCTTTATTAGTGAGACAGACCGGTTTCGGCAACCAATGCCTTCTTCAGTGTATGAACATTTCACACAAAATACCATTCATTTATAGACACCCCACCTGGGAAACAAGTGGAAAATGCAACCAATGTGTGGTTAAAGAGAAAGAACACAAAAAATATATACACATTGCTGTAATGGCCAAAATTAAATGCAATCATGGCTTTGTTTAATCACTTGGGCTTTGACCTCATGATCAAAACATGCTTACTGTGGATAAATCCTTATATACCCAATGCACGGTCATGAATTATTGCTTAATTACACCACTTGAAAGTTGTGAACTTGCGTGCATGCATGTTTTGGGAAAGCTTGGTATACAGAGTTTGGAGGTCACTGCTAATTGGTGGCATGTACATCTCCATCACTGGGTAAATGTTAAGTGCTTCCCTACACTTGGTTGAGTTCAGACTTACAAATGTAAATTGGCTTAGTTCAAAATCAATGACTATTTGTCAATATGCAACTCTTCAGAGGTCTAAGCAGCAACTCATTGCAGGGGCATTTCTGTTTATGTAGTGGCACTGATTCAAAGTAATTGGGTTTTCATTTTTCCCCATGTGTGAATGTGATCAGGAAGTTAGTATATACAAGTAAAAAGGGGAATTGGAAACTTGTCCCTTGCCAAAAAAAAGGCTGGTCAAATTAATTGCATTGCCATAACAGCTAATGTCTCTCCAAAACCGAATCTACATCACCCCCTTGATTGAATAAGGCCCTTTTTTAAAAATAGTACAAAGATACCCGACAGGGGATGCCTTTGTGAATGTTTTTGCTTACAAAGGACAGCATTCTCCTGTCGTTAGGGTGGACTTTGGTACAAACACTGACAGGGAATAAATATGACCATGAAGTTCAGTTCCCCTTACTTTTACAGCTGATTGCGTCACTCTTAAAAATACTGTTAGGAAACACTGGAATATACTTGGGGTCATGACATTGAGTACATTTTATTGGTGTAACCCCTTGGTTCATGGACAAAAAGGTCCAAAAATCTGAAGGATTATTTTGAATATGAGGAGCTCTCAAGTCCCAGTACCAGTTACTAAAAGGAGAGAGAGCAGCACATTTTCCTGCTTTGGATGAAGACAATGTAATTTCATGCCTAAGTCCCTATTATAGTCTGGCTATGGCATGACTGTTTGCCTTAGATATACTTGTGAAGCCAAAATTTAGTGCATTATGAAAAATATTCATCCTGTGAACTACTCATATAGAGAAGGCCACTTTGAGCCTGAAAGAGAGGGTACGTTTACATGCTTATGCTAGAAAATCCAGAGATGAAAAGAATGATTTGTATAAACACAAGTCGAAATGTTTTAGTTTTAAAAACTATTTGTTCAGTTTTGGACATTACCGACTTCGGACTATATAAATGTAATGCTTTTAGAAAACCAAGATTGAAAGATGCAATTAATATTGACTTTTTGTAAGTTAAGTCTTTGCAATACTAATGTGATGACTGGTTGATGCTTGGATTATGTTATTTTACTTTTCTTTATAATCTGTGTAACAGACAGGTTTAATTATCTGATGAATGTCATTGTTATGTTCAGCGAATGAAAGCACTTACTAAATCCTTTACTCAAAGCTTTTTGCACTAGAAGTATCTTTTTGATTTTGTTTGGATGTCTACTGGCAGCTTAGTTCTGTGCTATTTTTCTTAGGTTAGTTTAGCTGACAGAATGCATGTTATCACTACTTCAATATACATTTGTATTTATGCAGTGTTTTACTTTAAGTACTACACCTTCAGGTTTACTTCTTAAGTCAAACAATGCATGGCACCTGGCAGATTCTACTATATTCATGAGTGTGTGTATATATGCAATAGGACTGCTATATTAGAGGGGCTGTTTTCTGTTGCTTTTGGCTTCATGTTAATGTTGTGTTGCTCATTTCCTGCATTTTCAAACCATGTTTAATCTTCTGTTAGTGGAGTTTATGCTTTCACTTTCATCACTAGATTTTTTTTAGTGTTTTTAATAATGCTAAATGTGTTTAACATGTGCCACAGTCCCGAGCCTGGTCATACTCTATTTCTTTGTATTATTTTATGCAGACTTCATAATATACTTTAGTTGGGAATGTATTTCTGGTGTTTGAGGTTTGATTTTCCATTTTTCCTGTTTAAGATTTAATCTTTCCTAGTGACTTCAATGGGTTACATTACTTACCTAAATTTTTACCGAATAGGGCTTTACGTCATTTACATGGCTTTTTAAGAAGAAAGCATCTTGTGGATGGCTTTCTATTACAGTTCGGAAGTATTTTTTTTTTTTTTTTAATATTTTAGAAATGTAGTGAGTGTTATAGCAGGATTTGTTTTATTGTTTAGTTATTTTTTTTAGTTTATTTCTAATTATAGACTCAGGTTCATTTTGCTTGTACTGCTGTTGTCCAACTGGCTAGTTTTACTCTTATTTTACTCTTTCAATTGCTTTATTCAATATCTAAAAGTGTTTTTGGGGACTGAATGTGTGTCACTGGATAGAGCAGTAACCAAATCTTTTGAACATGTAGCCAATGTAAGAAGAAAATCATTATGCTGCCCATCTTATGAGTAAGGGCATAGCATTCTGGACCAAGGAAGTTATAGTGCCACTTATTCAGCACTTATCAGGCTCATCACTTTTAACACACCCTTTGTCATGTACATGACAAGACATAAAACAGCTAGAATGGCCAAGACTCCCTAACCAAGACAAACAGGGTATAAATACATTGTCCTATATAGTTCACCTTAAAGCCATCTCTCTAGTGTCTCCTGCAAGTTGCCAAGAGGTAATCTATGCCAAGTACCCTTGGATCCAGCTCTATGATATTTTGCACATCTGCAGAACAAACAGCATCAGAACTAAATCCAAGAATTTAACTTTAGCTTGCAACAAATAGAATATGTTGTAGAGACAGATGCGTCTTGGAGGATCCCCATTTTTAGGGCAAGGTTCCTATCCATATAAATCAGAGTCCATATCATATTTAAGAGTAACCTTAACCAGTGGTTGCGAAATCAGAAATTCACCCTGGGTGTAGCTCCCATGTCTCTGATTGACAGAGGCAGACATGGGGAAAAGTAATTCAAATAGAAAAAAACAATGGGAGCCTGACGTATGATAGAACTATTTTGTACACTAAAATTACAGAATTTAATTGATCAAAGAAACTCATTCCCTAACAGAGTATAGATGCTTCATATACCACACTCCATAGACCTCCCTCATGCACTCCATACACTCAGGCACACAAATGCTTCTGTACAACTGTATTCCAACTTTTTCCAGTACTGCTTAATTATTGAAAGTTTGGTAAGTGGGTGGGTGTACTAAATTTCTCGACAACACTCTTAGAATGGTTTCAGCAAACCTTACTATTTATGTTTTGTAAATTCATAGAGAGAATGAGCAAAAATACACGTATCTGACCATCTAGAGAATTCTCCTGGATACTCAACTAATTTTATTTTCCCTGGAAAACAGTTCTAGGACCTATTCATTTGAGCATACATGAGATACCATCACCCATAAGGAGGGATGGGTTTTGTTGTACACTGCTAACAACCTCATACTGACACTTTGCTGTGGCTCCACAACTGCTGCTTGTGGGTACATGCATACTACTACATGCACCAGCCCTTGGCTAAGCAACACAGTACATTACTAGACTCTGGAGAAACTCGCTCACATTCCTATGGGTGTCAGGGGCTGGGTCGAACAAAAAAGTTATGTACTTACCATAACTTGGCATCTGTGTTATCCTAGGTCTTCAGTCATCCGCATAGGATCTAGGATCCAACATCAGCTCCGAGTCGGCAACATTCAACAGATGGATCCAAGGCTCTAGCTCCTCCCTCTTCCATAATGCCCTGCTGCCCTCTAATCCCCAGATCAAGTTTACTAACAATCCTAGAAGCTACTCCCACCAAGGTGGAAGGAAACCACTCCAACTTCCTCCATAATCAAACCAGGTAAGGGGATGGCAGGTGGGAAATGTGATTAAGACATAGGATAACACAGATGCCAAGTACATAACTTAATCTGATGTCATCCATGTCTTCACTCGTCACCATAGGGTCAGAGTCCTCAGCTACCATTTATTCTAGGAGGCCTCAAGGATATGCAGGAGCACTGTGGTGCCAAAAGAAGCCCTACTCCTAGAAATCAAATCCAGCTTGTAATGGGATATAAAAGTGTGAGAGTTAGACCAAGTGGCAGCAGCACAAATGTCATCAATAGAAAACCTTGCTATAAAGGCCGAAGAAGTCACAGACCTAGTAGAATGAGCCTTGACATTCCCTGAAACCTCAGGGTGGTTAAGGTCGTAGTCCATATAGATGCACCTAGATATCCAGTTAATAATAGTGACCTTAGAGACTAGAAGGCCACGCCTGCTAGCAGAACAGGCCACAAAAACAAGTACAGCCGTAACTGTTGGTGAATATCCAAGGTATAAAGGATATATTCCCGTCTGCTGTAATAGTTGGGAAAGAATACTGGAAGTTGAATACACTGATTTAGGGTCAACTCGGAAGCAATCTTGGGTAAGGATGGGTTCATTCTCAGAGACCCTGTCCTTGTGAAAATTCATGTAAGGAGGACTAATGGTGAGAGCTAGCTGCCACCAGAAGGGCCATCTTCCAAAACAAAACTTGAGATCACAGGAACTAGCAGGTTCAAAGGGACTCCTAGTCAGAGATTGCAGAACCAACGTGAGGTCCCAAGGAGGCAAAGCAGAAAAAAACCTTCATAAAGCCTTACAAAGCCTAGATGAAAACGTGGATTCGGAGCACTCACAGAAAATGGAACTCTCCAACTGAAGCTTAGTGGAAAAACTTGCTCTTGAAAAAGGGAGGACAAGCACAAAAGAATATCTGAAACAAAAGCAGAAAAAAGATCCAGATTCCTGCTCCTGGCCCAGATCAAGAACCTTTTCCACCAACTCCTGTACACTTTCCCAGTAGAGGGTTTTTGGGAGGCCATAATGATGAGTTTAATGGTGGACACTAGCCTGGACTGTTTGATTATCACTGGAACTGGAGAAACTATGCGGTTAGGCAAAGGGTTCGAAGGTTTGGGAGAGGAAGCCTCAATGGATGGGAAATCAGATCCTGATGGGTATTTAGTATTCATGGCGTATACTTCAGATGAGACCTGATGAAGGGGAACCACGGCTGATGAGGGCAGTAAGTGGAAATGAGGATAAGGGATGCCCTCAGGTGTTGTGTTTTCTGCAGAACCTTGGGTATGAAGAGAACAGGAGGGTATGCATAAAGGAGACCTGGAGGCCAATCATGGACTTGAGCATGCCTTGGTGACTCTCCCTGAGGGGGGAATCAGGGCAAAATACCTGCTGCATTTGTGGTTGACTGGGGAGGCAAAAAGGTCACAGCATGGCTGACCCAAAAAGTCAAACACCTGATTCACCACTGAAGGACTGAGGGACCACTCATGAGGAATCGAGACAGATCTGCTGAGCCTTTCAGCCAACACGTTGGTATCCCTGGGTATGTGCTGCAATAAGGAAGCGGTCTGAGAACATAGCCCATTCCCACACTCTCATGGCCTCTCTGCACAATGGGTTAGAACATGTTCCCCTGTTTGTTATGACATACCAGATGACTGCCATGTTGTCCGTTTGAATTTCAATTGTCCCTAGAGGGAGACAGTCTTGGAAGTCTTGCAATGAAAGAACTGCCCTCATCTCTAGAACTTTTATGTGCAACTTGGTCTCTACAGGGGATCATGTGCCTTGGACAGTCATCCCTCGAAAATGCCCAACCCCAGCAAGGAGGCATCCATGGTCACTGTGACCATGGGCTGAGGGAGAAAGAAGGGCCTGCCTAGAGAGATCCTGTGACTGAAGCCACCACTGGAGGTGATGTCTGCACAGAGGAGTCAGCTTTATGGTCATGGAGAGAGGATGAAGCAGAGTCTACTATTGGACAGCTAAAGTCCATTGTAACACGCATGTGGTACCTGGCCAGAGGAACAATAGCTGAGGCCATGGATCCAAGAGCCTGAAGAACCAAATGAACCAGGGGGACGTGACAGGTTTAATATCCGTATGACCTGCTCCCGTATCAACGGAATTCTGCACAGAGGCAAACTTGCAATCTCTGAAACAGAGTCCAAATGAACTTCTATGAACTCCAACTGCTGAGTAGGAATCAGATTGGATTCCACAAGGCTGATGGTTATCCCCAACTGATGGAAGAGAGGGAAAACGTACTGAATCACCTGAATCAGTCGATGACTTGAAGGTGCCATGAGCCGCCAATCATCGAGGTACAGAAAGACCTGGAACCCCTGCAGATACAGGTGAGCTGCTACCACTGCCATGCATTTAGTAAACAGCTGGGGCTCTGTGGTGAGATCAAAGGGTAGGGGCTCTGAACTGGTAATGTTTGGCTCCCAGCTGGAAGCAAAGATGTCTCCTGGAATGCTGGTCTATTTTGATGTGATAGTAGGCGTCCTGGAGATCCACAGAGCACATCCAAAATCATTCTTATGCAAAAGTGGTAGAATGGACTGAGCAGTAGCCATCCGAACTTTGATTTCTTTACTGAAGGATAGAGTTCCCAGAGATCCAGACTAGGATGAAAGTCCCACATTTTTTTTGGCACTAAAAAAGCGAGAATAAAGTACAGTTGTGTACTCTTACCATAAATGGAGATGTTAGAGTGTGTTCACTGTTGCAGTCATCACTGTAGAGTTCATCCTGCCAGCAGCAGCCCCCGATCGGCCAGAATCGCAAAGTCTGGATCGGGCGCCAGCTGAGGTTGCATTTATCCTGACATCAATGCGCTGGAAGGTATAAAGACCTCAGCTGATGCCATTTCCCCAGTTTTTCTTGCCCCAGAAGTCAGGTGCCCAGAAAGAAAAGGCTAAAAAGGAAACCATGACCAAAACCTCAGCAGCCAAAATACCTCATAACATTCAATACTCAAGGAAGAAAAAAAAAAAAAAAAAAAAAAGGGGATAGGAGGGAGGGTAACCCAGACTGCAACAGTGAACACTCGAACATCTACATTTATGGTAAGAGTACACAACTGTACTATGTCCTTCGTGGTTCATTGTTGCAGTCATCACTGTAGGGTTGAGTCCCAAAGCTAAGAAAGGGTGGCTGGAGGAGAAAGAGGGATCGGTCACAAAACCTTGCAAAACCGCAGAAGCAAAACCTGCCCTGGATTTAGAATAGAGAGGGATTTTGTAATGCTTAGAAAAAGTATGTACAGAACTCCAAGTAGCAGCTTCCAAAATATCCTTGGTAGGAACCCCACAAAGAAAAGTTGCTGAAGTAGCAGAAGCCGGGGTAGAATTAGTCCTAACATTAACAGGAACCAGATTGCCATGATAAGAGTAACAGAACTTGATGCAATGGGCAATCCACTTGGAAATAGTTGGCGTAGTGATTGCTTTCCCCTGAACAGTAGGAGCATAAGCGACAAACTGATCAGATTTCCGGAATATTTTGGTTCTGTCCAGGTATAGACAAAGCTGTCTGTGCACATCTAGAGTGTGTGCAAAAGACTTTCTTCCCCACTTTGAGGATTAGGATAAAAGGTAGGCAAATGAACAGACTGATTCAAGGCCACTGCTGAAACCACCTTGGGCATAAATGTGGGATTACTCTGTAGAGATACCCTGTCCTGATGAAAAATAAGGAAGGGTTCCACAGCCATGAGTGCTTGCAATTCCAAAATTCTTCTAGCAGAGGTAATAGCTAAAAGAAAAGCAGTTTTCCAAGACAAAAATTTTAAATCCGTGGAAGCTGCAGGTTCAAAAGGAGACAAAGTTAATTTCTCCAAAACATAGTTAAGATCCCAAGTGGGAACAGGAGCCCTTATAGGGGACCGAATATTCTTAGCCCCTCTAAGAAATTGTTTAAGTAATGGATGAGAAAAAAATAGGATTCGTATCGTAATGTGCAGAAATAGCAGAAGCATGAAGCTTAATAGACGAAAAAGATAGGCCCGTATGTAATAACTGACAGATACTGTAAAATCAGAGGAATGTTCAGAACAGAAGAATCACCACCATGGACTTTACTCCAGGAGCAAAATCTTTTCCATTTTCCCGCATAAGATTTTCTAGTGCTGGGCCATCTAGCTTCAAGGGATTACAGTATCCGGCTGTCCTGCTGAGACAGTAGATGAGGGATTTGAGGCAGAATCCAGGGAGGCTCCTGAACCAAGGTCATCAGAGTGGAATACCAGAATTGCTGAGGCCAATTGGGAGCCAGTAGATCTGTCCCGTTTTATCTTCAGAAGTACCTGAGGTAGAAGAGGAAAGGGAGGAAAAGCATATACTGAGGGGTTTCCAACTGAGAGGGCATCGACTTTCCATGCTAGTTTGTGGTAGGTCCTTGTGCAGAATGTTGGAAGTTGATTCTGAGGGGATGCAAAGAGATCTATGTCCGGACATCCCCAAGCCTTTATAATCATCCTGAATATCCAAACATCCAACATCCATTCGTATGGATCTGAAATGCATCTGCTCAAGGCGTCTGCCAGAGTTGTCTTTCCCAGGCAGGAATTGCGCCTGTAAGTAGACACTGCAGGTCAGAGCAGTGTACCAGAGATTCACGGCTAATCTGCACAGGGGGTAAGAGTGAGAGCCCCCCTGCTTGTTGATGTACCATATCACTGTAGTGTCGTCTGTCCGTATCAACAATTGTCCTGGTAGAAGGTCCCTGAAGGCATTCTGTACAGCTAGCATATCCTTCAAATTTATGTGCAGGTGCGTTTGTTCCTTTGTCCAAACACCTTGAAGACATCTCCTGTGCATGTGGGCTCCCCAGGCATAATCTGAAGCATCCGTTGTCAGAACTTGGTCGGTGGAGGACAAAAAGGCTTCCCCTTGTTCTGTAGACAGGCTTCAGCCCACCAAAGAAACTCTCACTGGAGACTAGGCAAAATCGTGACCACTGTTCCCAAACTGTGGTAATGCTGAGACCAGACACTCGAGGTACCACTGCAGTTTCATCATATGCAGCCTTGCATACGGTATTAGCAGAATGCAGGAGGCCATGTAACCCAAAGCCTGCAGAATTTTTCTTGCAGTCAGCTGTTTCATTGAAGCCAGGTGTCGGAAAAAAGAAGCCAGTTGCACTTTGTCTGGTGTCAAGGAAGCCATCTGGGTTTAAGTACTCAGAAGAGCACCCAGGAAAGTAATCTGTTGTGTGGGTACCAGATTTGATTTCTTTAGATTCACTGTGAAACCGAGGCACAAAAGAAGATGCTGCACAAAAGCTAGATGCCGAAGTAGTGTCTTTGTCGTCCGCTTGAAGACAAGTCTTCCAGATAAAGGTAAATTTGAATCCCCGCCTGTCTGCAAAACGCCATTACTGGTGCCAAGCACTTCGTAAAGACCCTGGGCACAGTAGATAAGCCAAAGGGCAGCAGAGAGAACTGGTAATGTTTCGAGCACACTTTGAAATGCAGATACCTTCTGCACTCTTGCCTTATAGGAATATGCAGGTAAGCGTCTTTTAAGTCCAAAGTCACCATCCAAGCGTTCTTGCCCAACATAGGCAGCAGCTGCTGCAGAGTGAGCATCTTGAATTTTGGTACATCTAGGAAGGTGTTTAGTACAGAGAGGTCCAGGATTGGTCCACGAATTTTCCTTCCTGGGAACCAGGAAAAGTCTGGAATAAAAACCTTGCCCTATTTCTAAATTTGGTACCAATTCTATGGCCCTCATAGCCAGGAGGGACTGAACCTGCTGTTGTGCCTCTGCCCACTGATGATTTGGCAGGTCTGGCCAACCGTTCGGTTTTGGCATAGTGTGGAAATGAAATCTGTAACCTCTTGAGACTATGTCCAGAACCCATTTGTCCCGGGTTATATGGCTCCAATTTTGATAAGAGAGAAATCCCCCCCCCCCCCACCCAAAGGAGCTTCCAGGAGAGGAGCCCCTGGAACCAGAAAGGGAGAGTCATAAAGACTGTTTTCGGTAGGGTTGAGACTTATCTTCACCTCCCTTGGGAGAGGGGGCACTCCACTGCCTATTCCTAAAATGGGACTGTGACTGTCCCCTACCTCTGGAATGCCTGAATCTGCCTCAGACCTGTCCGAGCCCGGAAAGGACCAAGGTTTAGTTGGCCAGTGTCTGCTAAATCTAGTAGGTTGCACTTGTAGAAAATCCTTAACTGTCTGCATAGATTTGGCTTTGTCTTCCATTTTCTTCAATACCTCTTCAGCTTTGGACCCAAACATAACATCGTGCTGCAAAGGGGCATCCAAAGGTTTGGCTTTAATCTGATCCGGCAAGCTATGATCTCTTAACCAAGCATGTCTTCTAATAACAGCGCCAGTTGCTGCAGCCCTACAAGAAGCTTCCAAAGAATCAAAACCACAATGCAGGGTATGTTTACCCACTTGTTCAATAGCATGCAATAAATCCTGTAACTCCTGATGATCCGCACCAACAGACACAGCTGACATCTTTTGTTGAAATACAGACAAAAGGTATTGCTGATACTTCAGCATATGAAATTGACAGTTCAAAGCCCTAATAGACAATGTAGCAGAAGTATAAACCTTTTTACCCCATCTCTCCAAAGCCCTGGACTCTCGGTCAAAGGGAATAGGATTTTTAGCAGAGGCCGTTTTAACATCCTTAGGACCCTGAGAAATAGTTTCCGGATCAGGCGAAAGATATTTAAAAAGAAATTTATGAGAATCTGGAACCCTATAATACCTATCCGGTTTGGCCAGAGTAGGGGGAAAAGAATCAGGAGAGAGAGAGGCTTCTGAAAAATCAACAATGTACAATACAGGGGGAATAGCCAGAGGCTTATGCTGTGGGAGAAGAAAATCCCTAAGCCTTTTCTTGGATTCAGAGAATTCCTGCCCTTCCCAGTGAAAATGCACCCTCATATCATGCAAAGTTTCACCAAAAGAATAATCCTCAGGAGAAGAGGCGGAAGGAAAGGAATCTTCAGCATTAGAATCCTCAAAGAGGAAAAGCATAATCCTGTTCAAGGGAAGAAGAAACAGAAATTTGGTCTGAAGAATCATAAATCGGACTGTAATCTAGGCTTCTCGTCAGGAGGGGGATGAGAACCCATGATCATAGTTGAGAGATCTTCAGCCATCCTAAGCATCTGCCTCTGAGGCCTAGGACCCTGACCAAAAGGTGCCTGTGCTAGCCACTTCACTTTAGCTGGAGCCTTAGACTTTGACTTAGCATGTAAACCTGAATCCACATTTACAGGAAGCTGTGAAGGCCTGAGAACTCCCTCAGAAGCCGGTAACTGCCTAACGGCTCCGGACCCAACTGAGGGAGCAGTATCCAAAGGTCCAGTCCCTGGCAATTCCGAAGACTCCATCAGCTCCATACCGGAGTTGGTACAGGCAATTGGTTCAAAAGAGGCAGACAGGGGCTGCAAAGGCGCCTCACTGACTACCGTCGAACCAGCAACTGGCAATAACTGAGTAACATCCTTTGCTGTGGACCTCGGAGGCCTGTCTGCATCCCTGCACCTCTTACACACCCCAGAAGCTGGAAAAGAATCTGAAGACACGTTATAATTAAACCTTTTTCCAAAATAGTAAAAGGCAAAGTTATATCTACACCTAACAGTACGCGGATTAAATCTAGCACAAAACACACAATTAGCAATGTCGTGGTCAGGACCCAGGCAGGGAATACAGTAAGAGTGAAAATCCCTATGAGGTATTTGCTTCCCACAAGAAATACAATTAACTTTTTCTGATATCTGACTGGAGCAAGAAAAAGACCTCCCCAACGGGGTACTTATCTGTAAAAAAAAAAAAAAAAAAAAAAAACGAAAATCCTGGAATTAGATCCAAAAACAAACAGGAACAGGCCAACTGGCATCAGTGAACTGCAAAGGGCACCGCGCGGCAAGAAAGACTGGGGAAATGGTGTCAGCTGAGGTCTTTATACCTTCTGGCGCATTGACGTCAGGATAAATGCGACCTCAGCTAGCACCCAATCCAGACTTTGGGATTCTAGCCGATCGGGGGCTGTTGCTGGCAGGAAGAACCCTACAGTGATGACTGCAACAGTGAACCATGAAGGACATGTGCCAGATCCTCTTTGTCCTGCTGGGACCTCTTGGATTGCTCTTTTTACAAGTTGAACTTCTTTAGAGGCAAACACCCTTTGACTGGGTGGAACATCCGGTAGGTAATGTCTTGCTGGAAGGAGTCATGAAAAGGGAATGAAATAGCCCCTGGAAACGATATTAAACATCCACTGATCGGAAGTGATGTTTGTCCAGGTTATTGGGTGTATGGAAATGCAACAGCTAACTGCTTCTAGGGCATAGTAGTCATGCAACACTTCAGGAGCACTGAAAGGGCTAGTCAGAGAAGGATTCCGTGGAGCCCTGATTTTGCGGACCCCCGCCCTTGAGGGCAGCATCATCCAGTTAAACCTCTCCCCCTGCCTCTGGAAGAGGATTCATCAGGAGCATCCTGAAAGGGAGACTGCCTTATGGAACCATATCTTTCTGGTTCCCCATTGGGTCTCAGACAAGGACCTCTGGGGAGTACAAAGCTTGATCCCTACCTCAGAGTCTTGCCTTCCTGCTTGCTGTGGGTCAAAGTGTCCATCATGAAAGGTCCAAAAAGAGTAGAACCATTGGTGGGGGGGGATAAAGGATGCCTTAAAGGGTTCTGCAAACTCACACAAGTGTAGCCAGGCATGACGCTGCAAGGCAATGCCTGTACCAGCAGGTCGAGATGTACATTCTGCAGCACTGGAAATTAACTTTGAGGAATTTGCAAGGGAGGTCAGAGTGGATAGCTTGGGAGACACCTGCTTGAGGTGAGTCTCCTTGAGGTGCTCTGCTGGCAATAGTTCTGCAAGGGAGGTGGAAAGTTCTTGGACCAAATCCCTTTGGAGGCAGATAAAATGTGCCAAGTAGTTTGTTGCTCTCAGTCCAAAAGGTAGCCGAGGTGTACACCCACTTTCCAAAATAGTCCATCGCCTGGGACTCCTTGTTCAGGGGATGGACCATGGAGCTCTGCTCTGCTAGCTCCTTTGTGGCAGCGACAACCACTATGGCATCAACTGGGACTCCTTTGATCCAAAACAAATGGTTTGCAGGGGAACTAAGGAACCTGTTGACCTCCTTTGGAACAGTCTCCACCATGTCTGGTTCCTTCCAGGCCCTGCTGGTGATCAGATCCACTAACTCATCAATGGAGGGACGCGCAAGAGGTAGATGGGCCTGTCTCAAAGGCCTTCAGAAATAGACTCCTCCAAAGATGGGGATTGGGAAGACCATCTGGCCTTTTATTTCAGGAGCTCAAGGATGTCTCCAAAAGAGACATTAGGTGAAGAACTGGGGACCAGTCTCCTTCGATGTCCTTATTCTCAGTGAGGGACTCCTCTTACACTTTTACTATGAACCTCCTCCGCTGGGGCTTCCAGGGAGGATTCATATGAGCAGGGACTTCCACAGGGGAGGAAACCCCCTGAAGGCTCGATCAGGAGGGCTGACCTGGGACAGGATGTGAGGCCTCACCAGCCGAGGTAGAGAGACCAGGAGGGACCTGCAGGTGCAGCAGAGGAAACTCCAGACCCAGAGAAGGTCTCCTCTACCTCCTGGAACGCTGAGGGCCTGTCCCCCACATCCAAGAGAGAAGTCCCCCGGAGAGGAGAAATATGTCTGGAAACAGTCTCACAAGCCTGGCATGACACTGGCCCAGAGCTAGACAGCCAAGAACAGAGAGGAAGGGATTGGTCTGAAAAAAATCATACAAGACCTGCCCTCCACAAAAGCTAGCGTCTATCACTCCAGTAAGGGGCTCATCCTGATCCAAGGGTGGAGAAACAGAAAAAGCCAGGGACCCCAGTGGGATTGAGAAAAGGGGATACCCTACCTTGCCAGAATCTGGCTGCAGACATCCTGGTCCCTAGAAAGCACAGCTACCAGGGTTGGATGAGGGGAACAAGATACCAGGGGGGGATGAGGCTCCCCTGGCTGGATGAGCAGGAGAAGCCAAAAGCCCTAGCACTTTCTGGGCCTTCAGGAATCTCATCATCCTGACCATATCTGAGGGCAAGGGACTCCAGAAAATCTAGAGGATAAAGAGGAATGGGAAGACTTGGAGGAAGACCTCCCCGACTGACTACCATGCCCTGGGGAACAGATCTGATGCCTCTGTTTAGAGGTAAAATGAATTGCAACCTCTTCAAATATCAAAATCAAATCCGAAGACCGTCGGATCAGAAGTCCTAGTCAACTCAGCAGGTGAATTTGATGAAACAGTCAGATCAGTGGCTGGCCGGACCTCTGACTGCTCAGAGTGCCACTGATCCAGACAAGACCTGGATCTGACAGACTGCTCCTCAGCTCTCGGCTCCAAAGTCCTCGGTCAGAGAAGGACTGGGCTGGGATCAAATCCGGGGACTTAGGATCAAACAGCCACGGCTTTTTGGAGGGAGCTGGCTGAATAGAAGGGGTCTTCCTCTTTGGATCAGAAGAGGAAGCCTTGGAGGGAGAAACAAAGTCCCCCTTGAGCCAGACTCTTTAGTAAGAGCTTGTTGTGGTGCTTTGCCAAACACCTGGGGTTAAATGCTGCATAAAGGTCGCATTCAACCTCCTGGTGTGGGGCGCCCAAGCAATAAACACCCTCCTCGTGTGTGTTGGAATAAGACATTTTCCGACCACACGAGGAGCACTTTTTAAAAACAGCAGGCTAGTCAGACATTACTACAAATTAACACTACAAAAGACAACTACCACAAACAACTATTCCCCTAAAACAGACTACAGCCCTAATGGCTACTGTTAAAAAGGGAGCCAAAACCCAACACTGACAAAACTAGCTAGGGGAGGGGAGGAAAACTACAGGAATACTGCCTACCAAAACTACAGTAGAAAAAACTACACTACCACAAAAAAACAAATTTAAAGAAAAAAAAAGCACAATTCACTAGAGCCAAAGGACACGTCTGCACAGGAAGCAAGGCAAACGAGATCTGGGGATTAGAGGGCAGCAGGGCATTATGATAGAGGGAGGAGCTAGAGCCTTGGATCCATCTGTAGAATGTTGCTGGCTCAGATCCTAGACTCTGTGGTGGTGAATGAAGACATGGAGAACATCAGATTGCATGCTAACTTTTATTTTTGCTTATTTGCTGGTTTGTATAGATTCAGGTCTGCAGCTCTCCAAAGCTCTCCTCCCTGTCCATGCTCCACGTCTTATTGCTAGTTATATCAACAATACACAATCAGCAAGTCCATTTCTTACATTGACTATATTCTCCCCCTTAGATAAGTGTCTCAACAAAAGTTGGTCAGTGGTTACCATCCTGACCAGGTTACGATGCCATATCAGTTTCCTTTATTTGACTTGAGTGGAAGATAATACAGTAATATCAAGCATACGTACACTCCAATGTGTTGACAATGGAATGAATGTGTCCTTTTCTTCATACTGCCACCCTATCAGACTGCAATGCCTGCATCAATGATCTATACTAGGCTCAACCATTACCCTCCCAAAGGGATGTGGAAGGCACCATCATTCACCTGATCATTCCCTCAGTTTCTCCATTCACTCTGACCACATCACTGGCATAATACTAATAACAGATAAAAGTGTTACCACAATAACGGAGTAACAAAGGACAAGGAAGCAAGTGAAATGCCACAATGGAAACGGTGAATAGCTGTGCAGGGCTACAAAGCCTTCACAAATTCAGACCACAAACAGTGTGAAAGAACCAAAGGAGGGGGTGCATCCATCTTCAGTAAGGATAAGTACACCTTGAGACTGGTCAAACATCGGACTCTCTTGAGCTACTACATGTCCAAATAACCATCAACAAAGCCCCCTACCACATCATAGCTAACTACAGGTGCCCCACCATATAACAAGAAAAGCTTACTGCATACCTGGACTTACTGGAGTCACACATGCCATACAGCCCAACATCTTACTCATGGGTGATTTTAATTGTTTTACCACTGAATGGGAAACAACCACAGACATGCTTGTTTAGAAGTTTTTGGACTTTGTCAATGCAAATGCTCTGGAACAACTAGTCAGCACACCCACAAGAGGCTCAAATGTCCCGGACACAGTGCTCACTAATATGAAAGAGCACTGCACCCCCCCCCAATGTGGCGTGCTCCCTGGTAAGACTGGACAATGACTCAGTCTTGTTTGATGCAATTATAAGACCAGATACTCCAAGCTCAAAAATGCTTAAGAATTTTTGACAAATTAACTCCTAAGTGATGGCCCAAGAAGTTTCAAAGCCCCTCAAACGCAGCTAACAGAGTGCAGAAGTGTACACCAATGCCCTGTATAACCACTTAAGCAGTTGTACAGAATCAGCTGTACCTGACTAGATTAAAACCAGGTCTTGTCGAAAAACAAACAACCCTGGTGGACCCTTAGTATAAACAAGCTATACAACAAAATAACCTAATGTCCAAGAATAAGAGGGAACTGGCTCAGCAGAGTAAGAAATCCCTGTTTAGCTCAAATTAGACATTGTCAAGTGTTCCAAAGCCAATTACAAAGCAAAAATAGCCTCTCTTGCTAAGGATAATCACAAGGCATGTTTGAACTACATCCAAAATCTAGAAGGGAATACCCAGTTATGTGTTGAACTGCTTGTGGATGGTGTGACATCCGGTTAATATCCCATTGGACTGCCACCAATAAGTGTGACGTTCTCCACTTAAAACCCAGGTCAGTAATTAAGGAGCCTCAATCCCCACCACTGACTCTAGTGTGGGAACGTCATAGAAAACACCAGAGCACACAGCACACGAGTAAAATTCCACAATTTCCCTTAAGAGCACAACAGGAACATGCTCCATTTTCCTGGGACTGGATTATATACCTCTGTCCACCCCAAATGCAATCCCTTATCATATACTTCAGATCAAGGAGTCCCGGTTTAAGATGAACCCACTCACATTCAAAATAAATTCAAATCTCACACACTCAAATTCATGGGAAGCCTGAGAGATGTCCAGCTGTGGCCCCTACTCAATACAAATGGAAACATTAGTGTCAGACGGGTCTAAACGCCCTTCAAAAGGTGATCAATTATTAAAAATTAAATATCAGAATAAATGATAGTTGACCACAAGCAGCCCAGCATTCAAGGTGACCTGAGGAGTATCAAACAAGTATAAACACTCTCTAATCTCTAAACACACTGATTGTCCAGTCACAATTTAAAGCAATGAAAAATATTTAAGTAAAGTGATTACAAGAATATAAATCAATAACTTTCAATAAATACCAGAATTCAGTTACCAGGAATATAAAATTAAACTGTAGAATAGAAGACCACCACCATCATCATCATCATCATCTTTTCGGCTGTTCCCATTAGGGGTCACCACAGCGGATCTGTTTTCATTTCTTCCTACCCTCTGCATCTTGCTCTGTCACACCAACCACCTGCATGTCCTCTCACCACATCCATAAACCTTATCTTAGGCCTTCCTCTTTTCCAGTTACCTGGTAGCTTCATCCTCAGCATCTTTTTCCCCAATATACTCAGCAACCCTCCTCAGCACATGTCCAAACCAACATAATCTTGCCTCTCTGGCTTGGTCTTCAAACCTTCCAACCTGGGCTGACCCTCTAATACACATTCCTAATCCTGTCCACCCTCATCACACCCAGTGCAAATCTTAACATCTTTAACTCTGCCACATCCATCTCTATCTCCTGCCTTTTTGTCAATGCCACTGTCTCCAACCTATATAACATAGATGGTCTCACTGCCCTCTTTTAGACCTTCCCTTTCACTCTTACTGATACTCGTCTGTCACAAATCACTCCTGACACTCTTCTCCACCCACTCCATCCTGCCTGTACTCTCTTCACCTCTCTTCCACACTCACCATTACTCTGAACTACTGATCCCAAGTATTTAAACTCAACCACCTTCGCCACCTCTACTGCTTGCATCCTCACCATTCCTCTATCCTCCCTCTCATTCACACACATATATTTTGTCTTAGTCCTGCTGACCTTCATTCCTCTTCTCTGTAGAACAGATCTCCATCTCTCCAGGGTCTCCTCCACCTGTTCCCTACTCTCACTACAGATCACAATGTCATCTGCAATCATCATAGTCCACGGGGACTCCTGTCTGATCTCATCTGTCAACCTGCCCATCACCATTGCAAATAAGAAAGGGCTCAGAGCTAATCCTTGAAGTAATCCCACCTCCACCTTAAACGTATCAGTCACTCCCACTGCAGACCTCACCGCTGTCACACTACCCTCGTACATATCCCTGTACCACTCTTACATACTTCTGACACTCCCGACTTCCTCATGCAATACCACAACTCTCTAGGCACAGTGTCATATGCTTTCTCTAAGTTTACAAAAACACAATGCAACTCCTGACTTTCTCTGTACTTCTCTAACACTCTCAGAACCACCATCGCATCTGTAGTGCTCTTTCCCGGCATGAAACCATACTGCTGATCACTAATAATCACTTCCCTTCTTAACCTAGCTTCCACTACTCTTTCCCATAACTTCATACTGTGACTGATCAATTTAATCCCTCTGTAGTTACTACAGCTCTGCACATCACCCTTATTCTTAAAAATCGGTAGCAAAACACTCCATTCCTCAGGCATCCTCTCACTTTCCAAGATTTCATTAAACAATCTGGTTAGAAACTCCACTGCCATTTCACCTAAACACCTCCATGCTTCCACAGGTGTGTCATCTGGACCAACAGCCTTTCCATTCTTCATACTCTTCATACCAATCCTTACTTCTTCCTTGCTAATCCATTGCACTTCATGATTCACTATCCCCACATCATCCAACCTTCTCTCCCTCTCATTCTCTTCATTCATCAACCCATCAAAGTATTCTTTCCATCTGCTCAACATACTCTCCTCGCTTGAGTATGTTTCCCTCATTATCCTTTATCACCTTTACCTGCTGCACATCTTTCCTAGCTCGGTCCCACTGTCTAGTCAATTGGAACAGGTCCTTTTCTCCCTCCTTAGTGTCCAACCTTTCATACTCTTCATATGCCTTATCCTTCGCCACCTCTCTCTTTGCCATGCACCTCATCTCCTTAAACTCCTGTCTACTTTCTTCATCTCTCTGACACTCCCCACTTTTGCCAACCTCTTTCTCTGTATATTCTCCTGTACTTCCTCATTCTACCATTATGTCTCCTTGTCATCCACCATCATTTTAGAAAAACTATCTAAAAAACTAAACTTTCCTAATCTAACTAGAGAATATTATCCCCTGATCTAATCTAAAACATAACAGCAAGGCAAAGGCAGGCTTACCATTTTTGCTAAGTCCTTTTATCCACTGTGTACTTTTTGCACAGCACTAACTGGCGAACTGCTGCTATTCACAAACTGCTCAGCAGTCTCTTATATAATCCAGGTTAACAGCCTCAACTGTCTTATTTTTAAAACAGTCAACTGTTTGAAAAGTTTTTTCCTGTCAATCAGCTGTTCAAATAATCACCTAGCAACCAGGAACACTAATGACATCACCTACTGAAGAGCGGATTCTCCACAGTTTGTACTTTAGAATCTCCCTCACAAACATGAGCAATTAGAAATGTATCAAAACACAGATTAAACAGTTTGTATAAACAGGGTGATACACCACATTTTAAAAACTTACTTACATTTTCACAAACATTCTGGTATACAAGTTAATCTGAGAATATACACAAATCTCCTGCCAGACATGCTAACACAGATGACAGTGTTTTTCATCATCTTCACATCCCCCCATGACTCTAGCAAGGTTTTCACTTGACCCTTTTAAACAGATGCTTGAGAAAAATGGGTCTACCTGGGAATGTTAAACTCCTCTCCTGGACAATCCATCCGCATTGGCATTAACCTCACTGTGATATTGTATTGTCATATCATATGTTTGCAATCCCAGACTCCACCTCAGTAACTTGGCATTTTGCTTACTGCCCTTATTACTCCATGTTAAAGGGTTATGATTTTGAGTACAGCGCATTTTCTCCCATAAAGATAGGGCTGCAGCTTTTGCAATGCCCACATTATGGCCAAACACTCTTTCTCCAAGGCAGAGTAACACTGTTCTCTCGGTTGGAATCTACAGCTCATATATACTACTGGGTGCTCTTCTCCTTCTGCGGAAACATGACTAAGTACAGCCCCCATCCACAATTTGAAGCATCTAGCTGTACAATCAATTCTTTATTGTAATATGAGCTGGCTAACACAGGGTTCCTCCCAAAATCTCATTAAGTTTTTGGAATGAATGCTCACAATCTGTGGTCCACACTACCTTGTCTGGTTTATTCTTCCTAGGTCAATAAGGGGTGCAGCTATGGTACTGTAATTGGGCACAAATTTCCAATAGTACCCTACTGTCTCTAAAAATGCTCACTTGTTTCTTAGTAGCAGGAACTGGCCATGCTTAAATAACTTCCACCTTGACAGGCTCTGGCCTAATTTTACCACTTCCAACTCTGTCTTAAGTAACCTCTGCCATACCCACTTGACAATTACTGAGTTTAATGGTTAATCCTGCCCTACTTAATCTATCCAAGACTTCCCTAATATGGTCTGCAAATGCCCGTATCATAGTCTTCAATGTAGAGTTTAATCTCTCCACAAGACTATTAGTCTGGGGATGGCAGGGGG
The DNA here is from genome assembly GCF_019279795.1 of Protopterus annectens. Lineage (NCBI taxonomy): Eukaryota > Metazoa > Chordata > Ceratodontiformes > Protopteridae > Protopterus > Protopterus annectens. The sequence continues at coordinate 1,203,640,468 of NC_056743.1, read as the reverse complement.
TGGTATTTAGAGGTTTCACCCCACAATGCTTCAGCAAGTCTGACATGAAGTTGGCACCTCAGTCAGTATTTCCCCTGGAAAACCTACTCTGCTGAAGACTTCTACCAAAGCATTTGCCACCTTCTCTGCCTCAGAGTCACCACCTCAGGATATCTGGTAGCACAGTCCACCACCAAGATGCATTTCTTTCCTGTAGAATGGCGTATTCAGGGATCCCGCAATATCCTGGGCTACTCTCTGAAACAGCTCTTTGATAACAGGCAAAGGCATTAACACAGCCTTAACCTTATCCCCTGCTTTACCAACTTTTTGACACTGCTCATAAGTCCTACAATATCCTACCACATCCCTCACAACAGGCCAATAGAAATTTTGCATACGTCTCTTAGTACGTCTTATGCCCGTATGACCTGAGAAAGGAATGTCATGTGCTATGGATAAGACTGGCAGACTGTACGCTCTAGGCACTACCAACTGCTGTATTCCTTCACCTTCTAGCCCCCCTCCAGGTGTCCACTCTATAGAACAAACCTTTGTTCCAGTATACAGACTCCCCTCTTCCTTTAGCTATCTCCCCCACAAGCTTTGTAACGTAGGATCCGTAAGTTGAGCTGTCTCAACTTTACCTTTGTAACCTTCCCCAGCTCCCCTTCTGCAGGAAGCCTAGTCACTTCAGACAGCTGCCCCTCACTGTAACTCTGGGTACCACCATTCACTTCCGTCATGGCAGTCAGTGTCCAAGGGAACATCAGTACCCACCAGCAGCTGTGGCTCACATTTCAGTCTTACCGCCACCAGCTAGCACCTTCTCTGAAACAGCCACCATGCCAGACCCAGCTTCAGGCATGAGATCTGGATCTCCCAGACCTACTGGACCTACATGCCATTCTCCAAGCCTGACTGCATTTCACTGCATGTACACAAGGTACTGCATCAAAGTTATACCCTTTCAGGACATCTGCAGGAATATCCTCAAACACACTAACTTGCTTGAGTCATCTTCCACCCCCCCCCCCCCCGTCAAGCTGAATCCTAGCCAAGGGTATTTGGAACAGGATCCCTCCCAATGCTCTGGCTGGAGTGGACGACCCAAGCAAGTACTGCTCTTCTCTAACCACTGCAGGCCTCACAATGGTTATATCAGAAGTTGTGCCTCCTCTTTTATAATCTACTAAGATAGGATATACATTTTGGTGATAATTTGGCAGCCCAGTTGTTTCTAAACTTACTATTGGCAGTTTGTCATCCACACTTACTGGCTCCCTCACCTTCTGTTTCTCACCTTGACTTTATGGACATTTGGCTGCTATGTGTCCCCGCTGGTAACACTTGAAACATCTAATCCCCAACCCTGCACTTGGATTAGTAGTTTCTCTTGTTACTGGTGTACTCTTTTGGAGTGGTTTAGACTGCCTCTCATGGGTTCTCATGTCCATGTGCAGCACTGGGTATCCCTTTCTTACACAGTGGTTCTCTACTTGCCATGTACAGATCCCGTTTTCTCCTCAACTCCTCTGCAGAGTTACACTCAATCTGCTAACCAGACTCGGTCATCAGGCAAAGTACTGAGGGCTTGTTCCCTCACCAAAAGATCTGCCAGTCCTTCAAAAGTCAAAACTGACACCTACTCACCCATCTGTGAATGTAAGTACTTAAGTAGCAATATAATCATGTGCACTTTCATCTGCCTTGCAACTATGTTCATGAAACTTTCATATATGCCTCAGGTGTAAATTTGAAACAGTCACGCAAGCAACATTTCATTTTGTCATAATTCAAACAATCTACATTTTAAATTGTTACAGCCTAAACAGCTTTACCATGGAGTAAGGGAGTCAAGAGCCGAAACCTAGAGTGTATGGTCATCATTGTCTGCATACCGTCTCAAAAATATGAATAAACCTATCAAAGTCATCCCCATTCCTGTACTGAGGAAAACATTTACTGACCTTCACAGCTTTGGGGATCCAGTTATTCCCTTCCCCATTACTTCCATGACAACTTTCTCAAAGTTTAAGCTTCGCTTTATGCCGGGGCTCTCATTCTTTTCAGCTAAATGCCTCAGTCACTCTGCTGATTCTGGTTCAAGAAGTTCAGGCTCCAGTTCATATTGGCACTGCTTCTCCTCAGCCTCCAGTTTCAAACTCCTCAATTCCAGATGGATTCTCAGGTCCTCTGAAGAAAATGGGGACAGTCTTGTCTCAGCAGGCTGCACATCAACATCAAACTTGATATCCTCCAAATGGCTGGTCTGAGCTGTGGCTGCAACAAAGGCTGAAATCATTGCTTCCCTGGGTCAGGTTGGCATGCACCAATCATCTGGCTTCACACTCCTTAGCCAACTGGATATTTGTGAGCTTGCTAAAATCTTCTGCTGACATTTCTGCCCGCTATCCCTGACTAATTAAAAAAATAAAACTGTGGTGAACTGAAATTCTGAATGTTTACCTTGTGGCTGTCAAGCGTGCACATCTTAATGACAACTATCCACAGGCTACAGGAATCCATTTAAAAATCCCACTAAGCTGCCACCAATAAATGTGACCTCCTCCACTTAAAACCTGGTTCAGTAATTAAGGAGCCTCAATCCCCACCACTGATTCCAGTGTGGGAGCATCACAGAAAACACCAGAGCACATAAAAGAGTAACATTCCATAATTTCCCTTAACACAACAGAACACACTATTTTCTGGGGACTGGACTATATACCTCTGTCACCCCAAATGTAATCCTTTATCATATACTTCAAAGCAACGAGTTCCAGTTTAAGACCTCCGACTCTCACTCTAAATTTTAAATTCAAATCTCACACACTCAAAACACTTATGGGACGCCTGACAGACTTCCAGCCGTGTCCCCTCCCCAATACAAATGGTAAATGCTGTCTCCACAGTCACAGGTCTACACACCCTTCAAAGGGTGATCAATTAAAAATGAAATATCAAAAATGATAGCTATGACCAGAAGCAGCCAGGCATTTGAGGTGACCTGGAGAGTATCAAACAAGTATAAACAGTCAATCTCTAAAGAACACACCGATTGTCCAGCCACAAAGTACTGAAAAAAAAGTAAAATTATTGAAAGCTATTTACATTCTTGTAAACATCAGAATTCAATCACCAGAAATATAAATTTAAACTGTAGGATAGAAGTCCATCATTTTAGAAAAACTCTACATAAACTTTCCTAATCTAACTAGATAATACTGTCCCTGATCTAATCTAAAACATAACAGCAAGGCAAAGGCAGGCTTACAGTTTTTGGAGAGTCCTTTTTTCTGGGTATCTTCTGCACAGCACTGTGACTGTAAATCTCTAACTGCTGCTCTTCACAAACTGCTCAGCAGTCTCTAGTCTATGTTAAGTCTCAATCTTATTTTTAAAAACAGCCGTTTGACAGGAAAAATAAACTTTTACAATCAGCTGTTCAAATAATCACCTAGCAACCAGGAACATTCTAAAGACATTACCTACTGATAAGCTGATTCTCCAGACAGTTTGTACTTCAGAACATTTTGTATAAACAGGGAGATGCTCAATATTTTAAAAACTTGTTTACATTTTCACAATTAAACATGCCTGCATACAAGTTAATCTGAATACACACAAATCTCCAGTCAGACATACTAACAGACGACAGTGTTTCATTTTCTTCAGATAGCACCATCAATAATCACCAAAAACAATAACTGGAAAGGAACAGATGTCAGTCCAAAGAACCACGTTTATTCCAAACAATTGATTAAAACACTTGTCTGCTTATAGCCAAGACTTCATCAGAATCAAACTACATACACATTCCCATAATTTTAAAAACCCCTTTCAGTCACATGACAATAAAAAAAATATATAGGCTTCAATTACAAATCCTCATTATTTAACTTCAATTAACTAAGTTATGGAGAACATTGTATATAACTTTAAAATCAAATACAAATGTAGAAAATAGATGGATAAAGTAATGAGTATAAATAAAAAATACACCTGTCCCATATCAAATATAATCAAATAAAGACCCAAGTCTTAACACACTAGCTATAGAACACTTCTCATTCAGACCTGGTGACACACCTTAACTCACTCAATTAAATAAGGTCTTCCAAGAAACCCCTCCTCCGAATATCTTTACTAACCATAGTTATCCCAAAAATTCAAAAACTATACATGGGGAAAACTGAAATATGCTTATATAAAGCATGATGTTTAATGTCCAAATTGTGTTCATAAATGCACTCCCTAAAATGTCTGAGTTTTCCTCATGTAAAATGCATTACAAGATTGACATATCACAATGTAAACAACCCCCACTGAATTACAAGTACAATGAAAACCACATTTTACTAACATTCCGTTGATCATCTCCCTTCATGTAAGTATTTACATTGGGAGCAAACACTACATTTGAAACAACCATGTTTTTGTCTGAGCTGAATAACATTTTGCTCCATTGATTCTAAATACTGTTTTACACTTCTTCCCTTTTTTATAGATATTTGCTTTTTTACTAAACAATATGTACTTTCAAAACTAAAAATTCTCCAGTTATCTTTCAATATTTTTGAAATTCTATAACCATCTACTGTATAAGCAGTGATGAAAGAACTCCTATTCATTTTCTATTTTCTTGGACACATACATCCCTTACTTTCATTTCTAAGCAATGGTGCCAAACTACCTCTCTCCCTTTTTAGTTTGATTTCCCCAAATACTTCTTGTATTAAATCAAGAGAGTAACCTTAAAATAAAAACATCTGGACCAGCTTACTACCTTCTCGCTCAAAAGCTACACCCTCAGACACTAATCTAGTGAGACGTACAAATTGCCCCTTTACAATACCCCTCTTATGGTATTCCAAAAAGCAAATAAAAACCAGAAGTCCAACGCTCAGTAACTTATTTAATGAAACGTATGACAAAACTTTCAAGTAAAACTCAGTGTTTTACTTGAAAGCTTTGTCGTATGTTTTATTAAATAAGTTACTGAGTGTTGGACTTCTGGTTTTTATTTGCTTTTGGATTTACATACATACTTGAGTCCTTCAGCTATCAAGGTAATTTATGTGTTTTTTGTTCTTATGGTATTCCGGGTGGTTACTTGTAAAAAAAAACTATTTGAATATGTGGGCTTATGGTAAACATTACTTACTAGCTTCCTTTCATTTAAATCCCACTTTATTTCTACATCTAAATAGTTAATACTAGGTGTACCCATAGAATGACTACATTTCAAAACAAGATGTTGAACTATTTATAAAATCAATGAATGAAACTATATCAGCTTGGAAGCCCTTCCACAAAATAAATACATCGAATAACCTTGTATACAATGTCCATGTTGGGGGAGGGGTCAAATATATGAAAAATGTAGTACCATTCCCATTGCAACATGACAATATTTGCAAAGATGGGGGCACAAGCCACATCCATCGTAACTCCCTTTTGCTGAAAATACTGCCCTTCCAGATAAATGTTTTTTTCAAAACGGTTTCCATTAGAGTGTATATTGTTTCAATATCCACACTACTTAAGTCAGTAGACTCTACCATGAATTTATAAAACCATTGTAGTCCTAGGTCATGTGGAAATACATTAAAATGTTCACATCAACCATCAAAAATGTTGTTTTATATCAGAATACTCTGCTTAACCTTCTAGAAACTCCCAAGAATCCACACACAAGTGCCTAAACTTAAACAAATATGGTTTTAATTTTATATCTATAGATTTACCCACATTTACAACAGGCTTCTCATTGGGGGATCCTGCACACTTTTGGGGATCTTGGGAATTCCAAATACAGTTGGAATTATGGGAAATTTTACTTCCAAAAACTCAAACTTTAAGGCTAGTTTGTCCTTGCTTCAACATGTCATACATCACATCTATTTTTTTGTATGCAATGTGAACCCAATTAAGTGGCACTTCATAGAAGTCTGTATCAAATAAATGCTTATACAGATGTTCTAGTCATTTTGACAACACCCCCCCTTATCAGAAGCTTCATAACTAATTTCCCGATCCCTGCTCAACTGTTTTAAAAGCTGAAATTCGGTTTCAGTCAAATTACGATTTATCAACATTTGTTGTTTCAAAAAGGCCCTAAAGTCCATCTCACAAAATTTCAAAAATAATGAGCAGTAAGGGAAGCTGCGGATTAAATGTACTCCCGATAAACTACTGAGGCACAAATTCCACCAGATTGTCTCCAAATATCAATTTTAGAATTAATCTCCTTAAAATCAACTTTAAAAAATTAATGATTAAATGGTCTATACTTGCTCTCATAGTTGGAACAAACGACTGTCCTTTAAAGCGCAACGTCTTTGCCAAAACCTTTACCTGAAAAATCATAAATTAAATTCACCTGTATCATTGTTAATGATCCACGGTCCAATGCTTTCGGCCTGCATTAAATCCAGTAAGGAAAGGCTGACAAATTCAGTTCTTTCTGTTCCAACAATTGGAAAAGTGACACTTCTGATGTCTCTCCTCCCTCTGATGGTAATTGGTGGAATATTTCTGTTGGTACTTCCGATTCTGCAGTCTTTCCATCCTCCTTAAAGGGGCCGTTTCCAATGTGGGCTCTTGTACATACGATACATCTTGTGAATTTGAACCTTGCTGCTCTGAAAATTCTGTAAATGATTTTTTGTAGCTGTTCTTTAGGTACCAGATAAGAAAGTCCAAGCGTCTGCTTTTCTTTATGAATTTTGATGTCACTCACCACCTTATTGATTTTCTTGATCATATGCTTAGATCCATTATATTAGACTGAAATGCCAAGTCCTAGTTTGTGGTGGATATGAATCATCTAGAATCAAACTGAAGTAATGGCCAACCTGCTAACTGACAGATTTGGAGAAATCTTCACCCCCTGCCGCTTCCAGTCATCCCCTAAAGTATACCTGCCACCATTACTCAGCCTTTTATCTCAAGAGAGCAGGTCATCTCAGCACTCCCCAAGGTCACCTTTGGGATCAGACATACCAGGTTGCCTTTTAAACTTAATGTGACCTAACAGACCCACTTGGATCCCTGTTTAACCAAAGCCTGAGAATTGGCTAGGTTCCTGCGGAATGGAGGACAGCAACAGTAATCCCTCTGCGGAAAGGGACCTCAACAGACCCAGTGAATTACAGGCCCATAAGCTTGACTAGTCTCAACTGCAAGGCCATGGAAAGAACCATTATGGACCTTATTAACAAGGACATAGGCAATCTCCAAACTCTGGACCCAATCCAGTTCAGAGTTGTTAAAGTTAGATCATGCCTGTTAAACATTGTTGACTTCTTACAATAAGTCACCAAGGCCCTGGACACGGGAAATACCATACTTGCAGGCAATCTCCAAACTCTGTTCAAAGTTGTTAAAGGTAGATCATGCCTGTTAAACATTGTTGACTTCTTACAATAAGTCACCAAGGCCATGGACAAGGGAAATACCATACTTGCAGCCTATCTTGACTTAGCCAAGGCATTTGACAATCCCCCACTCTGGTATTATACAGAAACTCAAACAATTGGGAATTAACCCCTACATTACTGGATGGGTAGCCAACTGGCTCACTGACGGGAAACACTGCCAAAGTGGGTGACTTCAACTCTAGCAAACGACCAGTCATCAGTGGCATACCCAAGGTTTTGTGCTGGGCCCCTTAGTGATTGGAATTTATTTCTCACAAGTCCAGGCAAACATGGACAGCCTGCGGCTGATCAAGTTCAATGATTGCAAATTGGCAGCAATCCTCAATGATGTTAATATACTACAGACAGGCAAAAAATCATTTGTCTGTGTTAACCCTAAGTCATGGATTAAAGCTGAATGCAAAAAAATGCATTATTCCCTTTGGGAAAGCTGACATCCCCGCTATTAACATTAAAAGACAGCACCCCCAAGTGTAGACCCAGTGGTACAGGATATGGGTACTCTGATAGCAATCTGAACTTTGACCACCATGTATCCACAGTAGTAAGGAAATACTTGACATCTTATAAGTAAAGGCATCGCATCTATATTCAACGATGTCATAATTCAATTATACTCTGACCTCAGTCCAATAACAGAGTACAATGCTCCCTTTTGCACGTACCTCACCACACACTGCAACAATTGGAGAGACCACAGAGGTTTCTCACCAAGAATTAACAGGGTACACAAAACAAGTCTTGCACAGAAAGACTAAAAGCCCCATCACTGTATTCTATCTCCTACAGGTTGCTAAGTGGTGACCTGTGCCTGGCTTACAGGGCAGTCTCTGACCAAGTCCTGATGGAAATGCTACACATTTGTAAATCAAACTGCAGGAGGTTCACTTGCTACAGGGATCTTAACCTAGCCTCTGACAGGAACAGGTCATGCTACAGAGATACATCTCCCATAGACTGCCATTTCTCTGGAACAAGCTTCCAATTCACGTGAAACAGAGTCCCTCCTTGAGCCTCTTTAAACACAACCTAGAACAATGGGATGGAGGACTGCAAATTCACTCCTGGTGTGGTGCCCAAGTCTTGCCTGGACACAAAGTCGGTATAGACTACCATAGACCCTTACCTATGCAAACTTCACTTACCTAACCAACAATTGGGGCAACTTGGGATAAATAGGTCTATGAACCTATGACCCTGTAAAGCTACAATACAATTAAGAAAGACTACTCACTAAGAACATAGAAAAGGAAACAGATAAAACAAGTAAACTTACAAAGATGCACATGATAAAAGCAATGCACAGTATCAAAACAGATAATCATACATCATAGACAATAATCAGCACAGTCAGAAAAGCTTAGAAGGTATGCGGATAAATTTAAAGGAAAGTACAAAATAAGCAATTTATGGATGATCCAAAAAGGTTTTACAGAGAACTGGGAAACAAAGCAAAAGGAATAGAATCAACATCAAAAAAGAAGACATGGGGGGGGGGTGGAGCCTAAATGGCTAACTGAAAGCAGCAGCATTTTAGAAGTCCATATAACTAGTTAATAAGACAGGAAAAACAATTTTTCTTCAAAGTATAAAATCTTATAGATAAAGGACTAATTTACATAATTAGAAAATTTGGTGAAGTTTTACAAATTTCCTGTCAAAAAGCTTGGAGATATATTCACTTTTTAAAATGAGGAACTCAAAGAATTCTCATCATGATGCTGCCTTAAAAGAAGGAACTACAACAGATGGCATCTACACTGCAGGAGTTGTCTTTGAAGATGGATGATTTTAAACAGAACCTAGAAAATCTTAAAACAAGCAGTCAAAAACAGGCCGACACCCTCAAGGAAATGCTACACCACCAGACAAGGATAACAGGAATAGAGGTTTCTCTAAATGACTTAGAAAGCAGACTTAAGGAAGTGGAACCACAGAAAGAACTGCTTCTTAAAACACTTGGTTGGTTAATAAAGTAGATGACTTGGAAAATAGGGAGAGGAGAAACCAAGATTTTCGGACTACTTGAAAACACAGAAGGTGAGGATATTTCCTTTTTATCAAGCTGGATCCCTGACCTTTTTAAATTTAAAAGGACTTTCCTTTGGCATTGAAAGGGGGCACAGAGCTCTTGGGAAACCTGCCACCAACTCAAACTCTCCTCCTAGGTCAATAATTATCAAATTTCTTTCATACTTGGACAAGGAACTGATTTTAATATCTGCTTGGAGGACGGCACCTCTAAAATATAAACCAAGCCTGATAAGATTTGATAACGACTATTCATCTAGAATAATAGAACAAAGGAAAAGTGTGGCCAATAACGTTTGAAACAAAATAACATCAAGGCACAACTTTCATATCCAGCTAAGACAGAATACTGTATGCCAATGAGATGAGGACTTTTGACTTAAAGGAAGCCGTTTCATTTATTAAAACTAATAATGTGATTACCAGAAGATATGGCTTGGATGTCACCTTCTCTCAAGAGAACAAAAACAAATGTCTGGATAGATGTCAAAAAGAAGCAAAAGACTGATAGTGTTACAGCCAAATCTCTCAAAGCATCTACTACGATATGAATTGGTTTAACATTACTTTAAAAGGACTAATTTTATTGCTTGGAATTTTAAAACAAAGGTAACCAAGTACTGGAATCTTTATCTATATTTTTTGAAAATAGATGACATGAGTTTTCACATTACCTCGGGTATGTAAAACAGGGTAGTTTGCTTTCACAGAAGGAGGGTTATATAGCACATAAAATATTTATACTGTAAATCAACATACATAGTATATGTGTATTTTCTCTTAATTTTCTCCTCTCTTTTCTCATTTTAACTGCATCTTGTCTCCCTTTCTAAATTCTCTATTTACTATACTAATATAGTCTGCATATATTTAATAACTCACTATCTATACATAGATAAATAATAGTCTAAAAATAATCTAGTTTTAAGGTAGTCTAATTGGAATAGTGAACTTAGTTATTACAATATTTATTAGATTAATGATGGTCACGGTTATGAAAACTGAACACCACAAAGTCCAGCCGCCAATCCAACAAGGTGACTCACAGCGAAATAAACAGCAGTTTATTGAAGTAGGCAAAATAAATACAGAACTGTAAGACTAAGCATAAAAAGATGCTTTCGCCAAACACATAGGCATCATCAGAGTCTTGATATACAACAATATACACCACTTTTAAATACCCTACCTCGCATTACTATAGGTTGAAGCAAACCCCTCCCACCCTAAATACTTTTATTCATTATTAAATAAAAAACTTTTCTATGACACATATACATTGATTTAAAAATAACTTAATTTAAAAAACTCATCAGTACCCCAAATTTTATTACAGTTTGCAAACCACTACAACAGTACCTTTCAACCTCTAAAACCTGTTGAATTCATAAATTCATAATCACACTTTAATATTTTAAATTTGGGGTACTGATGAGTTTTTAAATTAAGTTATTTTTAAATCAATGTATATGTGTCATAGAAAAGTTTTTTATTTAATAATGAATAAAAGTATTTAGGGTGGGAGGGGTTTGCTTCAACCTATAGTAATGCGAGGTAGGGTATTTAAAAGTGGTGTATATTGTTGTATATCAAGACTCTGATGATGCCTATGTGTTTGGCGAAAGCATCTTTTTATGCTTAGTCTTACAGTTCTGTATTTATTTTGCCTACTTCAATAAACTGCTGTTTATTTCGCTGTGAGTCACCTTGTTGGATTGGCGGCTGGACTTTGTGGTGTTCAGTTTTCTTTTCTGATTCTGCCCTGGTGGGTGTTATCGTTTTTTGTTATGGTCACGGTTATGCTTATTGGGACTGGGGACATGTTCGTGATTAACTCAAATATTCCATTCATGTACATATGTACTTTTAATTATTAGTATTAACAAATACATACAAAAAAAAGAGGGAAAATGTACTGTTGGTTAAGAAAAGTGAAGCTTTCTTCACATTCTATTTGTGTTTCCATAGCAACAGTAAACAATTGCTACAGTTTCTAAGGACACTGTGAACCTGCGAAGTGCATTTAGCCTCACAAATAAGAAAAAGTAATGTTTAGTTATTAAAATGAAAAACAACCTAAGCAAGGTAAAATAAATACATAATAGGACTATTTGTAAACATTTTATGATTTATCATCATAGGATTACATATTCCTGGAAACACAAACTACATGTGCACTTAAATGCAGCTGCTTGATTAAAAAGTATTACTCAGTTTAACATGCTGATTTCACAAGCTGTCTGCATTGTAAAAGTTTCATTTTATATGTTCCTTGAAATTGTCAGTCTCTACAGCATATGAAAAGATACGGTACTTGCATATTATCGCAACCAGATTTTGGAGTCGTGATTGTCATACTTCTCATCGTACGAGTGCAGGTTATACTGAAAATGAGTGCTCCAAGTCTTAACTACTTTCGGATCAGATTGGTTAAACAGCAGGTATGGGAATAACCTCCAAATTCCTATTCCTGTTTATGCTCAACTCCTGCCCGTTTAGCAACTTCAGTCACACTGAAGAGTTTGAAACATTCTAAAATGCGGGCAACACTTTAAGGCTTTGCTACCTGCTGACAGTGACACTGATTTGCAAAAGCGTTGTATTCTTACTGTGTCTGCCTATATTTTAAAATATTTACAGCAAATCCACCTATAATTTGCAGGTCAGTGTTGTCATGTTAGTTGGCGTCGCATAAAATAATGTATACTTAAAGGCAGTGTGGGGCTTGAATATGCACAAACTTTGTTAGATCCAGAGGGTTTCAGCCGAAAACAGATATTCGGTTGTAACGGAGGAGGTGGGGGGCAAACACAAGAACCAAAACAGAAGTTTCAACGGAAAGGTAAAGGATTTTGGAAGCGTTACAGACTTGAGCACTGCCTGAGTCTGCGTATGAAAACATAGGAAATGAGAGTGCGGGGTCCTGGGAGAATGCATGTTTTGCGGAACAGGGGAAATCCCACAGATGCTTCTATTTCGGTCCAAATTAACTCTGTTGTGATCTGCAAGTAAAAGCACACACCTATGTCACATACACACTCTTCAGTTGACCGTCTGATCACATTCCTTGCCCTGAGAAACTAGCATACAGCGGCTGTTTTTGTACTGAACAATCTGGTTGTGATAATACGCAAGTACCAAAGATACATACTACTTTTTGCAACATGTTATCTTTGCAGTTACCTCACACTCTGTACAAACTCACTTGGTAACTGATAGCTATTCATTTAAAATATCAGGTTTAAATATTAAATGTGCCCTTAAAATGCTATTGACATTGACAAAATAGACGCCGTCCGGTTTGATTCTCAGCTAGAGAGTCCTCTGCGTGGAGACGTGCGTGAATAGGCGTACCTTCGTTGAAAGCTGTGCATCAGGCCTGGCAAGCCAGTATGTAAAAATCAACTGCCAATCATTAGTGGACCGGAGTTCCGCTGTGGCGACCCCTAACCGGGAAAAGCCGAAAGACACAATCTGAACTGTAAAATGAATGACTTGAAAGAAGTGAAGTAATGCATAGATTTCAAGGACAGTTCTTGACACTACAGTAAAAGTAAAAATATAAATTCACAAGGAAGTATTGAAATATTTTAGTCTTCCAGTTAAAATAGCTTAATGTCAACATTTTGAGATATCAGAAAGTTTGAAGAGCTAGGAAATTACTATTCTTGGTCTTTATAATGATTATTAGACAGATATTAGACGCTGCTTAGTTTAATGAATTGTGACATATGTTTATGAGGAAAAGTGGACTCAATTGCTCACATTGGACTACACATTCCTGGAAAGTGAAATGTCCCCAAATTACTTGTGAATTTAAATGAAACTGCCTGATTAATAAGCATAACTTTAACAACCTGAATCCATAAGCTATCTGCTCTATATGTTGTTGGTCTTTTCGGCTTTTTCCTGGTGAGGGGTCACTACAGCGGAACTCCGGTCTAATGATTGGCAGTAGATTTTTACGAAACACTGTGCCAGCTCGACTCCCAACCTTCAACGAAGGCATGCCCATTTATGCACGCATGTCTTTCGAACGCTACCCAACCGTGGGGAGGACATGCAGACTCCACACAAAAGGCACTCAAAGCCACACCGAGAATCGAATGGGAGAACCTCTTGCTGTGAGTTAACAACGCTACCGCCATACCACCATGGCATTACATGCCATCTGCTCTATATATGCTACATTATATAGGTCACTTGTATATGACAGGCTCTAGAGCACATGAAAAAATACTTATTTTTTGCAACATGCTATATTTGCGCTAACCATACATTCTAAACTAACTCAATTGGCAACTGACAAGATTTGAAACAGTCTAAATATTAATCGTGCCCTTGAAATGTTGTTGCTGTTTTGACAAATCAAAACCTGAATTGAAAAAGTAATGATTTGAAAAAAGTGAAGTATTGTACAGATTTCAAAGACAGCTATTGACACTACACTACAAGTAGAAATGTATACATGCAAGGAAAAATTTAAATGCTTTATACTTTGTTAAATTAGCTTATTGTTAACTTTTTACTTTATCAGAAAATAGAGAGAGCTAGGAAATTATTTCTAATTTGTCTTTATATTTACTAAAGTGATGTTAGTCACCGACTTGTTTAATGGATTGAGAGTCATGTACAAGACAGACTACTGAATGTTATTTCTGTTTACCTAGGTTTGCTGAATTTCTTTTAATAGTACTGATTTAAAACAAGGGAAAGAAAGGGAAGGGAAATCTGTTTTTGGTCAAGGAAGGAGAGGCTTAAGAGTATTCGAACTGCCCCGAGAACTCTAAGATGCTCTAAATATTTGATTAATACTTACCTAATAAGTCTTGATTACCATATAGGTACCTTCACATTCATTCTAGACCTGATGTGATTACCCATTCCGGAAGCAGGAGGTGCCCTGTGCAGGATGGGAATTGTCAGGGTGATCATAGTTCATTCTTAGACTCTGCATTGTAAATCTATAAATATGTAAAAGCACTGTACACTAGAATGTAGGGTGCCTCTACTCAGAGTCAGGATACCACTGATAAGCCATGTCTTTTCATAAGTGTAAGTTGAAGTTGGTGAGCTGAAGACTGGGAAAGTAAAGGAAGACAGTACACCTACAGTAAATTCATATTTTATTGGTAAATCACTCGTCTCTTGTAGAGTCCTTTTAGTCAAATTATTTTAGTAATTGTTTGTTGTTGATTTAGTGTATGCTCTTCTGTTGCATTTAATTTATCCAAAATGACATATCTGACATATTTGGGATCTCTTAAGGGTAACTAAATACTGGATATTTTCTAAGTCAACTTAATTGTTGACTACTAACATTCCATCCTGATAACAATAGAATATAGAATTTCATATCTCAAGAAAATTCTCCATATAATACTTTAACATATGGAGCTCAGTTGATATTGTTGGTTAAAGGTATGAGTGATAATCCAACAGATCTATCTTTATCTATTGGATTAGGAATGACTTTTCATACCTCTCAACCTCTTGGAGCAAAAAATCTGGACAAAGCCTAAAATGATGGGGGGACAAATAGGAAAATATTTTAAATATTGCTCTTATAAACTTAGAAAGTTGAAAACATAATAGGTGTTGCATTAGCATGAATTTTCTGAAGGATGTGGAATCAAACTCAAATGTTCATCATTATTTAATTACTTCAGTCCTCGGCTATTAGGGCGGTGCAGTGGTGAACATAGTCACCTCACAGCAAGAGGTTCTCCGGTTCAATTCTAGTCTGGGATGCCTTCTGTGGGGAGTTTGCATGTTCTCCGTGTTCGCGTGGGTTTCCTCCAGGTACTCCGGTTTCCTCCCACATTCCAAAGACATGCATCGGGAGCATTTCTCCCCGGGCCTCTGCTGAAAACAGGCTCTGTGGAACCTAGTCAGACTTTCCTGGTCAAATGATAAATAAAAAATAAAAAAATGTGCCAGAAAAGTACAGATTTTAGGAGGAACACCAAAAATAGGAGGCAAAAATATATGGACATTCTGGGAAAATCTGTACAGTTGAGAGGTATGCTTTCACTCCATGTTTAATGAGAAATTCATATTTACTTGTATTTGATACTTTAGAATTAATGTATTATAAAAGAACGAACATTAAATTACACTCCCAAGTTTACACACACAAAAATAACATTTAGTGTTATCAGAGAATATGGTATAACTACTATAATCAAAATAAAAAGTAAAAAGTTTCTTCCTACAATAACTTGAAATGGATTTAACATTCTTATCAAATACTAATGGCTTAAATAAATGCAAATAAAAGATCAAACTTACTAAAATATTTAAATCTAAATAAGGCACAAGTAGCATTTCTCCAGGAAATGCATTTTAAGACTAATGATAGCTTTATTTGGAACCCTAAGGAATATACAGTCTTAGCTCAATCCTCCTATAGAACAAAGGACAAAATGAGCATCAATTCTCTGGAAGAAAAACAATCACTCCAAAAGTTATTTATAAATATGAAGACAAAGAAGTTCTACTAGCATTTGTTATAATTAAATTTAATAACAGAATATGGACCTCAGCTAATCAATATTGGTTCCCAGGAATTGAAGCAGGAATGGTTAAAAACACCTAGATTTTATTTCCAACAATTATAAAGGAAATTTTATACTGGGAGGAGACCAGTTGTACCTTATAAGCTTCTGAAACCACCAAGAAGTCTTTTTGCATAGCAACTATTTCAAAATCCTTAAAAAGATGGATTGATTCATTTCATTTAACAGACACTTAAAGAAAAAGATGATAAATCCTTACTATTTTCCTATAGACCATAGATTTGAAACACAAACCAGAATAGACAAATTATTCTTAGTTCAAGATTTACAAACAAAAATCCTCAACTTCTCAATAGTTCCATGCCCCTTCTCAGATCATCACTCTCTGATAATGAAGCTCCAAATAGAGTTTAAACCTTCAATCCTCTCAACTAGAATTCCATCATATATATCACGAAAATTAAAGAATTCAGACCCTGGATGTTGTCAGAACTACAATTTCTTGAAATTAATAATACAACAGAAATCAGTAGAGTCCTGGTTTGGGACTCAAGCGTATTTATTTGGTAAGACCCTTAGTTAGTACAAAAACAAAGTCAGAGTGGGAATCTGAATCATTAGACTTGCAAACCAGACTCTCGACAGCAAAATCTAAAAAAACTCAAAATTGTCCAGAAGTCAAAAAAGAAAGAGGAATTAAATAAAAATATAATGAAATTCTAACACACAAAACTTGTCTATCCTTGGAAAGATTAAAAATAAACTCAGCCACCTCCCCGGAAAGATTAAAAATAAACTCAGCCACCTCCCCGGATATCTACATAACTTATCTACAAGAATTAAAATACAAGCTAAAGCATTAGTAGTATATATCATGAAAAGAAAGGGAAAAAAGTATCAGATGTAGGAGACATCCTTGAAACATTTTGGTTCCATTATATGGAACACTTCAAAAAAGAAGATTTAGATACCAACCAAATAAACTTAGATACAAACCTTATCAATATAAAAACATCCTGAAAACTTAAAACTAGACCTACAAAAACCTATATCCTACAAATAAAGTGTTGACAAGATAAAAGTAAATCTAACAAAGCTCCAGGGATAGATGATATAATTATGGAAATTTACAATCTCTTCCCTTCAACACTAATCTCGCTTTTTCATAAAACTTTGCTAGAAGTCCAGTCAGAAGCAAAAATACCACCCTCATGGAAATATTCTCTCATATAACATTAATTCTAAAAGATAATAAACCATCAGACCTTTGCACCTCATACAGACCTATATCATTACTGAATAATGATTACAAAATATTCATGTCAATCCTAGCTAACAGAATGAAATTCCCACTTTCAAAGACAATTAATAATGCTCAAACTGGAATTTTATATAACAAGCACACAAGTGATATTAAAAGGATACTTACTCTTATAGATTATGTGAATAAAGATAAACACTTGTAATCAGATTAGACATAGAAAAATCCTTTGATTCCCTCAACTGGGAATATCTATTTAAAACTTTAGCATTATTTGAATTTCCTCCTCCCTTCATCTTATTACTAAAAAACATATATATTAATAACAGCCTACATTAAATTAGGTCTTTTCACTTCAGAATCTATCAATATAACGAAAGGTACTAAACAAGGATGCCCCCTTTCTCCTATTTTATTTGCTTTGGCTATAGAAATACTTGCAGAAATAATGCACAATAATCCAAGAATAAAAGGAACAGAAGTCTATGACCAGTACATATCTAAAATAATGCTTTTTGCCGATATTTTATTAACCCTATCAAATTCCAGAGAGTCATTAGGAGAGCTAGAAGAAGTAATGGAAAAATTTTATAAGATTTCAGGTCTACACTTTAATAGAGCAAAATCAAAATTTCTATTTTTAAATAAAAAAAAAAAAAAAGAACTAAAAGTTACAGATAAATCCATCACGGGAAAACAAGAACTTGCGCTAAATTATTTAGGAAGTGTCATGCAAAAATATAAACTAAATATTAATAAATTATAAAAAAAAGTTATTGAAACAATAATTACATATATATATATATATATATATATATATATATATATGGTTCTACCTGACATAATCGAAACCACACAACACCGACAACCACATCACCGACACCACATATTCGACAGTCCATAAACACGAAACCACACATAACCGACAACGAAATAACCGACGGTACACAAACACGAAACCCCATACAAAACAAAACACATCCCCATTCCACAAACCACACACACAACACAAGCACACCAAAATCCTTACAAGCCCACACTAAACCTTACCTAACCCTAAGGTCCGTCACTATCGCACTTACCTACTCCCTAACCCTAACTCACTTAACCCGCCCTATCGCCTCCCTAACCCTAACTCACTTAACCCGCCCTATCGCCCCCTAACCCTAACTCACTTAACCCACCCCTATCCCCACAGACCGTCAATCTCCACACTTACCTGCTCGCACCTTAACGTCCGTCACTACCGATACACACAGCCTTTCCCCATGTCGGCATCCTCGGCGTTGGTGTTGTCATCCGTCAGGTCGGTCTGCATTGTCGATGTTCTGCAACCCGGTCTTCTTAAGCTTCGATCTTCTGGAGCTCCATTCGATGTCGGTCTTCTCAGCTGTCGACGAAGTCAGGTAGAACCATATATATATATATGTGTGTGTGTAATAAAACTTGAAGACAGATTGCAATTAATAAAAACGGTCTTATTGCCAAAAATACTATATGTAGCATTAGCAATACAGTTAATTCCTGAAAGATGCATTCTTAAAGAAATAAACTCATGTTTAATAAAATTCTTATGGTATCCCAAAAATAGAGTAGCTCTAACTCATCACATTAGACCCTGGAAACTAGGATTGAACTTCCCAGAAATAAAAACGTATATAAAAGCATCTGTACTTAATTATAATAGACTGGATAAACCTAAATTATTTTGCCAACTGGAAAGAATTAATGGCTATATTAACAAATTAATTTAATCTGATAAAAATGTTTTTAATAGTAGACAAATCAAACAAAACCTGGTACATACTATGCATAAGTATACAATATAATAACAAAACCTTCTAAAACACTAATTCATCATTACATCCATTCCTTTAGGAAACTTATCAATGCAAACGTAGATCTAAAACTTTTGTTTGACCTTTTAACCCCATTTACCATCACTAAGAACTTTCCTCACAAATATATAGGGAAACAACCTCCTGGGAACAAAATGGATTCTTATGCTGGTTTCAATGTGTAAATAAATTAAATGTTTTAGATATACATATGATAAAAACTGCTTACAATATTCCAACACAGGACTGGTTAACCTTGCAAAGCATTCTAATGTACACTCAAGATTTATGCAGATTAATTAATAATTCCTCATTTAAAGATATTCCAAATCTAATAAGTTTTCTGTATCATTTATTTACAATAGTTGTGAAAAGAAAAATTCCATTTCAAATCTATATAAATAGTTAACATAAAACAATTCCCAAACCATCATACTAGCAGTTCTTAACAAAAGGTCAGTCATTGCAGTTAACAGAAGAAATTAAAAACATCTTACTATCAGTTAATTACACCTCTAACACAGTACTGGAAAATATTTAATTGGAAATACTACATAGAGCATTTTTAACACCAGATAGAATTAAAAAGATCAGTACTACAACATGTTTTTTGCTGGAGGTGTGAAGTCAAATAAAGCAGACTGGATTCATATTTTTTTTATGAATGCAATAAAATTAAATCATATTGGAATGGAATCAATCATTTTTTTACAAGCTTTAATGAATCCTTTACCTTAAGGTACTGCTTATACTAAATGTAAATGAAGGTCCCTACCTGAATAAGATAAATATGCATTTGTTATGGACAATACTTACTATTTCTAGGAAATGCGTAACCAGAAGGTAGAATTCAAATACACCCCCGACCTTGGAAGAATTCTACACTTTACTGAAGACAACTGCATCGATGGAAATAAAAATCAAACTACGAATTTATCCCAGGCCATTGGTAAATAATCCTTGGAAGAAAGTTATATCTTTGTTGGACACTGCAGTAATCAATATTGTATCTCCGATAACTGATCTGTTAATTCTATATTTAATAACATACAGTGTATATAATTGAAAGTCATGTTATTGTAAATATTGTATATAGTTGTTTAAAATACTTAAAATTATGTAAATGTTATTTTAATTGAAAATAAAAAAATATTTGTGGAAAAAAAAAAAAAAGACATAGGCACATTTTGGAAAAGTATTTATGAAGATCCGGTTGAACATAAATATGCTAAATGGATAAAAGAATTAAGAAACTAAACAGCTCTAATGTAAAGGATATTAAATGGTATAAACTCAGAGAAATTGAGACAAAATTAAAAAAAAGCTAAACGAAAACCCCAGGCCCAGATGCAGTACTTAAACTTCTGGCTAAAAAGAACATGTTTACACAAAGATTTAGCCCAGAGTAAGAATTACTTGTATGCTCATCCCAAACAGAGACCAAACTGGCCAACAAGAAAACTGATACTAGTCCTAAAGAGAGAACCTACAAGCCATCCTAAACTATAGACAAATAACTAACCTTACCAATATGGAACCTATATAGCAGAACTGATGCAGACAAAGTTTATAGTCATTTAGAAACATTCAATCATGGCAATAGAACAAAAGGGTAACAAAACGTCACAGAACAAAAGGATCATTTGTTTCTAAATAAAGCCATAATAAGGAATTGTAAAAAAGGAAAGAACCCAAGTATGTCATGGATAGATTATAAAAAAGCATTTGACAGCATTCCACCTTCATGGTGGAGGGAATGCTTACAGATGTGCAAGATACACCCAACAATCGATCTGTTGCCCTGGTAAGTGTGCAAACACTACAATACAGATGTAGCTGAGAAGCACTGGAAACACGAACCACAAAGCATTAGAGAATTATGATTTATATCACATGGGATCACCCATTACCAAACAGTTCAAAAAACAGATTACAAGAAAACGAGATACAGTTATCCATGAAAAAGACAAATGTAGCATTGAAAATTTAAATTGCTACACCCAGTGATTACAGTGTCTTAAGTACAGAGACACAGTCATAATACTAGAATTTGCAGGCAGAAACAGCAGCAATGTGGAAAATACCCAGCCAAGTCCAATAGTAGTAGGAGCAACAGGTCTACAGTATTTAGAGTCATACTTGGATAGGCTACCAATACATGCAATGCCATACAAATTACAGAAGTCAATTCTGTGTATATTGCGGATGTCGAGAAGAGCACTTTTGGCTAACATTAAAGACTGAAACAATACTAATTCATGAACTTTAATAGTGTACTCTGACTTAACAATGGGGTCCTTTCCCATCATGGTATTAGAAACCCAAAAGACTGAGAAATCGAACTTGCATAATTGTAGGTAGCCATTCATCTGTAACTATGAATCACTCTAGTACAAAAAACGTCTGTAAAATGAACTGTTACCATTGGTTTAAACAAACCAACAAAGTTCCTATTGCTTATGTCAGTCAATACCAAATACATGGTTGTATCTCAATTTCCTGCTCCAAATAAGTTTGGTTTGTTTATAGTATTTCAGAAGCTTAAAAAAAAAGAAAGAACATGCAGACATCTACAAGAAAGTTATTGATTTTTAAGAGTCCAGTACAAAAAATACCCTTCCCATGCCAATATGCAAAGGGAAAGCAAAACTCAAATTTCATCAGTGGCATGCTGACATGACAGTTGTATGATATTCTCAAAGACATACTGCTACCCATTCTGCCCCTCTGATCACATATTTTCTGATGTAACATAAGAAGCAGTGCTGGGGAACAAAAGCACTTAATGTGCTTGTATGAGGCAAATTCGTAATGCAGTCCTTTTAATTAAGTGTGCAAGTGAACAAAACCAACATTTCATCAAAACTAAAAAGGACTCAATGAGTTTGAGAAGGGTTTGTATCAGATCTTAATGACCATGTGCTGAAATGTCAGCTGAGAAGGAATGTGTCCAAAAGCTATCTCACTTTCCAAGGGTCAGGGCTGTTTGGACACTCCAAACACAGACTATGCTAAAGAAGGCCATGACTGGAGGATGGGGGGCCAACAAGATGTGTGGTGTGGCGAGAACTAGCAGGAAAAGTTTGTATGTACAGCAAAAACACTTTACCTTAGTAGAACTATTCCAACAGTTCAATGCCCACTATCTTACAACAGGAATGACCAAGATGTGTGGGCAACTAACCAGAGACTGGCTGGGCAATTAAGAGAAAGACGCATTTTCTTAAAAAAGCATATCTGAGCAAAGACAAGGCCCTGAAGCCTGAGGTTACTGGGATGGTTAAAAGAAACAAAATGCTTTCCTTAAAGGGCATGTATGAGCAACTAGTGCAGGGTCCATAAGCCTGAGGTAAGTTGGGTGATTAAAAGAAATTTAATAAAAGGTATAAAGCTTTTTACTTATAATGCATAATATAGAAACATCAGAAGCACTGGATACCAGAACAGGACCCACTACACAGACAAAAAATGGAATGCATGGGGCAAATACTAATGTAGCAGACAAACTACAGACTGTAGCATGACTAGACAGTAAATTCCACCAGGACCATTCTAGTACCTTTCTGTAGGAGGTGGCTCATATGTTTTATCCATTGGATCATCAATATAGGCCAAGACATCTTCATTGAATTCATCTTCAGTCTCTTTCTGCTCCTCCTGAAAACCCAGATGAGCCTGATCACTGCAAGAAAAAAATCAGGTCAGTTAGTGCTACTTCAGCCTTCTTGAGTCAGCGAGTTCTAGGATATACATTGGAAATCACTGCATGTTACAAACCAACAGTCTGTCCAGATATGACCAGAATGCCGCAATAATTGGAGACGTAACAGAAATTCCAATGCATGACAGAGTAAAATAAATAAAAGAAAATGCAACATAAAAACAGTACAGTAAAGCAGCAAAGTGCCTTGTGACTGTTGCAAAATGGGAAATCAGGCATGCAGTCAGCAGTCCTGATAGAAAATAGAAAAAATAATTCAGATAATGCAAAAAATAATTCAGATAATGCAAAAGTAATCTTATATGGTTCTGATATGTCCATTTCCCAACCTAATCCAAAACCTGCAAGCAAAAACAGACATATGGATTCACGTCTTGTCTCCCGCTGCTAGAATTCTCAAGTATGCCAACATTCTCAGGCGTTTTCTTCCCCATCTCCAATTGGTATCTTTTACACACACTATTTTAAACAAAGAATAACTCCTCAGGGTCTATTTTGAATTACTTCATCTGATCTCACTGATAAATGTTTCCAATTTTATATGAATGATTTTGAGACAGCTGATTGCTTGTATTGTATTCTCCTTTCTCCCAAAAGTAGATACTAACCTTTCATTGAAGTGTCTCAGATTGTCTATTCATGACTGCTGGTGTGGGCCTGTACCATCCTTGCTGTACTATGTTGAATTTTTTTTTTTTTTTTTTTTAATATACGTTTTAATTTCAATTCTGCTAAAATATTTTAAGTTGCACATATTGTGACCTGTGTGGTGATGCATTGTACCTTTCCGCTCTGTTCCCTCCGATTTAATTTTCTTAATTTGTTCTGGGATAGGACCTTAGTCTTGTATTTTAATTAGCAGTTGTGGGAATATAATGTTTCTGTGTTATTCAGCACTTCTATTTCCACAAGTAGAATTACTTGTGAAAGCTATCCATTTGTATTTTAAATGCTGCTGGAACAATCTAACTCGCAGTTGTGGCAGAACTATGTACTATTACCAGATTTGTGCCTTAGTCAATTACTGCTGCATTTTTCTCCATTGCCGGCAAGTTTCTACATGGGCTTGTGCCTTAAACTGTAGAAGGCTCCAGTTTGTGCTACAGTGCTTTATATTCTGCTCATCATTACTTGCTTAAAGTTGCATTCTGTGTCTACCCCACCCCCCTCTACATGCCATTAACATTTCTGAAAGAAGTCCAGTATTGCTTTTATTTGACTGAATGCCTCTCTAGCTAGCCTGATTGTTCCCTGAAAAAAATTCCCAACTCTCCCACCCTGCTGTGGTGGTTTTATAAAGCTGTCTCTGGAAATCAGATTACCATAAGGGATGGAGATCAAAGTCCCTCCCCTCTTTCATTTCTATAGACTGCTGTGTAAATTATGTACTCTTCCCACCCACTGTTTTCCATAGATCCAGGATACTGGGTGCTCACCCAGCAAGTCAGTATTGCTCTTGAGTAAACCTTTACTACATACAGTCTCCTGCTCATTTTTCTAGAGCTTAGCAATATCGGAGTCCCAGCCTGCATTCCACAAGTGTTTTACTTGTATCCACTGCCATCCAGGCAAAGTGAAGTACCTAAAATCACATTAGCTTAAGTTAGAGTAATTGCTACTGTTTCCTGCTTTTCTACATGCATTTCACTGAATTTTTTGGTAAAAATTGCTCTTTTCTTTGTTACTGCTGTAAGAATGCCTTGAAATTGCCTTCAGCAAAGGATTTCCACTAGATGTTTAATTGGTTTGTGGTAGCATTGCTCTTGTGGGTCTTTTCTACTGTGTTTATTCATCTTGTGGCAGGATTTGTTTGCCTGGTTTAAGTTGGGAAATACACAAAAGGGCTTGTAGTGTAGTCATTTTATTACCAGATGGCCGATTTGTTTTCTGTTTTTCCCTGCTGCTATAAATTTTGCACATTTGTGTGGGTTAGCAGCGCCCTGTATAACAGCATACACAAAGTAGCAACTTTTCACTTAAGAATGGTCCATAAAACTGTACCTGTAAAGCAGGATAGAGCAAATACCTTCTGTGCTGACAAGCTTAGAGAAACTAGTTGGACATTGAGCCTCAATACTTAATGTTTACGCAATAGTGAATTTTAGTAAATCTAACACTAGTAGAATTTAATACTGATGTGTGTTTTATTGGGGCAGATTATGCTCAATAGTCTGTACCAACAAAGCACCCTTAACAGCCTTCTAACAATACACCACCCCCTTGGAGCTCACAAGGACTGGACAGTATGGATATGCAATTTCCTAACTTCTCTGTAGCCAGCATGCTGGAATTGGGCATGTTGAGACAATGTAGCAATGGTTTCATGTTTACAGACAAGCACTTATTCCTTAAAGAAACAGACATAGTATTCAAGAGGTACTTACACAATGACACTGGAGACAACTCTGACATACAACTTACAAGTGCACATCAGGTTATCAAAACCACACCAAATGCTCACTTCATATAGCACACAACACAAACTAATGCAAGCGGAGGCACTTAAAACAATCTTCCTAAACAAGGATCCCCAAGACTGCCGGTTATCAATGCTATGCCTCAAGCCTAAAGGCACTCAAAAACACTCGCCACACATACTGTCACTCAGTACAATCCCAAACACTATACCCCTAAGGCAAACAATCGCTTCCCAGGACTCTCGTCATAGGGAACTCCATTGCAAGATATACTGATACGCCTCTAACAAAGCTGAACAAAGAAAATAACTTGGTTACTTATCTGGAGCCAGGATCTGCCATATCACGCATGCACTCAAGTCATTATGCCGCAGGTACCAGTACGATTCCATCATAGTCCATGTAGTTGTAAATGACCCGAGATGTACCTCCCTGGACTATGTGCAGAGAGACATTATGGAACTTTCCGATTGCCTCAGGATGCTATGAACCTAGCATTAAGCAGCATATTACCAGCACAGAGGACTCCAAGATGAGAGCAAAAATTATTTCAACAACTGGGTATCTTCCTGGTGTCATTCTTAGGGGACCCAATATTTTTCATCTTGGTAGGACATGGTTAACAGACCACATTGCTTTGCCAAGGATGGCTACACCTTTCCCCTATAGGCTTTCAAATACTAGCTAAAACTTTATCCATCCCCAAAGTGCTTTTTTAGGCAATGGCAAACTGAAAAACCTACTGACATAACAAAATCAAGCCAACTGAACCTCAAGGTGCTACTGCTCAGGGCTAGAAGACTGAAACAAAACACTCCCTCGAAGCTCTCCTAACACTATGGAAATTAAATATCTGTGCAGTTACAGACACATGGTTTAAAGTAGCAGAGGGTACCCCAGCATGGCAAGGTTTCAGTGACTTTCACACTTTTAGATCAGTAGCTGCACACACAAGGGTTAAAGCTGGAGGTGTCTCAATATACATTAGCAAGCATACTTCAACACATCATCCTGTTTAACCACCCTAGGAGTTCCTCGTACAGATCACCATAGACAAAATCACATACTATATCCTAGCCAGCTATATGTCACCCTCCATATCCCAGGACATACATAATGCACATTTGGACCTACTGGAGACACTTGCCATCCAACCAAACACCCTACTCATGGGAAACTTTACCCCTCTACATGGCCTCAAATCTACAGGCTCAAATCTACAGGCACAAAGATTCCTGGACTTTGTGCAAACGTCCTTGACCTAATAGTGAATGCACCCACTAGAGGCTCCAATATAGTGGACCTTGTGCTCAAAAATATGGGAGAACACGGCACCCCCAATGTCTCTTCCTCCCTGGTAAAGTCTGAACATAAAGCCGTCTCCTTTAAAATTAACTCTGCATTCCCATTAAAACCAGTAATAATTAGAACTATTCCAAGGCAACACTACCTTTTATTAAATGATGGTTTGTCAAAATTCAATGCCCCTCCAAATCCCAACACCACCACAGCGTATGCCGAATTGCTCTCAAATGAATACACAAAAGGAAGAAAATTATGGCAAAAATCAAGGATAATTCCCATAAAGATAAAAACCCTGAAACTAAATAGGCAACTAAGAGGGCTAATTAAGTTAAGCAAAGCCAACTCTGAGGCCAAGATAGCCTCCCAGGTGAAAGATCCATGTGGTTTCTGATATAGCTGTAGAAAGCCTTAAGGGCAGCACAGCAGTGTGCTGAACTGGTGGTTAATGGTGCCACATTCATCAAGCCTGACGATATACAGAACCGGTTTGTGGACAAATTCAGTTCCAACTTTAACACCCTCTCACCCTAAACCATCCTCTTAAACAATACCCTCAAACATAACCCCTTCAACTACAGGGCCCATGTACTGGATGCACTCACCAAAACAAAGAACAAAGTCTCACTGGGCCCCAATAACATCCCATGATACCTCCTGAACAATCTTGCATACAACTTTTCAGGAACCCTGGAGTATTAACTATAGTCTTAAAACAGGCTTTGCACTACATGAATGGAGGACTGCAATGGTCATCCCCCCTTCATAAGGGGGAACCTTCAACAGATATTGGAAATTACAGACCTATTAGTCTGACTAGTCTTATCTGCAAAGCCATGGAAAGAGTTATGGAAATTCAAGACAGAGGATACCTGAAGACAGTGGATCCATCCCAGTTAGGCTTTGTCAAAAGGTCATGCTTACTGAATTAGAGGGACTTCTTTGAAGAGGTCACCAAGGCAGTAGATGAAGGGAAAACTGTGCATACTGCCTACCTACATCTGACTGAAACATTTGATACAATACCCCATTTGGCATTATCAAGAAACTTACAGAATTAGGTATAAATCACTTTACATCATGTTGGATAACTAGCTGGCTCACAGATAGGACCCAGGGCGTTAAAAATCTGTGAGGCCACCTCCTCAAAGAGACTGGTCACCAGTAGAGTCCTCCAGGGTATCATGCCCCCTTCAGTAAGTATATGACCAGACACATGCAGCAACTGAACATCCACAAAGGTTCCTTGCAAAAGGAATATAGGTAGTAAACCTCAATATCCTACACTGGTTGCCTCAAAGCCCTGTCTCTATTCCACATCAGAGAGACATCTGAGAGGTCATCCTTGTCTGGCATTCAAGGCATCTCAGAATCTTGTTTTGATGAATCCTTAGCACATCCACAAACAGTATCAGAACTACTAAATTAAAAGACCTACGTTTTGCCTGCAACATAAATACAGTATGTTGGAGAGTGATAGTTCTCAAAGAATTTCCCATTCTCCGGAACGGACCCAATCCATATGAAGCAGAATTCCTCCTCATCTCCAAGCACAACTTGGACCAATGGATGGGTAATCGGAAAATCATCCCTGGTCTGGTACCTATGACTCTGATGGACAGAGTCAGCCAGTAAATTGCCTCCTATATCAAATCTGTGGGTCACATTTGGGTTAAACTGCTAGGCTTATAAGGGCCCTAGTGGTCAATGGCCTACTATACACATATGGACCAATCTATTTAACATTTACCAGCAAAACTGGGAGTAGAATATTATAACATTTCAACAGAGGCCTGGAAGGAAAAGTTCCATATTGACATAATATGGTTACAGTTAAGTTCTTACAAAACATAATACAGATAAATATATTAAAGTAAATATTCACAACTTCAGTTCATACAGTGTGAATTTATACATATGGAGTGCAAATATTTGGACAGAAATAAGTTGAAACAATAGAATTCACACATTGCAGTTCATAGAGATGACATTAAACACACTGAGTACACTCTGCAGCACATGACTAGAAGAGAGCAAATGAGGGA
Source organism: Protopterus annectens (assembly GCF_019279795.1). Lineage (NCBI taxonomy): Eukaryota > Metazoa > Chordata > Ceratodontiformes > Protopteridae > Protopterus > Protopterus annectens. The sequence goes on along the minus strand of NC_056743.1, from coordinate 1,203,611,911 downwards.
ATGTGGTAAGCATTCAGCATAAATACCTGTTTAAGAACTTAAACGTTCTCTCGAATACCTGGTCATGCCCTTGTTAAACCCCCATTGAACTGGTCTCCTCATCGTATCTACTTTTCCCCCATCAACTGTTTTTCCTCCTTGTACTTGCTCTAGCAAACTGTATTCATATTGTACTCCTTAGTGTAATATTCTCTAAACCTTTTAATTGGCCTATGCTATATACTGTTCTCAAATTTTGGAAATTGTACTGGTTAACTATTTTACCTATGCATTGTACTGCTGTGCACAAATTTTTGAACTGTACTGTATTTCTGTGACCCTACTTTAATAGTTTGTAAATATCATAATTACATGTATTTCTGGAGCTTTTCTACTCTAGTCTCCACTGAAAATGGGCCCCTGGCACAGTTGGACTAACCCGGTCAACAAATGTCCATAAATAAATAAATAAAATTAAAAATAAATAAATGATCTCTTGGAAAAAGTTAATGGAGAAACTAAACATATGCACAAGGCATCAAATCAAGTGCAGAGGCACTCTACAATAAAGGTATAATGGAGGACGTCACCAACATCCAGATCTAATCTGGAAGTTTGAGGCAAGAGGGGTAAAGCTATGATAAAATGAATAGCAAGTAAAGATTGGAAAGAAATATGCAACGCAGGTAGGTTTGCTACTAAATTATGCAAATACAAACACTTCTAACCAGACAAGTATTTCAATACACTATCTTAAGTGCCTAAAAAGTTCCCTGGGGTAGCAGAGAGATGGTGATGTGAGGAGGGCAGGGGTGGATGCAGACATTTTTAGTCAAGCTCAAATTTGGAGAACTATAGAAAAAGGGATTGAGAAGTTAATAGGGCATATATTGGAAAGAGACCGGTCCCCCAAGAAAGATGAATATTTGCTTAGCTTGGATAAATAAACTAAGAAAGGGTCCTGAAAAGGCTCCGATAGCCCTTATTCTGCTTGTGACCACAAATGGTTAAATGAGAAATTGTAAAAAAAAAAAAAAAAAAAAGCATTCCAGATTTCAAGGACATCAAAATACTAGAGAAAATTAAAAAAAAAATAGAAACTGACATTTTCTCAGAGTAGACCATATAAAAAGTGGGAATAGTGAGAAAGACTACTGACTGAAATGGGATATGGGGATGTTATACAGTAGGATGGACTATTGGATGCTGTTTGACCTCCCTCTGAAACTAGACTTGTTGGTAATAGGATAGAAACATTATAATTTAAAATCTACCTATTTGTCAATAACTTACCAGAGGTTACAATGAGCTTGCTGTATGACTAACATTAGACACACAGCATTAGTATGTTTTGGAAAATAAGTCAGCCATCGAAGGATAAAAGATGCATCATGCATGCAGACCTCAGATTTTATGACAATTTTGTCATTAATAATGCTACTTGTTAAACAGATAGATAACTAGGCAAAAATTGTAATAGCAAATACTTCTATCTACAAAGTACATACAGAAAGTCAGACAATAGCAGAAAATGCTTGCACACATTCTCTGAATTACTAGCTGGCTAAGGTGCAGACCTAAGTGTATGTTCTGGTCATTCTCCCAACTTAGGAAGAGCTACCCCACTGTCTATATGCAGTCTTGAAGACGTCCTCTCATTTCTTGTTTCAGTTGCTTCTGGAAGGTACTGTATACCATGCATCTTTTTTGAAAAGAAACGTTTCCTTAAAATTTTCCCTTGAGATATCCACCCATCCAGTCTAAACTATGCACTTATGTTTCTTAATACTTATATTGAAAGATAGTGGACTCTTTTCAAAGCTCTTACAGCATCTAAAAATTATTATATCCCCTAAACGGTAGATAAATATTTATGTCTTCTGATGCAGAACCTGCATCATTTTGTTGAACGTCTGATCCAGGAGTCAGAAAAAAAGACTCCATATTTCAGGTAAGACTTCCCCTATACAACATTGTCCCCATCTCTATTATGCTGTTGATGCACCCATCAAGTTGAAACCAGCCTGCATTTTCTCATATCCTAGGTTTCTGAAGGCATGTCTTAGTTTAGAGGTCTACACATTAAGTAAATCAGGACCTACCTTATTAGTACCGCTGCTGCTGAATTCTGCACCATATCTTCCTCCTCCTCAGGAAGCCTTTGTGACTCTTCCTCCAAACATTTCAGCTCCGTTCCTAATCAAAGATAAAACAGATGCAGGGACAAATTTCCAAAATACTATCTGCCAAAAATATGTATTGACACAGTCATATCAGGCATTATTTATTTAAATTTGTTGACCGCGAGTGTCCGTCTGGACGTAGGTCCATTTTCAGCGGAGGCCCGGGGAGAAAAGCTCCACAGTTAAAGTAAACAGACAGCATTTACATTGGATTACATAGTGATTAACAATTTACATAGCAATTACTTACAACATATTTACAGATGAAGAACATAGTACATCAGTAGACAACTAGAATCTTTATCTGTGAAGTGCATACCAGACATTAACAAATGTTACAAGAAGAAGTTTGTCCTGTATAATAAGTACTGGCTTATGAGCATCTGAGCTTGCTATAATCAAGGTAGTTAGTGGAGTGGAAAGAAAGGTAGCGGTTGAATGGGGTGGATGACAGAGTGGGAGTTGCAAGGGCATAGCCAGCATGTTTTTAGTTGTGCTTTTAGTAAAGTTTTGTAGTGGGTGCATGATGGTATGGAGGTAATTGTGGGTGGGAGTTAGTTCCATAATTTGGCTATGGCGCAAGAGAATAGTGTTTCACCAGCAGAGTTATTGGCTTTAGTGATCTGCAAGTGATTTTTGCTGCTGGATCTTAGTGGTCTGGTGGTGCGATAGGGTTGGAGTAGATTCTGGAGGGATGGGACATTTAGTGGATGGTTTACTAGTTTGTGGGCGAGTGAGAGTTGATACCACTGAAGGATTATATTTTAGTCCAAACTGCTGTATCCAGAATATATGCTAACACTTCCAGCCATAGCTTTAATACAAATCAGGCATGTAAGAGGAAGAAATTGGTAATTTTTGAGGGCATAACACTGGGTACAGCTGTGAGTAAAGGAAAGCCCTAACAGTACAAAGACCCACTAATTTCAGATGAGACAGTGCACATGCATGCAACTGATAAATGCCCACTGCAATGGCAGACTGATAATCTGTGTATGACTATGTAATTAAAAAAAAAAATGGGACCAATGTGATCAATTGGAGGAAGGTCACTCAATGGTAGTAGCATAACTGATATAAGAGTAAAAGGCAACATTCCTCCATTTTAACTCCCTGAAGCTGGTAAATACCACGTGCATTTATGTTGTATAACTGCCATTAGCTAAATTTAAGCAATCTGTGTAAATCACTGTTTCAGAGTCTGATTACATACTGGGTTCTGTTGTGGAGTTTAAGAATATATAAATTATGAGACAATTAATCTGCCTCTGGTGAATTCTGTATTGTGCACGGTTTGAAATACTTTGCTGTGGTATTTAATAACACTTTTTTTGAAAAGTGCTTTTAATTTTGAAAACCTGATGCAAAATTGTGAAGTACAACTGCACAGTCTTCGTTCACTCTTCACAGACTGAGCTTCTCTCCCTCTCAGCAGCACTATCTACTACACACGTTAAGAGTTCTAAACTGTACTCTCACCCTGGAATTTTTAAATTCTGATAGTTACCACTTGACCAACATTCAGTGAACCAGCTAGTGTGCTTGCACAAGCAATATTTTAGACAAATATTTGGGAGACATTTCTGGAACTACAAAGGAGGTTCAACAATCTGCAGTTATAGTTAAAGAAATGCATTCCAGAGGACCTGAATATCTAAAGACACAACAAAAGCTCCAGCATGCAGCATATCCTTTCAAGCATATGTGAACTACCCAGTGACTACTCATCTAGATGAATGTTACAGTTCAACTCTTCTAGGAATCCAAAAAAAACTCTGGGCAGAAGTGAGCCAATTAACAGGGACATTAACCTCTCTTACAAGGATTTCAGTTCTGATAAATGAAGTCACCTTGAGCATTCCTATATTGCAAATTCTTATGCCACTTTCCTTGCAGACCTATAACTGATTATAAGAAGGCCCATAAGTAACTAATCATTTAATCCTCAAAGCAGAAACTCATTTTCCTCATCCCCATCACTTACAAGATGCAAGTAATCTATGGTGCATCCCTTCCTAAGGGAGACCAGGCACTGAAGAATCATACCAAAATTTTCTAAAAGTTAGCAAAATCTTTACTATCAATCTCATGCAAATCATGATATCGACAATAGCCAGCTCCATTGGTACAGAGAGATAAAGGCCTGACAGAGTTCAGTTAGTCCTTCAAGTGCCTGCTGGAGCTGGTGGGGGGGTGCTAGCTACCTCTTCGCAGGATGTATGTGTTTGAGCACATGCCAGAGGTGCATGTTCCCATGGCCGAATCCCAACTGGAGACCAGACACCCCGCGGTGGGGGGAGGGGGGCAGGGCTGTCCTGAAAAGTTACATCACTTGCAGAAATGAGGGGAATGCCCTTACATCCACTGCAAGTCGAACCCTGGGCATGTTAACAGGCAAGTACTGTGGGGCTAGAGCCCCATAAAGAAAATCATCCCTAATGGCTGCCTAAACGACAGCCCCAGTCAGTCAACCCTTGCCCTAGTACACATACAACTAAGCAGTCAGTTTTCCAAAATAAGAAGTTATGTACTCACCATAACGTTCCATCTGAGTAGGTAGCTTCATTTGTCTGCAACCTGTGGGTCTTGGATCAGATATCGGATCCGAGCCGGCAACTTTTCATAACTAATGGATCCGAGCTCCTAGCTCCTCCCCTCACCCATAATCCCCTGCCAACCCTCCATGACCTCAGATTGAGTTTGTCCCTCAATATGTACCCAAAAAGGGTATTCCAACTAACATAGATCCACTGAAGGCCAGGGGGAAGGAGGGGGGGTGGTTGCAGACAAATGAAGCTACCTACTCAGATGGAACGTTATGGTGAGTACATAACTTCTTAATCTGAAGTAGGGACTTCATTTGTCAGCAACCTGTGGGACAGAGTCCCCAGCTACCTGAATCTTGGGTGGCCATCATGGAAGGATATTGCGGAGCACCACAGAGCCAAAGGATGCTCTCCCTCTAGAAATCATGTCCAGTTTGTAGTGGTTAATAAAGGTATGAGAGGAGGCCCAAGTGGCTGCCGAACAAATATCATCCAATGGAACTCTAGATTTGAAGGCCGCAGAAGTAGAGATGGAACGAGTGGAATGTGTGCAAACTCCTTCAGGTGCGGGTCTCCCAGAGGCTTGGTACGCTAATAGGATACATTGTGAAATCCAGCGTGATAGAGATACTTTTGATATTGCTTTCCCCAAATTAAATTTGGCAAAGGAAATGAACAGCTGGTCGGATCGTCTATGACCAGCTGTTCTAGGAGTATAAAAACGTAGCTGCCTATGAACATCTAATGAGTGCAGCTGGTACTCTCCTTTATTCTGATATTTAGGAAAGAAAAACGGTAAATTTATGGATTGATTTATATTGGTTTCTGATGCTATTTTGGGAATGAAAGAGGGATTGATCCTGAGGTACACTCTGTCCGGATGAAAGATCAAATAAGGAGGCTTCACAGAAAGAGCTTGAAGCTCCGAAACTCCTTTGCAGAAGTAATGGCTACAAGGAATGCTGTTTTCCAGGACAAGTATTTGAGATCTACTGAAGCAGCAGGTTCAAAAGGCGGAGCAGTCAGGGCTTTAAGAACTAGTGAAAGATCCCAAGGTGGTATGGCTTCTTTTATAGGGGGTCTAAGCAAAAAGGTGCCCTTGAGAAAGGTTTCACACAACTTGGCCGACATCAAGGGCCCTGTGTCATGTCCCACATGGTAATGGGAGATGGCAGCCAATTGCACTTTGACAGTTGAGCAACTAGTGCCTTCCTGAAAAAGTTCGGTTAGGAAGTCTAATATGGATGGAAGAGGAGCCGTAAAGGGATCTAGATTATGATGCTCCGCCCAGATGGAGAAACGTTTCCATTTACTGCAGTACACTTTCCTGGTGGAGGGCTTATGCACTGCCACAAGGATGGTTTTGACTGGTGAAGAGATACCGGGAGTCCTAACTAGGAGTGAAACTGGAGCAACCAAGCTGTCAGCTTCAGATTGTCCAGATTTGGGGTCGGTAAGTCTAACGGATGGGAGATTAGATCTGGACTGGGATCCAGAATCCAAGGGGGATCACTAGGGGAGACCACAGGTAAGGGAACCAAATTTGCCAAGGCCAGAATGGGGCAATGAGGATCATCCTGCTCCCCAACCGTGAGGCTTTCTGTAAGAGTTGCAGCATCAGGGGTAGAGGATAGGCATAAAGTAGACCGGGTGGCCAAGCATGCACCAGAGCGTCTCTTGGAGTTTCCCCTGGAGGGGGAATCCGAGCCAAGAAATTGCCGCACTTGGTGTTTGAGGGAGAGGCAAAAAGATCGCAGCAGGGTTGCCCCCATATTGCGAATATCTGCTTCGCTACTAGTGGGCTGAGAGACCACTTGTACGGGGTAAGAAGGGTGCGACTGAGTTGTCTGCTAGGATGTTGGCCCGCCCTGGAATGTGCGTTGCAATCAGAAAGCGGTTGGTGGAGATCCCCCATTCCCACACTCTCATGGCTTCGCAGCATAGAGGGTAAGACCTGGTTCCCCCCTGTTTGTTGATGTACCAAACAAACATGTTGTCAGACTGAATTGCAATCGTTCCTACGGGGAGGAGATTCTGAAGTGCTTGCAACGTGTACAGCACCGCTCTCATCTCCAGAACGTTGATATGCAGGGAGATCTCTGTATCGTTCCAAGTGCCTTGGACCGTCCTGCCTGAATAATGCCCCACCCAAGGCGGGAGACATCCGTAGTCACCGTGGCAAGAGGGGGAGAGGTGCAGAAGGGTCGGCCCGTATGGAGGTCCGAAGCATGGAGCCACCATAATAGAGCCCTCCAGCAAGCCTTGCTGATAGCAATGGGGTGATGGAGAGGAAAAGACTGAAAGGACCATTGTACTAGAAGGGTCCATTGCAGTACCCGCATGTTCAGACGAGCGCATGGAAGGAGCGTTATCGCTGCCGCCATGGAGCCCAGCGCCCTCAGGACCAATTCTGCCGGTGGGGTCTCTGATTGGAGGATAGCCCGCACATGAAGTTGCAAATTCCGTAGTCGTTCGGACATCAGAAAGGCTCGTAGATCTCTGGTGTCTATTCTGGCTCCTATGAATTCTATGACTTGTCGGGGCCAGAAAGGATTTGTCGGCATTGCTGGTGATACCAAACTGTGGGGCTAGGTGGAGAAAGAAGTCTCTGGCTGAGCAAAGATGCCTTGTTGTGGCGGTCAGGAGCCAGTCGTCCAGGTACGGAAAGACCTGTATTCCCTGGAGTCTCAGGTGGACTGCAATCACTGCTAATACCTTGAACACCCTGGGGTCTGTGTTGAGGCCAAAGGGAAGGACCCTGAACTGGTACTGACTGGCTCCCAGCCGGAAGCGGAGGAACCTCCTGGATCGTCTGTCCATTAGAATGTGGTAGTACGCATCCTTGAGGTCTATAGAGCACATCCAATCATTCTCCCTTAGAAAGGGGAGAATAGATTGAAGAGTGACCATTCGGAATTTTTCCTTGGTTACAGACAGGTTCAAGCGGGACAGGTCTAGAATCGGTCTCAAGTCCCCAGTCTTTTTTGGCACCAAAAAGAACCTGGAGTAGAACCCTAATCCGAGCTTGTCTTGGGGGACGGGTTGGATGGCTCTTTTAGCAGCTGCTGAATTTCTGCGGCTGCAGCCTCCGTCTGATCGGGTGGTACATCGGGGAGGTTCTTGAATTTGGAGACAGGATGTAATGGGATTTTGTACCCTCTGGATATAATTCGAAGCACCCAGCGGTCTGTCGTGATAGACTCCCATGCTGCTAGGTGCTCCGAGAAGCGCCCCCCGACTGCCTCCAGAGTGGAGCAGTCTGGCAACCCTTCAGGGTTGCTACGTGGGCCGGTCAGAGAAAGGTTCTCTGGACCCAAAGTTTCTCGGAGCCCCTCTGCCCTGGGGAGGCGTCCTCCCTGTCCTCTGCCACGGAAGGACTGGTTGTCCTGAGCAGGTTGGGAATGTTGCAATTTCCGGAACCACATCTTCTTCTGACCCTTTTGGTTCTTCGAAAAGGACCACTGGGGAGCAGAGAAGCGGACTCCGATGGCAAATGTCTTCCCGTCCTTCTCGCTCTGGACAAGCGTCTCACGAACAGTTTTGCCAAACAGGGCAGAACCATCGAAAGGGGCGTTCGCAAAAGATGCTTTAAAGGGCTCCGCAAAGTCACAATGACTGAGCCAGGCCTGGTGTCTCATGGCTAGGCCCGCTCCGCTAGCGGCTCCCTCGGTGGCGTGGGACAATAGCCACATAGAGGTATTTGAAATGGATCTCAGACTGGCCATTCGGGTGGAGTACAATTGTTTGTCCTCTGCCGACATGGACTCAGGGGGGGAGGCAGCGTATTCTTAGATAAGATCCCGCTGCATCCTGATGACATGTGCCATATAGTTCAGAGACCTTACCGAGAAGGTCGCTGAACTAAAAACTCGCTTCCCTAAGCGGTCCATCGAGCGGGACTCCTTGCTCGGTGGATGGACTGATGGGCTCTCCTGAGCTCGTTCCCTCTTCGTGGCTGCCGCCGTCAACATGGCATCTACGGGGGACCCTTGCTCCAGTGTGACCGGTCTGAGGGGGGCTTAGTATCCTGTCCAGGCATTTGGGTATTAGCTCCAGTGTCCGGGTCCTTCCTCGCCCTGGTGGTAATAAGGCCCACCAAGGGGTCAGCCAGAGGGGGCACCCAAGAGGTAGAGGGGCCTGCTTCGAATGCCTCCAGAAACACGGACTGAGGAAGACTTGGGGGCAGACCACCCACCTCTGATCCCCAGCATCTCCATGATGTCTCCAAAGGAGACATCCTCAGGGGGTGATCTTGGGGAGCCTTCCCCTTCATCCACGTCCGTGTCCTCAGTTAAGGACTCACGGGAGTCCATGTGCCTCCTCTTGCACTTATGCTTGTGGGGCACTTCCTCGGGGGGGGCTGTCCGAGAAGTCTCGCCAGCAACATCCTGTTCCAATGGAACTACCTGGGACATTGAAGCAGGCTGTCCCTTAGGCCAGGTGATGGAAGCCTAGCCCAGCAGAGAGGGAGCGCAGGGTGGAGCCGAGACAAGGGCAGGGGGTCCAGATGCTCTCAACAGAGCCCTCTCCACTACATCGAAGGCAGAGGGGGAACCACTCTCTCTGGGCTCAGTCTTCTCCCACTCTGATCCGATGAAGGGATCGGAAGTGGCGCGGAGACCATCAGATCCGAAGGCACACTGAATCCCTCGGATCCAAAGCTCGGGCCACGGCTCAGCGGTCGTATCTGACAGGCTCGAGGGCAGGGTCGGATCCGAAGTACCAAGTACCGTCGGTGCCGACCCACCCCCGGCTCCAACGCTGCTCTGCTCCGAACCCGGGTAGCGGGTCGGAGAAGGAGCAAAAAATGGTGTCGAGCTCCCCCCCGAAGGGGGGGGGGGGAGGCAAGAGCACTCATCTGCAGCTGGGCCTGGATGAATCTTCGCATCATCCGGTCCAAGTCTGCATCAGACATGCTGAACGTTGATCTCGAAGAGGCCGAGGCAGGCCTGGAATGCCGCCTCGATGACCTCGATTGAGATCGGGCCTCCTCCTCCTTGGGCCCTGGGGAGAAACAAGGAGATCGGAGCAGAGGAGGAGGAGACCTAAAAGCAGTGGAGGGAGAAGCCCGCTTAGCTGGCGGGGCCGAAGCGGAGGCCTTGGCCCGCCGCTTGTGGTGCTTCTCCCGCCGTTTCTCCCTTCTAGCCTCCCTGTCCTCCGGCGTTTTAGCGGGAGTTTGAGTCCCAGCCGAAGGAAGGGGGGCAGGAGTGGCAACAACCACAGCCTGTGGTAGTGCCACGGGAGCAGCGGAGGCCGGAGCAGAGTCCGGGGGCAAAAGTCCCGCCAGGACCAGCTTCGACCTCCGCTCTTTCAGTGCCCTGGGGTTGAACGCTGCACAAATGGTACAGCCTGAGGTGAGGTGTTCAACCCCAAGGCACCCAACGCACAGAGTGTGGCCATCAGCCGGGGAGAGCTTATGGCCACACTTGGTACATTTAGAAAAAATGGCTTTTGGGGCCTCAGCCATACTTGAAAGAAAAAAAGGGAGTGCTACACAAACATACAGGCCCCAAAAAACACAACACACACACTCACTAACGACCAGCGAAGGGGGGGCGGAAACCAAGTAAAAAAATTTAATACTACAGGGAACCTAACTGTTACACACTTTTTTTTAAAAAATAAGGTAGAGAAATTTGACAGAAAAAACAGACTTAACTGACGATTTTTGCTAGAGCTCAATGGAATCCAGCCATCCACAAGCGTGGCAAGCTAGATCTGAGGTCATGGAGGGTTGGGCAGGGGATTATGGGTGAGGGGAGGAGCTAGGAGCTCGGATCCATTAGCTATGAAACAAGTTGCCGGCTCGGATCCGATATCGGATCCAAGACCCACAGGTTGCTGACAAATGAAGTCCCTACTTCAGATCCGGGATTAATGGTCAGTAGGAACAAGGGGGAGTAAAAAAACTGGAAAAAAATCTAGATTATAATACAAATTTCTAAATGATCTTCATGTACCATAATCCAATTTCCACTGCGTTACTCTTTTTCCACCGCCCCCAAGATGACCAAGAATCTCTACCACAACATGGTTTTAGGCCAAGATGCAGCAGGCTTAGCTTTCCTGGCTCAAACATGGAGAAAGAAACTTACTGGAGCTATATCTGCATGTCTCAGCAAAAGCATTTCACTCTGTATCCCACTGCTCTTAAAGGAGGTGGTACACACCTGTAGAATGGATATTCAAATCAGTAAAATGAATTTCAAATGCACAGACAACACATCCTCTAGTCTGAATAAATAACAAATCTGCTAATGTCATAACAGTATTCCTCCTTTAAAATTACTGATATGGAGTTCTATACACCATATTTGTGAAGACTGTTAACATCTGCAAAAATATTACATACTAAGGAGACTAAATCTTAGGAGAAAGAAAGAGCATCTATTTCCAGACCTGCTTGCAGGGAATCCTAGAAAATAATCTGGTTTACTTGTCTGCTTTGAAAGCAAGTGGACCGGTGCACCTGGGGGGGGTGGTGTGGGTGCAAGTGGACCGGTGCACCTGGGGGGGGTGGTGTGGGTGCAAGTGGACCGGTGCACCTGGGGGTGGTGGTGGGTGCAAGTGGACCGTGCACCTGGGGTGGTGTGGGTGCAAGTGGACCCGGTGCACCTGGGGTGGTGTGGGTGCAAGTGGACCGTGCACCTGGGGGTGGTGTGGGTGCAAGTGGACCGGTGCACCTGGGGGGGTGGTGTGGGTGCAAGTGGACCGGTGCACCTGGGGGGGGTGGTGTGGGTGCAAGTGGACCGGTGCACCTGGGGGGGGTGTGGGTGCAAGTGGACCGGTGCACCTGGGGGTGGTGTGGGTGCAAGTGGACCGGTGCACCTGGGGGTGGTGTGGGTGCAAGTGGACCGTGCACCTGGGGTGGTGTGGGTGCAAGCGGCCCGGTGCACCGGGGGGGGTGGTGTGGGTGCAAGTGGACCGGTGCACCTGGGGGGGGTGGTGTGGGTGCAAGTGGACCGGTGCACCTGGGGTGGTGTGGGTGCAAGTGGACCGTGCACCTGGGGGTGGTGTGGGTGCAAGTGGACCGGTGCACCTGGGGTGGTGTGGGTGCAAGTGGACCCGGTGCACCTGGGGTGGTGTGGGTGCAAGTGGACCGTGCACCTGGGGGTGGTGTGGGTGCAAATGGACCGGTGCACCTGGGGGGGTGGTGTGGGTGCAAGTGGACCGGTGCACCTGGGGGGGTGGTGTGGGTGCAAGTGGACCGGTGCACCTGGGGGGGGTGGGTGCAAATGGACCGGTGCACCTGGGGGGGTGGGTGCAAATGGACTGGTGCACCTGGGGGGGTGGGTGCAAATGGACCGGTGCACCTGGGGGGTGGGTGCAAATGTTATCGTCTGATGAGAAAGGTTTAACTTTTTGGCCACAATTCCAAAAGGTAAATTGGTGCAAACACTTTGAATCACCAAAAGAACACCATCCCCATGGTGAAGCATGGGGGTGGCATTATCATGCTTTGGGGTTGCTTTTCTTCAGCTGGAACTGGGGCTTAAGTCAAAGTGGAGGGAATTATGAACAGTTCCAAATACCAGTCACTTTTGGCCCAAACCCTTCAGGCGTCTGCTAGAAAGCTGAACATGAAAAGGAATTTCACCTTTCAACACAATGACCCCAAGCACACATCCAAATCAACAAATGAATGGCTTCACCAGAAGAAAATTAAAGTTTTGGAATGGCCTAGCCAGAGCCGGGACCTAAATCCAATAGAAAATCTGTGGGGTGATCTGAAAAGGGCTGTGAACACGAGATGCCCTCGCAATCTGACAGATTTGGACCACTTTTACAAGGAAGAGTGAGCAAATATTGCCAAGTCAAGATGTGCCATGCTGATAGACTCCTACTCAGGAAGACTGAATGCTGTAATTAAATCGAAATGTGCTTCAACAAAGTATTAGTTTAAGGGTGTGCACACTTATGGAACCAGCTTACTATACATTTTTTTTATATATCCCCCCCACACACACACACACACACACACACACACACACACACACACACACAACAGATTTGTTTGTTTTTCAACTGAATTGTACAGGTTATTGGTCACATTAAAGGTGGGAAAAGTTTTGAATTTATTGTGGTCTCTTTTTACATCACAAAAAACTGACATTTTAACAGGGAGTGTGTGTACACTTTTTATAGCCACAATTTATAACACATAAAAGCATGTCAGTTTATATGTAGGGCATGTAACAATTATTCCAATCTTGCCAAATCCCTTTTCATTCTTTCACCTTAACGCGTCTCATCCCTGCTGGTTATCTTTATGCCAACTGCAAAAATTTCATAGGTTTTTACTAGGCTAATGGCCCTGGAGCCTTTACAAACCTAGCCCATAGGATTAACCCAACATTGTGCCACCCGACCTTAGTTCCCAGTGCCTCTGTCGAGTATAGCCACTGGAGTGATCCCTGTGGTGATTGTTCTATTCCACATCCACTCAAAGGTTTCACACACACACTTTATATGGATATCTATACATATTTGACTAGTAATAAGATGGCCTGCAAACCCATCATTTGCAGATTTAATTCCAGAAAGAAACCTACCACAGAAAACAACTCAACTTACAACAGATAGACAAATTAGGGCATTCTTTTATGCATCTGTAAACTTACAGGCTGTTTTTCCTAATCAGTAACTGCTTTTTGTTAGAGACGAGAAGTCTGCAGATGCAAGGAATTAAATCAGGAGACATATGAACATGGTCTACAAAGAAAACCTAGATGTTACAGTGCAATATTTATAGGTACTTTGACAAGCAGTTCAGTCAAAAGTAAATGAAGTTTGAAAATGAAGGATGTGAAAAGTAATACAAGTAGTTGCGTTCTCAGCAGCCATAGTACTTTAGTGCATTAAATGTAACAGTGGACAGCTTAGTTTAAAGGGAGCCACTACGCTTATGGCTAAAAGATAAAGTTCACTGAAAGCATACATGCTGGGGTTTTTTTCACATCTGTGACTGAGATAAAAAGAACATACAACAATTAGTGAAAGTGTGAACACCGCCTGTAACATGTTTTAACATGGTTACCATTATCCCCAAGGTTAGAATAGGTAGGGTTTGAGGGTGAATACCTCAATTTGGGGCAACTGCTCCTATTTCAGCGAGGAAACGTCTTTTTTTTTTGAAAATGTACACAGTTTTGTATGCTTGTAATATGTTAAAAAGGGATGGGGATTCTGAGAATCTATCTAGATTTTTCTTTGAGATCACTGAAGCAAAAAAAGTGTTGCAAAATTTGACATGGGTTCAAATGGAGATGAGAAAAAGCAACCACATAACAGATTAGCCTGCAAAATATATGTACATATTAAGCTAAAACTTCAAAACCTACAGTTAAAAAAATCATGTCTAATACGTGATAGTAAGCCCTCTCATATATGACCACTTTACCTATATAATCATGGAATGTAAGAGGCCTTATAGGTATAGGCAAAATGCAAAGCATTGAACTGTATTAAGTGCAGGGTACAAACAGTAATGTTGCAGGAGACATATGTACAGAAATGAGCATGTGAATTTGCAGACAATTTAGAGTGGATATTCAGGAGAATATCAGGGTCAAAGCAAAGTGAAGTAAGAATTCTGATTGTTTCAGGGGCTCTGATAGTGATAGATCAAAAAAAATGGTAGGTCTGTGGTAAGGGTTTAATGGCAGGAAAGGAAGATTATGTTAGTATTTATTTTCCACCTAAAGCTGCAA
>NC_056743.1:1203567493-1203589993 GCF_019279795.1 Protopterus annectens | reverse complement strand
ATACAGTAACAGAGTGTGGGATGTCTGCAAGTTTTCCCTGGCTCCCTACCAATATAAATCCAAAAATGTTCAATGAATGAATATGAATGTACTTAAAGCAGTAAACACACTGCACATGCCACCAGGGACTTCTGATGAATTCTGGCTGGCTGTCTGCCTCATGAAGCTGATGTCATCGCCGACGCATCCGCACGTGATGACGTCAGCAACAACGTTAAACAAAAAATTTCAAAAAACCTGGGAAATTCAGGAATTAAAGGGGGACACTCGAGAATTCGTGGCATCCTATTATTTTGCCCTCAAAACTGTTAAATACCAAGGAATTCGGTACAGTTGAGTGCAACTGTCAGCTTGCTTCCTGCCTATTACGAAGTGCTGACAAGGTTAGCAAAGTCCAAGATTTGTTATGAGTAGAAAGTTCTATTATGGAATTCAGACCCCATACCTAATATGGAATTTTGAACAAGCAGTCAGGAGATATTAGTTAAATTAGCGTTACAATGGTTCATTTCTATTTAGTCAGTCGCAGTTATGTTGCTTTTAACAAAAAAAGTATAAACTACATTGATTTTTGCAGTTGGAGACCAATCTTGATCTTCTAGTCTCAAACATACCTGTCATTTTGTGCAATAAAGGCGATTATTCCCTGCTGAACTGTCTTGTGTTTAAGTTATTTGGTACATTAACAAGGGTTAATATACTGGGATCAATTACAAGTTGTGTCTGAACAGAGGATCGGGGCAGGGGTGTCCTCTTTCCCTTTTACTGTTAATATTTTAGAGCCACTGGCAAAGAAAACAAGGGACTCTAATTCAAGGATACAATTCTCATAATAAAGAGAAGCGGACTTCATTTGCAGATATTTTGTACTTGATACAACCAGAAAATGACATCAATGTTGTGGAACATCTTGAGGCAATTTCAAGTCTTTTCAAGATATAAAGTTAAAGATAAAACAAAACAAAGGCTGTAGCTGTAAACTATGCACCCACACGTGAATTGGTCCAGTAATACCCATATTTATGGGGGGCACGAAAAAATTAAGTATTTAGGAATACGGGTTAAAAAGGATCCTATTATGGCAGCTAAGGATGTGGGAAAAAAACTAAAATGACAGTACATAAAGTGAAAAACTGGAAGCTTTTGTTTATGGATATTTACAGCAAGATACAAGCAGTGAAAAATGTTTAGTCCCTTTAGTTTTACATACATGTCAGGTATATTTCCCAGACAAGTTGCTGACTATAAAGCGATGAAGGAATTTATCTGGGAGGAGAGGGCAAAGGTCAAGTGGGATATGTAGATCCTTCCAGCAGAACAAGGCAGTTTAGGATTACCTGTTTTGAAGGGATATGTTCGAGCTAAACAGTTAATGCTCATATAATACAACACAAATAGCAAACTATGACTGAAAGTGAAAAGGGGTGATGAAACTGGTGGAAAATTCAAGAAATAAGGAGAGAGTGGGATTTTGGATGCAGATCCTCAACAGCCATGCAGAATAGTATATTAATAAAGTAGCAGAAAGTACAGTTTTATACCTACCATAAATGTAGATGTTAGAGTGCTAATACAGCTGCAGTCATAACAGATGGGTTCTCCTGCCGTCAGGCGGGTCCTCGGTCGGCCGAATTCCAAAGTCTAGGTCCGGCGTTGGTTGTCGTCGCTTCTTCCCTGACGTCAGTGCGACAGGGGTATAAAAGAACCAGCCAACGCCATTTTCTTCAGTTTTTCTTGCCCCAGATGTCAGGTGCCCCCAGAAGGAAGGCAATACATAAAATTATGAAGTAATGCAATGCAATATAATCAAAAAACAGTAGTTGCAAGCAAATACAACATAAAAGAATACCCCTAGAGGGGAAGGAGGGAGGGAAACCTGGACTGCAGCTGTATTAGCACTCTAACATCTACATTTATGGTAGGTACAAAACTGTACTATGTTCATCGTGCATACAGCTGCAGTCATAACAGATGGGTAGAATCCCAAAGCTAAGAAAGGGGTGGTAGGCACTAGGTGGAACTAGGAGCCAAAATGCCCTGCATGACTGCAGTGGCAAAGCCTGCTCTAGATTTGGAGTATAATGGTAGGTTGTAGTGTTTGGAGAAGGTATGCACAGAACTCCAAGTTGCTGCTTCCAAGATATCCTTGGTAGGAACTCCTCTGAGGAAGGCTGCAGAGGTGGCTGTGGCCCTGGTGGAATGAGTTCTAATGCCTGTAGGAACAGTTTTGCCATGAAAGGAATAGCAAAAGCATATGCAGTGGGCTATCCATTTTGAGATTGTTTGCTTGGAAATTGGCTTTCCTGGAGCTCCTACCGCATAGGCCACAAAGAGCTGTTCTGATTTTCTGAAAGGCTTTGTTCTGTCCAATTAATAACGCAGTTGCCTGTGGATGTCCAAGGAATGTAGTAATCTCTCCCTTTGTTTTGAGGATTGGGATAAAAAGTAGGTAAATGTATGGCCTGATTTAAAGCTACCCTGGATACCACTTTAGGCATAAAGGACGGGTTGGTTCGTAATGAAACTCTGTCCTGATGGAAGATAAAAGGCTGGACAACCATGAGGGCCTGTAGTTCTGAAACTCTATGAGCTGAAGTGATAGCCAGAAGGAAAGCTGTTTTCCAGGACAAATATTGCAAATCTGATGAAGCAGCTGGCTCAAAAGGAGGCAAAGTCAAATGAAATTTAGATCCCAAGCAGGTATTGGTTGTTTCCTTGGAGGTCTTAAATTCTTAGCCCCTCTGAGGAACTGTCTTAAAAGAGGGTGAGAGAATAAAGGAGGATCAGTGTTGTATTCTGCAGAAATGGCTGAGGCATGGATTTTGATGGAGGAGAACGAAAGTCCACTGCTTAGTAGTTCAGCCAAATATTGTAGTATTTGAGGTAAATTCAGTTTTCCAGGGTTCTGGCCCTTTTTCTCATTCGACAAAAACGTTTCCATTTTGCGGAGTAAGCTTTTCTAGTTGATGGCCTTCTGGCCTCCAAAATGACATCCTGCACCTCCTTGGAGAGTAGGGCCTGCTGTGATGCTAAGGAATCTTCCATGCGGCTAGATTGAGTGTTTTTAGCTGACTGAAGAGTTTTGAAGCTGTGCTGAGTCAGAAGAGGCATTAGAGGCAGGGTCCATGGAGGGGAATGAGTCAGGCTCCTCAGGAGTGGGTACCAGTGTTGCCTTGGCCAGTCCGGAGCAATGAGGATCATCTTTGGTCTGTCTGCTCTGGTCTTCAATAGGACTTTGGGCAGCAGAGGAAGAGGCGGGAAGGCATAAACTGTCATTGATGTCCAGCTGAAAGAGAGCGTCCACTCTCCAGGCCTTTGGGTGGAAGGTCCTAGAGCAGAATTTTGTCAATTGATGATTTTTGTGGGAGGCAAAGAGATCTGTCTGGCCTTCCCCATTCTTGGATTATTTCTGTAAAAACTTTTGGATGCAACATCCATTCGTGTGGATCTGTCATATTCCTGCTTAGGTTGTCTGCCAGCGTGTTTTCCTTGCCTGGCAAGTACTGTGCTTGTAGTTCCATTTGTAAGTCCATGGCCATATTCCAAAGTGATATGGCCAGTCTGCATAGGGGATAGGAATGTGTTCCTCCCTGCTTGTTTATGTACCACATAACTGTGGTGTTGTCCGTTCTTATCAATAGTTGACCTGGTTGTAGAAGGTCCTTGAAAGCTATAATAGCATTTATTACTGCTAGCATTTCTTTTTGATTGATGTGAAGGTGCTTTTCTTTTTGGGACCATTTGCCCTGAATGCACCAGTCTGTCATGTGCGCCCCCCAGGCGTAGTCTGAGGCGTTTGTTGTGATGACTTTATTTGCTTGAGGCTTGCTGAATGGAAGACCTGGGTTTGCTTGACATGCTTGAGCCCACCACAGAAATTCCTTTTGCAGACATGGAAGTAGTGGTATTATTGTTTCCAAACTGTGGCTGTGTTGAGACCATATATTGTTTAGGTACCACTGTAGTTCTCATATGCAGCTTTGCACATGGGATTAGCAAGATGCAAGATGCCATGAACCCCAGAGCCTGCAGGATTTTCCTTGCAGTCAGCCTGGTGCAATTTGCCAGTGTTTTGAAATATTGAATTAGTTGCCCCTGCTACTCTGGCGTGAGGTAGGCCCATCTGGGTGTTTGTGTCCAAATTGGCACCCAGGAAAATTATATTTCGAGGGGGTATTAGCCTTGATTTCTCTTTGTTGACTGTATCCCAGAGAGTTTAACAACATTATTACATAAGCCAGATGTTTCAGAAGAATGCACCTGCTGTCCGCTTGGATCAGGCAGTCGTCCAAATAAGGGTTTATTTGTATCCCTTTAAGTCTGCAGTAGGCAATTACTGATGCCAGGCATTTTGTGAATACTCTGGGCGCAGTAGATAAGCCAAAGGGCAATGCAGAGAATTGATAATGGGTTGAACCTGCAAGAAATCTGAGGTATCTTCTGCAATTTTGTCTGATTGGAACATGCAGGTATGCCTCCTTGAGGTCCAATGTTACCAGCCAAAACTCCTTGCTCAGCATGGGAAGAAGTTGCTGTAGAGTGATCATCTTGAATTTTGGTACGAGTAGGAATCTTGCTCAGCATGGGAAGAAGTTGCTGTAGAGTGATCATCTTGAATTTTGGTACGAGTAGGAATGTGTTTAGGATGGAATGATCCAAAATGTCTCCAATCTTTTCCCTTCCTTGGCACCAGAAATAGCCTGGAATAAAAACCTTGACCTTGTTCGTGTGTAGGTACCTCTTGAATAGCTTTCATGTTTATAAGATCTGAAATTTGCTTTTGTGCCTCTGCCCTTTGATTGTGTGGCAGTTTTGGCATGCCTCTCATTTTTGGAAGGGTATGAAAGTGGAATTTGTAGCCTCTGTTTATAATGTCCAGGATCCATTTGTCCTTTGTGACATGCCAATTTTTTGAGAATAGTGCCAGCTTTCCTCCTAAGGGGGCTGCCATTTGAGACCTGGTTGGCCTGCAAAGGGGAAAGTCATTGGGTTTGCTTTCTGAAAGAAAGATTGTGAGTCGTCCTCACCACCTCTGTGTAGGAGCTTGCCATTGTCTGCCTCTGTACGATCCTTGTGGTTGTCCTCTGCCCCTCGGGTGCCTGTATCTGCCTCTTTGGGGTCTGTCCGTGGCAGGAAAGGACCAGTTTTTGGAAGGCCAATTTCTACTAAAATGTGGTGGTTGAACCTGCAGAAATTCTTTCACAGTTTGCATTGATTTAGCTTTTTCCTCCATTTTTCGTAATACTTCAAAAGGATGTACTATTTGGGGCAAATGCTGAAGGGGGGCGTCTAGTAATTTAGCTTTGACATGATCAGGCAAGGTTTGTTCCTTGAGCCAAGCATGCCTGCGTATGACTGAGCCTGTAACAGCAGCTCTACATGAGGCCTCTAGAGCATCAAAACCACATTGCAAGGTATGTTTACCCACTTGTTCTGCACTATGCATCAAATCCTGCAACTCCTTCAAGTCTGGTTGTTCAGGTTGTGACATTTTACTTTTCAATTGAGATAACAGAAACTGTTGGTATTTTAGCATATGAAACTGACAGTTTAAGGCCCTCATGGTTAAGGTAGCCGAGGTATATACCTTTTTTCCCCACCTTTCTAAGGATCTGGAATCTCTCTCGGAAGGCAATGGATTTTTGGCAATGGAAGCCTCAACTCCCTTGGGTCCCTGTGAGATGGTTTCTAGGTCAGCAGCATGGCTTTTGTAAAGAAATTGGTGTGAGTCAGGAACCCTGTAGTACCAGTCAGGCTCAACTGGAGCTGGAGGTAGAGAGTCCGGGTTAAGGCAGGCCTCCGAGTAATCATCTAGGATGTCCAAGACAGGAGGTATAGCCAGAGGCCTGTGCTGGGATAACAAGAAATTCCCTGAGCCTTTTCTTGGAATCTAAATAATCCTGGCCTTCCCAGTGGAAGTGTTCCCTTAAGGTATGCAAAGTTTTCCCAAATGAGAAATCCTCAGGGGGGGATACAGAAGGAATGGACTCCTCTGCATCAGAGTCTTCAAAAGGGGAGTAAGCCTGTTCCTGATCAGAGTGGTCTGAAATAATGGATCCCTGATCAGAGGGGGAATCTTCCTCCACTCTGGGCCTTTTGTCCGGAGGTGGCGGAGAACCTCTGATTAGAGTAATTAAATCCTCAGCCATTTTAAGCATCTGTCTCTTAGGCATGGGGCCTGGAGATGGGCCCTGTGTAACTGGCCTCTTAGGGTGCATGGTTGCTTTAGACTTGGTGAAAGCCTTGATGGAGAAAGAAGAGGAAGGTCTGAAGACACCTTGAGTGGAGGTGGACCTGTCCACATTCTGTGTTTCAACGCCAAGAGTGGCTTCGGTATCTGTAGTCGGGGTGTGGGCCGAGGAGCCTGCGACCTCGGGTACAGGAGACACCGCCAAAGATGTGTCGTCGGTAGTCAGGGGCTGCGTAGGCACCTCACTGAGAACCGGACCACGTGTAGTCGGCTTTGGCGTGGTGTCGGTAGAGGCCGCGGACCTCGAGTGTCGGTCTTTGTCTTTGCGTTTAGACAAAACCGGTGTAGAGTATCCAACGACATGGTATAGTTAAATGCTTTCCCAAAAAAATGCTGGGCAAACTCCGCCCGACGCTTAATAGTGCGTTTGTTGAATGTAGCACAATGACAGACAGAGACATCGTGGTCTGGGCCTAAACAAGGTATACAGAGGGAATGGAAATCCTTATGCCATATTTGCTTCCCACAAGAAATACAATTATTAACTTTGTCTGACATCGGTCAGAGGCAAGAAAAGTTTCCCCAACGGGGTACTTAGCTTTTAAGAAGACTTCGGTTTTCCAAATTTTTCGTAATCTCAGGAGCTGGCCGACCGGCACTTGCGAAATGCTTCTGCTTTGGGCACCGCACGGCAAGAAAGACTGAAGAAAATGGCGTCGGCTGGTTCTTTTATACCCCTGTCGCACTGACGTCAGGGAAGAAGCGACGACAACCGACGCCGGACCTAGACTTTGGAATTCGGCCGACCGAGGACCCGCCTGACAGCAGGAGAACCCATCTGTTATGACTGCAGCTGTATGCACGATGAACATTTCCAAGAAATAACCCTACACAAGAAAGGAGATTTTGCCAGTAGGGATGGCTACAGTAAGGGGGGGGGGACTATATTAGAACATCGAAGTTTCAAAACTTGGAATGTTCTAATATTGAACTCTATTCAGCGAAAGCTGAAATCGAACATACAGAACAGCAAATTTTTTTCCCTAGGGAAAAAGTTTGCTGTTCCAAAACACACACAACAAGCACACCAAACAGCAATCCACACACATACACCTAAAATCTTACACCTAACCCTACACTAAACTACACACACTACTAACAATCCACTTACCTTAACCCAAACACTAACCCCAAGGTCCATCACTATCACTCACCTCACCCGCGCCCTAACTAATTCACCTACCCCGCCCTAACTCTCACAGCCACACAAATCGCACACATACCTAACCCACGCCCTAACCCTAACTAACCTAACCCGCACTCAATCGCACACTTACCTGAACCCGACCCATAACTTTCCACCAGAAAACGGACAACCAAATTCTTTCCCTAGGAAGAAATTATTTTATTTTCTGTTGCTTCGATATTTTCAGCTTTCGCTGAATAGGGTTCGATAGAACATTTTAAGTTTTGAAATGTCGATGTTCTAATATAAACCCCAATTAGGGGTACAAAGAAGCAAGAGGGGGCAGAATTTATTGGAGAAAACTGGCAAAGGAACCAAGGTACTGAGAGCAAATAACTAGAAAGGGAAAGGTAACAGAATGGGAAGAGAGCAAGACATTTGGTTCACAGGCTGGAGACTGCCTTCAGAGATTGATAAAAGAGTACAGGCAAAGAGAAAGGAACAGGGGAATCCTAAGTAAAAGATCTGTTCTGGTAGAGATTTTAGTGGAGTTTAAAACAGAAGCTGCTGTTAAAGGGATAATTAGTAGAGCATATAAAATATTGCACTATAACAATAGGAATCAGAGGAGATTGGGGAGAGACTGGCTAAGCAATTCACAAGAAAACCGAAGGAATACTTAGGACTCCCAGCTATGCATTGGATGTGTTTGCATAGGTATTTTACACCCCAAGCAGACTACAAAGAATTCTCAGGTAGATGGCAAATATTGGAGGTGTGCTGGGGAAGAAAGACATTACAGAACATATATATGGAAGTGTATATATAGTGTTAGCAGACTTTAAAAATTCTTTACAGAGTGCTCTGCCAGAAATATTGGACAAGCAAATGGTTGTAACCAAAGAAATATTTTTTGTGCTGGGATAAAAGATCTGAATTGCCTAGACATAGTAAGGTCTTGCTATGTTTAATTCTGGTTGCTGGCAAAAAACAATTACTAGAAAATTGAAATAAACGTCTAAACCAACTGTGTTTGTATTACTGAATACTGTAACAGATAAAAGAACTAGAAGGGGAATCTTTAGAAAAGGGTAGGAGCAAAGTACATGGAAAATGGAAATTTTGGGAATACATGCAGAATAATGTTTTGGAAGAATGAGATTTAAGGAAGGCAGGAACGGAGTAATTTATGTAATGACAGAGTGATAATTATGCAGAAATTTCATGTATAATGTTTGTAACTAAGAACATATTATGGTTGGTTTTCTTTTATACAAATGTATGCCTGCCTAGGTCTTCATTGATAATTCAATAAAGGTGATAAAAATATACTAGGATCAGTTAATGATCGGAGGAAAAATGACATGGGAACAATACAAGGATGGGGCAAAGAGTATAGTACTAAAAGAGAACTGCACAATTAAGAGACAAGTTGAATGCTTTGAAACGGTACGTAAAATGACTGGCCACAATGCATTAATTGGTAGCTAGAAATCAAGAATGAACATCCAGGTAGAAAGGGAATCAAACTATATACAATGCTAACAGAAGGTGGCAAAAAGATAAATAAGTTCAGACTTACAATTGCATATGTGGACTGGGAAAGAATTATCCTAACTCCCATATATGTTACAAAGGTGAAGGAAATTTAGATTTAGTTGAAATGTCTAGTACTTTTGCAACCTTGCAAGATCTGCTAGACCCATTTGCAACCTTGCAAGATCTGCTAGACCCATTTGCTGCAGTTCTGGAATACATTTAATAAGGGATTTTAAACTTCTCTTTTGCCAATATCCCAAATTAAAACAATTCAAGGGAAAATAGAAAATTTGCGTAATGTTATTTGGCCTGGAAAACAGCTTGCTTCTGGATAATTAGTTAAAATGAAAGGAAGCACCTTGTTGCTGGTGTTATTTCTAGCTGTGAAAAAAGCAAATCGCCATAAAGTGGGATAAAAAGGAAACCGGCAAAATGTTGAGCAAATTATGAAAGATAAATTAAATGGAACTTTCAAATTTCAAGATCAGAAAAACATGTTGAAATGGATGCCTTGGACACTACAGGTAAAAGGTACATTTCAGTCACTAATTATAATATTCCATAAAGTGAGCATTTCACTCTCCATTTACTTAGTTTTTACTCTATCAAAGCTTTGAAATTATGTCAAATAGGTGAAAACTATTACAGTAAAATGCATTCCAAATGGATAAATATTTAGTTAACAGCTAAAATAAAATATTGCTTTGTAATGTTTGTGAACTGGTTGCATCAATAAGTGTTGAAACAAATATCTGAAAGCAAACACCGACTTATCTGAAAATCCCTCTGCCTAAAGATATTTTAGTCACTGTTTATAGGGGCATGCACATCTTTTCTGACAATCTTAACAGGCAATTTCCAAAGAACTGCAGAGTCACAAAAAAGAAATGTCAATTCGTTAATACAGTCCGATACAATTTCAAATAATGCTTGTTTGGAGTGGCCTATAAATAAAGATCAGAAAACTAAGATGTATAAAATGGTTCATTGAATTTAAGAGACAAACAGCAGCACACCTGTATCAGTTTTCTTGGCTTCTGATAGCTGTTCTTGCTCCACTTCAGCAGAACTTGTTTTTCTTTGTGTCAGTGTATTTACAGCCTCAGTGACTATTTCCACGCTATCTTCTCCATTTCCAGTTCCCAAAATGACAGTGGGCTGGCAAGACTCAGGAGGCTGTAAGTGCTGAGACTCTACGTCGACACTTTGACAGCTCTGATCACAGGGCTTCTTCCTGGGCTTTGCCAATGTCCTTTGCGAACATCGCCTAATTGCATGTAGCCTTTTGGGTCCCTCTGACTCGCAGGAAGTTTTGACAACTGGCTTTGTCTGTTGTACTGTAGCAGTACCTTTGGAAACTTCAGAGGAATACCCTTCAGTCAATACAAGACCACTCTCCATTCTTTCGGTAGTCACATCTGCAGTCACTAAACTGAGTGAAGGTGGTACTTTCCGCTTCCTCTTCCCTGCTCCACGGTGAGATTGCTGCATGGTAGTGTGACCTTCCCCATCTGTCTTACTTTCACCTTTTGATTTCTCATCCACAGGCATCTCTGGTGGGCACTTAAGGCAGTGTAGACTGGTGGCACCTTTTTTCACAGTTTTGCTCTCATTGCTAAGTTGTGTAAATACCATTGCAGTAGCCCAAGAACAGGTATGTCCAGCAAGGCACTCCCAGATGACAGTTTGCACTTTGTTCTCCCTTTCCTTCAGAACACACTTGAAGTCTGGGATGAAGCCACACTCTTGGCTATGATCATGGGACCACACCACAAGCATTCTCAGAGCTTCCAAGGAGACACAGAATGTGTTGCCATTTTCATCACTGCACTGCCCTGCAATTAATAAAACAGACTTGAATAAATAGCCTTTGTCAAGAAAATTAGCCAAAAATGAAAGAGCTTATAAACCCAATGATTAATCCAATTACTTATTCTCATTACTCCTACAGAAGTATGTTCAGTGACCAACTATCCATTAAAATCTATTCTAAAAAAGGAGAAAAGGGATGTCAAGTTGGGACAGGAAGCAGCAATTCTACTCCCAAGTCTCATACTGGCAGCTCATTTCTCTGTTACTCAACATCCTGCCAAGACTCCTATATTGCCAAATGGCAAATAATGCATACTGCAGAGATGCACATCACAGCCCTGAGAATAGAACTTCTGCTGTTGTCTGCAGCAGGAACTAACAGCCTTTCACAGTTTAAGTGTCCAGGTACTTCAATATCCAACTATCCAAATAAACAAATATCCAATTAATGTAAATGATTCAGTTATGGCAAACATTCTTCTAGCATTTTATAATACCATGCTTTAAACCAATTATTTTGTAACGTGTAGTGTTATATGGATCACTTGTCTAAATTTGGGGTACTACTCTTTAAGGCTAGCTGTTCTAACATGGATTTAGCTGATGTAGAATAACTATGTGGAAAGTCTGCCTCTAATGCATTGTATGCATAAATGTTATGTTTATTATCCTTTTGATGCATATTAACAATATCATCATGTAGTAATCAAAAAGCAAACAATTATTCATCCCGACAGGGGACCAAAATCAAGTTGACATTTTCGGAGTTTAGTAAATCAGCCAATTCCCTGGCCACAACGTTCCAAGTTTGTAACCTCGTCTTACAGGCTTTTTGACTTGTTCAGTAAATCTTTCCTAACTTTGTATTCTCCTAGTAACACTACTCGCTCTTAACTATATTTAGTTTAATTTATTTTTTTTGCAAATACATGTTTACACCTCACATACCACCTTGTTTAACTCTTCCCCTACATTCTTCTCTACTGCACTGAAAGAAAACAAGCTTTCCTTAAGAGCTCTTTCCAAATTGCTATAATCTAAAAGGACAGTTTGTGCTTCTTGTTAACAGTGATTCCATTTTCAGTTGTAAACTGTCCAAATCCTGAATTTGGTGCAAGTTCAGCAGCATCACCTGTAGGATATGCACTAGCAAGACCCACCAAAACAACCACAAAGCATTCTTTAGCTATGTCCACAACCTCAAAGGCAATACACAATTGTGTGCAGAGCTCATTGTAAATGGAGCCAACTGAGCCAGAATATAGCAAGCCTCCTGGCTGAGAAATTCATCTCCAACTTTACTGCTCTCTTCCCTTCAACCTCCCCTCAGAAAATATCAAATATAACTCCCCCTACGAACACTAGTGAACGGGTCCTTAATGCTCTAAGACCAAGAACACTGCATCAATGGACCCAGACAATATCCCAGGATGCCTTCTAAATAGCATGAAACATGACCTGTCAGGGCCTCTGGAATTACTATTTAACTGTAGCCTCCAAACAGGCTTTGTGCCTCATGAATGGAGAAAGGCAGCAGTCATCCCTCTGCACAAAGGTGTGCCATCTACAGACCCTGGAAACTACAGACCCATAAGTTTCACTAGTCTTATATGCAAAGCCTTAGAAATAATTATCATGGAGAGGATTAACAGAGATACAGTAAATCTCCAGACACTGGACCCAACCCAGCTTGGTTTTGTCAGACAGATCACATCTACTTAACCTGGTGGACTTCTTTGAGGAGGTCAAAGCAATGGATGAGGGCAAAATCATTCACATTGCCTACCTTGACCTGGCCATGGCATTTACCACAATACCCCACTCAGGCATTGTTGCCAAACTCAAGAGGTTGGGTACAAACCCATATGTCACCTGGACAGCCAGCTGGTTCACAGACAAGTCAGAATTAAGGAATCTACCTCTACAAAGAGGCCAGTCACAAGTGGAGTCCCTCAGAAGTCATGGCCAATGTCAGTAGTCTCTTGCCGACTAAATTTGCAGATTGCAAATTAGGAGCTGTCAATGAATCTCACACTGACACAAATGTTCTCCAGGAGGGACTGACACAGAAACAACTGGTGTCAGAGCCATGCACTAAAACTAAATGCCAAGAAATGCATAACAGTATCCTTTGGGAAGTCATCCATCCCTGGTAATTATCATATTGACAACACACCCCTTAGAGTTGACCCAGTAGTCAGGGACTTAGGACACATACAGATAGTAATCTAGCCTTTGATCATCACGTGTCTACAGTGGTGAGGAAATCATTCAATGTTGAGCAACTTATAAACAAAGGTATGCTATCCAAATCCAAGTCACTGTTCCATTGTATTCGGCAATCAGACCCATCATTGAGTACAATGCCCCCCTTTGATATGTACCTTACCAGGCATATCCAACAACTGGAACATCCACAGAGGTTCCTTACTAAAAGAAAACAGGGCATAAGTAATATCTCCTATGCAGACCGCTTGAAGGCCCTAACCCTGTATTGTCTCCTACAGGCTTTTGAGGGGAGATCTATGCCTGTGGCATATAGGGCAGTCAGATCCCACTCGGATGGACCTCCTGCATATCCACAAAACAAACCGTACCAGAATTACCTGTTCTAAAGACTTAAACCCTGCTTGTGATATAAATAGGACATGCTGGAGATATAGGTATGTATCCCAGAGACGACCCCATCTACGGAACAGGCTCCCCATCTATCTGGAGCAGAGTTCCTCCCTTACCAAATTCAAGTGCAACTTGGACAACTAGATGGAAAACTGGTAAGTCATCCCTGGTTTGGCATCTGTCTCTAATGCAAATGGGTAACCTATAAATGATTCATCTCCCAGGCCCATGCGTACACTTATCAAGGGTATCAGAACTTGTCAGAGATTTGAGATGCATGGCTAGGCTTAAAAAGGCCCTTGTGGTAGTTAGCCCAGTAAACACCTATGAACCTATGCAGTTCTGTGCTTCACGCTGTCATGTTCAGTGCAACATGAAACTGAGGGACAAATTTTTAGCAAATGATTCTGCAAAAGAACAAGTCTCCCTGAATCCCCAAATATGGGAGGTGGCAACTGCCCACATCTGTTATTCCAACGTTGAGGTTACACCACCTTAAAGTAGTAAAATCCACAGTCGAAAGCACAGTGAAAAAAGAAAATCAGTCAGCAATAGCGTACAAATCCTTTAATTTCCGCTTTAGTCACAAGACTTCCTCAGAATGCAAAAAAACTCACAAATGACACTCTTAAATACTAATGCTGATTACATTCAAATTAATCTAATTTTCTTAAAAAACAATCAATAAGATTCACATTAAATACTAACTTAATAAAACCCCAATATTGTTATCTTTATTAATGTGCAACTTCCTGTATTTTAAAAAACATTTGATGTTTATGGCATCATTTAGACCTGGAAACTTGTCAGAATTTAATCTGATCTGCCAAATTGTTTCACGTTGTTCCAGGTAATTCTTATAATCACCTCCTCTTAAGTCAGGACGTACAGTCTCTAAAACCGAAAATAAAAATTTTTTAAAAAGAGGAACAAACCACTGAATGTTTAAAAAGGGCATTATTCTCATCCCTAGTTTTAATGCTGTAAAGATGTTCCCTAATTCTAGTTTTAAGGCATCTGGTTGTCATGCCGACATAGAAAGCCGAACATCCTGAACATAAGGCAATGTAAACTACTCCCGTAGAATTACAGTCAGCATAACCATCAACCTTAATCGTCCTGTCAATAGTCTCAACTTTAATATAGGGACCCTCGGAAATGAATCTGCACATATTGCAAAAATGGCAGCAATGCATTCCAGTTTTCTTAGTGCATAAATTAGTGGGGGTGTGGTTTCGAAGTTCCAAAATTTTCTTTAAATTATTGTGCTTCCTAAAAACAAAAGATGGATGGTCGCCTAAAATTTTTTGAACATCTCTATTGCCACTTATAATTCTCCAATTATTGGCAACAATCTGTCTGATCTGTCCCCCATCAGAACTCATATCTAATGAGCACAAAATGTTCTTATTATCGTGACTTTGCTCTAACTTATTATCGGTCAAGATAATCAGAGGGGTAATCAAGCAATGCTCTAAATGTAATTGAACGTTTACTTAAAACCTCTTCCTTAATGATGTTCAGCTCATCGATACAGTAACCCCTTTTGCTAAACAAGGAAACAATGATCTCAAATTCATTAATCAAATCACAAAATTTTGAAGTCATCCGACTGGCTCTAATGAATTGACCTCGGGGAATTTTTTTGCATTCTGAGGAAGTCTTGTGACGAAAGCGGAAATTAAAGGATTTGTACGCTATTGCTGACTGATTTTCTTTTTTCACTGTGCTTTCGACTGTGGATTTTATTTTATTGGTTATTCGTTTTTTACTTGGTTGCCACCTTAAAGAAGGCACACATTCTTGTTTTATATATTTAGCTGGTCTTCCTCATCTCCAAAGTGAGAAATAAAGTAGAGTTACGATAAGGAGAGGTGAGAGGGTACACCCCATTACATCTCATTGAGGAGCACAGGAGGGATCTTGACTCTCTACAAAACTACACACTAAAAACGTGTCTCACTGTGTCAGTTATTGTCCCATTATGTCAATCATAATGATCCATTATGACATGCTGTCAAAAAGGTTCCATGCTTAAACCTCCTCAAAAAATAAATAAAATACTGGTTGACTTTTGAATTCTACCCCTGATTGTAGACCTATATACTCTGTTCCTTAGTAACTTCAATGCCATGCCTTCCTGTCCCCTTTCTCAGGATATAAGGCCTGCCTAATGTTCCCAATGCAAGTTCCTGTGACAAGTCTGCTTATTCTTACTGCAGGTTATGCAGTACTGCTTTCATACTCATTTTTGTTTGCATTTCACCTAAAAGTATAGCTTGACTTCATCATAAAATTATTAGTTACCAATCTTTTTTTCTAAACACTAACTATGTGGAACCATCTGCTTTTGATTTTCACTCAAATTCAAGCATAAGGTTATATCTACTGGTTTCTTACATAATTACATTTTGGCATGAGATCACCTGGTCCTTAGAGCCCAATCACTGTATTTAATTATTGCTACAACTAAGGGAGTTTACCCAGTTTTTGGACCATTTGCCCAGTGAGACACCATCAAAAAATTAAAAAAATTATACAATATGAACACTTAATGGTCAATGAGGTTCTCTTCCTAACCGCCATCACACTTGCCCAAATCTTTACCCTTCCAGTCTCACTCCCTCATCAATAATCCTGACATCATAAAGCAGAAAAAACAGCAAAACAGCAGCAACCTACCAGAACATAACGAACATACACTTGAGGAAAACCTGCAAGAGAAATAAAATGCTCATTAAATGGAAATACAAAATCGTGTTTCACTCTACGCAATCTACAATAATGTATTTTTAACAAGGCTTTAAATCTCACCTTCTTTCATCTACAAAAGGACCCCATCAACACTTAAAAATGGAAGGATCTCTATGGGATGCATCTTCTTTCGGCTTTTCCCAGTTAGGGGTTGCCACAGAGAATCACCTGTCCGCTCATGATTGGCAGTGGAGTTTTAAAGTGCCGAGTTGCCAGCCCAGCACCCAACCTTTCACAGAAGGCACACACACACACACACACACACACACACTCACGCCTAGGGCCAATTTAGAGTGTCCAATCCACCTACAGCATGTCTTTGGGATGTGGGAGGAAACCGGAGCACCCAGCAGAAACCCATGTGACCACAGGTAGGACATGTAGACTCCACACAGAAGGCACCCCAGCTGAGGATCGAACCAGAGAACCTCTTGCTGTGAGGCGGCAACGCTAGCTGCTGCACCACCAAGGCCGCCCTCTATGGGATGCATAAAACCTAAAAAAAATACCATTTTAACTCTAGCAGGAATTTCTCTACATTTGTCAAGTATAACGACTAACTGTACAGAAAGAAACAGCAAGAAAATTATTCATTTTAAACTTACGCTTTTACTCAGTTTGAACCTAAAATGTGCAGGCTTTTTATGATCAAAGATACAGTTAACCAGAACAGCTGGTGAAATACTTACATTAGCCCTCAATACCACTGGCTGTTAGGACTAGTGAAAGTACATATTCTGTATATTTTTGCAAACACTGGTTTTACCTAAAAAAAAAAATTAGGTCCAAAAATGTATTTTTATTTTATTTATTTTACATTTGTTGACCGGGCTAGTCTGGCTGGATATATGTCCATTTTCAGCAGAGGCCCAAGGAGAAAAAGCTACACTATATACTAGTACACACATAACAAGGTACATGAAAAAAGCACAGTAGGATACAATATTATAGGCATGTAAGAGCTAAATAGCTTAGTAATAGTATAGAAACAAATACAACAGAATATAATCAAAACAGTGAGGATTCCTAGTTCTATAATCATACTAATGTCGGAGAAAAAATAGTGACCCACCCAAGTCTATAGAAATATATACAGTATTTACAATAATGATGACACTTAGTGCTAGGGCACTATTTTTAAGAAACAGAGTAGTTCCATATGCAAGATATAGGTTAAATAGAAAGGATGTATGACTGGTTGTAGTAATATATCAAGTAGAAAGAGCAGAAGGTGTTAATGAAAATTAAAATGGAAGTGAATTTCAAGGAGAGCTACAGAGGGGGGTAGCACTAGTGATAGTGACAAGTAGAGGAGTAGAGTAAAGAGCTGTAAGGAGAGTAAGATGCTGAGGTCAGTCAGGATTAGAGCAAGGACAAAGCCAGTGAGACTGGAAATGGTTCCTTAGTTGTTTCTTGAAAAGTTGTGCTGATCCTAGAGTGGTCAGTTCTATGAGAAGTTTATTCCAGTGTGAGCCAACATTTGTGAACAAGGAGTCACCTGCTTTATTGTGAGATTTGAGAGTCACAACTAGTAGTTTGTTAGCTGATCTAAGTGAACTAAGATTCTTGTTAGGGCAATAAGGTTATTAAGTATGGGTGTATTGGTAGGGTAATGGAGTATTTTAAAGGTAACTAGTTGATGTAGGAGAATAAGATTTCGTAGCTCTAGCCAACAGAGCTTTTTGAGATTAACACAATGATGGGTTCGAAATGGGGAGCCTGAGGCAAACCTGGCAATGCTATGATAGGCTGTGGCAAGTTTTTGAAGGTTAGATTTTGACAGGTTTATAAGAGATGGAGAGGCATACAATAATGTAGAGATGAG
Organism: Protopterus annectens; assembly: GCF_019279795.1. Classification (NCBI taxonomy): domain Eukaryota; kingdom Metazoa; phylum Chordata; order Ceratodontiformes; family Protopteridae; genus Protopterus; species Protopterus annectens. The sequence continues at coordinate 1,203,572,068 of NC_056743.1, read as the reverse complement.
ATGCGTTTGGGCAAGGGACACCCTGGTGGTAGGAGTAAGAAAGGGCTCGAGTCTATAGAGGGCACCTGTCTTATTAACTGTTTTGATGGCTAGGTCAATGTGGTAATCAAAGTTAAGTTGATTATCAATTGTAAAGCCTAGAAGTTTAGTAGAAGAATCAGGTGATATGATAGTGCCATTGTTAGACACAACAGAAAAGGAAAGAGGGACAGATTTAGGGGTTGGGGAGAAGAGTAATTTGGTATTTTTGGGGTTGAGGAGGAAAGATATTTTGGAACCATTTTTCAGCTGCTGAAAAGATTTTTGGGGTTGAAGAATGAAGTACAGCTGGAGATGCAGCAGAACAGATGATAGTTGAATCATCTGCATACTGAATACAAGTGGATGTTGGGAGTGAAGTAGACCGGTTGTTTATAAAGATGGAGAGGAGAAGGGGACCCAAGATGGATCCTTGAGGGACACTGATAGTGAATGGGAGCTGAGAGGATAGATGGCTGTCCCAAAGGACAGCTTGTTTCCTATCTTTCAAATAAGAGTTGAACCAGTGAAGAGCTGAAGAGTCAAGCGAGAAAGATGTCAGAGTGTCAAGTAAAAGTTGGTTAACCATATCAAAGGCTTTAGAGAGGTCAAGAAATAAAGAAGAGGAAAATAGGTTGTTATTGCGATTTTTGTTGATGGTATCTGTGAAGAAGAGAAGTGCAGTGGAGGTGCTATGGAAAGGTCGGAAACCATGTTGGGAGTCAGCAAGTAGGGTATTTTGTAAAAGATGGTGTAAAAGTTGTTGGTGTATACAGCGTTCCATAATTTTAGAAAGAGGTGATAGTAAGGCTATAGGACGGAAATTAGAAAGTTCATTTGAGGTACCTCCTTTATGCAGGGGAATATGGGAGACTTTCTAGAGGGAAGGAATTGTAGATTCGGTTATGGTTCTGTTAATTAAGATAGAGACTGGGTATGCTACTTCTGCTGCTGCTAGTTGTAGATATTCAGCTGGTAGTTTGTCGGCTGAGGGAGTGCATGGTTTAAGTTTTGAGAGTAACTTGCGTATATGGGTTGTGGAGACTGTATTACATTTTAAAGTGGGGGTGTAATTTTTCGGAGAGGGTTTTTGAAGGGGGGGGGTCATGGTCTTTGCTAGAGTGGTGACCGTTTGAGAAAAAGTTGTTGAATGTATTGGCTACAGTATTGGGGGGGGGGGGATGAGCCAAGTTAGCTGGAGTAGGTGTTTTGGTATTCCCTGGGTGGAGCAGTTTATTGATTCCCGACCAGAATTTGTTGGGGTTATGGTAATAATTTTGTTGATATTGAAGGTAATAATTGTTTTTATCAAGATGGGTGAGTTTTTTTGTAGTATTTCTGAGGTGTTTGAAGTTTTGGTCAGTTGGGTTTTTAGTGGATCACCATTTTGCCCATAGTTTATTCCTTAATAGCATTGTTTTCTTGGTTTCTTTAGAAAGCCAAGGGGCAGCTTTGGATCCTGTTCTAATTAAGCGTGAGGGGGCATGACGTTCAAGAATTTGGAGGAATGTATTAAAATGGGTAACTGCTTCATTAAGTGGAAGGTGTTTTAGAGTGGACCAGTTACATACATGGAGTTCATTAAGGAAAGACGGAAGGTTGAAGTTTTTTTTGTTGCGTATAGTACGAAAGATAGTTTGCTTGAGATTGTTGTTTTTTTGTTTTGTGATGTAGGTAATAAGATGGTCGCTGATATTGTCTGGGAGTATTCCCGTATTATATGACGGGGGATTATTGTTGACCAATATCCAGTCCAGGATGGCTTGTTTATTGGTAGATTTGTGAACCCTAGTTGGGGAGTTTATGGTTTGTTGAAAACTAAAGAGGTTGAGGTGATGGGTGGGTTTTGGGGATATGCAGTAGTTCCAATCAACATTAAAGTCTCCTAAGATAGTTTCTTGGGGGAAGTGACATGACAGAAGCTAAGTATGTTTTCAAGTGTATTTAGGTTGTTACCAGGAGGGATATAGGAACATATGTATAAGGCTTTGGTTTTATTTACTTGGAATTTGCTACAGAGTATTTCAGCATTGGCAAGGGATGGAGGCTGGGAGTCGATTGAGGTCACTTGGAGTTCAGATTTATAAAGTAAGGCAACTCCCCCACCCTTTTTTCAGACCATCTTTATTAAAATGCTATAGCCAGGTGGAATAATTTCATTGTCTTTGGTACCTGGTTTAAGCCAGGTCTCAGTAAGACATATCAAATGAGTAGAAGTTAAAGCATGGAGTTGTGTAATTTTATTGTTGATGCTACACATATTTAGGTGTGCTATTGACAGGGAGTTAGAAGAGAAAGGAGGGTACACGTTGTTTGTGGCTTGGTTTGAGAGGGTGTGGAGGAGGGAATTGTGTGGGCCAGGGTTGGGGTGAATGTCTCCATGTGACAAGAAGAGTGATAGAGGGAGTGATAGTAATTTTGAGTGTTTGTAGGGTATTAGGTAGAACTTTCTAGTAGTGTGGTACTTGAGGAGTATCCTGTGGTAGTGAGGGGGAAGGTAGGGGTAAGATGCCAGGCGGTTAATATAGGTTTGTTTGACTAGAGGAAGGACAGAGCCTGTGTGTTTATCTAAGCTAGGGGATCTGCTAAGGGTGTAGTGTTCATAGGAATTAAGTGTATAGTATAAAATGTAGAATGTTAAGGAGTAGGAGTAAGAAAAGTGGTTTAATAGTCAGGGGCGTGTTTAGTCTGGAGAGCTTAGCAAGGTTTGAAATTAGTAGTGCTGGTGGTATGGAATAGGGTGTGCTAGTAAGAAGGGAGTTGAATTTGTAGGTGTGAATGAGGCTGGAGTTGTGATAGGTTGTGAGTACATTGGGGGTGTGGCTGAGGAAGTACAAGTTTAAGGTAACTGAGGGTGGGAATTGGGGGTAGGGTAGGGGAGCGGAGTGAGCCCGTAGGGTGAACGGAGCGGGAAGAGCTAGAGAGGGGACCAAGGCACAGAAAACAGTGAGACGTGAAAAAGGCACTATGTTCAGTGCAAGTAATGGTGTACTGTGAGATAAAGTAAAAGGAAAAAATATAGGAAGATTGGGAGAGACAGAATAGTCATTAGGTAGCTGAGTGAGGTAGTAGAGGTGGATATAATGCAGAAACTAGAAAAGGGTTAGGACTAGGATAGCAGGAAAGGCATGAACTCTAGTGGGAAAAAAGGAGTATAAGAGTATCTAGTGAATAGGGTGCCACGTAGTGACCAAGTCTGGAAGAACAAGAGATAGAGCAAGCAAAGAGTTCACAGCAGGGATGTGGTGATCAAGAAGTGAGTGTTATACTAAGGGCAAGGATTTAGAAAGAGGGCGAGAGAGGATCAACTTAACTGCTACTGGAGGGGGGGCTAGGTAGGCTGCTGGTTAGCTGGGGAGGGAAGACAAATATCCTGGAGTGTTTTAAATTAAAAGATACATTAGCAGGACATACTTTCACACAAATAGAGGGTGCAAAGTCTTAGTGACAAGGAAGAACAAATCCACTTCAGGACTCAGTTCCTTAATTTGGATTCCACTGGGCTTCTAGGAGTGGAAAGGCAGGCACTCAGGAACAAGGGAATGGACGTTCGCTTCCAGCCAGTGACACACAGCAGCCCAAGGGGAAAATAGGGAAAAACTTTTGGAACCACAGGAAAAAGTACGGGCAAAAAACATACAATATATACACATACATGGCTGCTCTACTTTCTACTGGATGGGTTTGAATTGACAGACTATATGCAGATCAAAACCTATTTAAAGCACAGTTCATTGACCTGAAAAGAATGATGACCATGGACCTGCTCCCCCTACAGGACAAATGTGAAGTCTATTATGGAGTTTTGACTAATTGTGGTAGGAGTCAGCACTGATCAACCAAAACCACATTTGGAAATTCCCAATATAATCATATATATTCTGATAGTACACTCCTGTGAACCCAACAATTGCTGGGGCCTTTTTAAGCCTAGTCACGCATCCCAAATCTAACAAGTTCTAGTACCCTTGTTAAGTGTAACCAGAGACTTGGGACATGAAACATTTACAAGTGGTCTAGGAGATTAACTATATCCATCAGACACAAGTGCCAAACTAGGGGTGAATTTCCAGTTCCCCATTCAGTTCAACACTGCCCACTTGTTAACCAGGTAGGCCCAATGGATATAGTCCCTTTTCAGGGGCAACCTGGGAGCAATGTCTGGTTAAGTGACTTGTTCAGGGTCACAAAGTAGGCAAATGAGAGCTGAAGGAATCAAACCCTGTACCACAGAAACCACAGCTCAGTCTTAACCCTCTGTGTCAACTGCCAAAACAAAATTATAAAGTACTGATTAGCTCCGATTATGTTTCATAAGTACTAGGCTAGCTGCACTTGCAGGGCATTTTAAGTTATAGCTACATTTTCTCAAATGTGAGAACAAAACCCGTACCCTGTATTTCTGAGGTAAACACCTTAACCACTACACTATTAAATAGTAATTACATGGTTAAGAAGTACACCGCAAATACAAGTGTTTTTTTTTTGGGGGGAGGGTTCATGAAGAACTGCTCAAGTTGGTGGGATGAAGTTCTGTCCGTCAGCCAGTTCACCTTT
>NC_056743.1:1203504993-1203562493 GCF_019279795.1 Protopterus annectens | reverse complement strand
TTTCAGAGAACATCTAATTGACCTTGAGAAGTGCCTAAAAAGTTTAGGGCACCAGTTGAGAATAAATATTTCAAACATTGCATCTCTAAACAAATGCAATCCTTTGGCTACAATATTTAAGTGCCCCAATGGTGTCAATCCACAAGATGAATTTTATAGTGAGCTACTTGAGTTTTTTTTTTTTTTTTTTTTTTTTTTTTTTTTAACTGGCTTACAGCTGAAGCTTCTTATTAAAAAAGCAATACGAGTGAAGTTAATAAAATTCATACTCTAGGATTACAGAGTTACTAACCTGTGCGCCGCATTTACAAGGACAGTAAAGTGTGGAGAAGTTTGAAAAAAATGATTGTCATGAGAAATCAAAAAGCTTCAGCGTGACAAATCGGCCTGAATACGACTGCTTATTTAAATGTATTGGAGAATTCTAACAACAAGTTCAATGTTAATTTTAAAACACACGACTGCTTATTTAAATGTATTGGAGAATTCTAAAAACAAGTTCAATGTTAATTTTAAAACACACAAGGCTCCTTTAAATCATAAAGGAAGCTATGTAATTGTGACCAATAGTTGTTGTTGTCTGTCTTTTGGCTTTTCCCGGTTAGGGGTTGCCACAGCGAAACTCCGGTCCGCTAATGATTGGCAGTTGGTTTTGATGGTATCGAGTTGCCAGCCCGACGCCCAACCTTCAACGAAGGCATGCCCATTCACCACATGTCTTTCGAATGCCCACTCGACCGCGGGGAGGACATGCAGACTCCACACAGAAGGCACTCCCAACCCAAGCAGAGAATCGAACAGGAGAACCTCTTGCTGTGAGGCAACAATGCTAACGCTGCACCACCATGGAATAAAACACTAGAAAGAGGTGATGTCAACCCGTTTGATTACATTGAAGTAGCTTCCACAGATGAGACACTGGAGATATGAGAGATGAATGATGAAGTTATGGAATTGCCATATAAACTAGAGGAACAAGGTGAAGGAAATCCAACAAATCTTTTTCTACAAAGTGGAAGAAGAGGGGACATTAAGATTCAATGACTTTCTTTCACATTACAAACCTGTAAGGTATTATGTGAAAATTGTATATCGGACTTTAGTTTGCAAGCTGAACATGCAAGACTTAAAGTTTGGTTTCAACTTTGTACCTAGTCACAGGGCTGATATCAATTTTACCATATTAGAGTGGAAGCTTTTTACATGTAAATTGAATTTAAATTACTTGTTTAAAGACATTGTTTTATGTAATGAATTTAGAAAACAATCTGTTTTCAATCACACTTTAAATTATGCAATAAAATTGTTTGAGGAAATTTGTGAGAAGGAACTTAGGGGGTTATTAAGTAGGAAAAATACATGTAAATACTTTAACTTGTCCAAAGATGATTCAAAGGCACTATCTGAACTGAAGGCTAGGACAGATCTACATTTTATAAAAGTCCATAAGGGTGGGGGGGGGGGCTTACTAATTATGGATGAAAATATAAAAATGCTATGTTAAAAAAATACTGATGAGTACTTAGAGGTTAGCAAGGAGGAGGTATATAGAAGTTCTAGGTTTACTGGATCTTATACGGGTTGTTGCCGAATGATGATACAAGCCATAGTTTATATGAATTTATTAACACTGAGGAACCCAAGACGAGTGCCCCTTTTGGGATACCCAAGTTACACAATGATCCAAAATAAACACCATTTTGTCTTATTGCATCAGTCCCTAAAAATATATTTGAGAGGGTACTGCATGTTTTTTGGACACTATTCAGAATCCCTTAGTTCAGGGGCTTCAGTCAATCATATATAAAGGATTTGGGAGATTAGCAAAATTGAGGTAATGTAACCAACAGTATTATAGACTTGACATTAATTTTTTAACAGTGGATGTTTGTTCATTGTTTACCAGTACACCACATGACAAGGGGATAGAACAATAAAGGTGTTTTTGACTAAATATATTACCTTTTTGAATGATAAAAAGTTTTCCTAGGTTTGTTTATTTTACATTTACTGGGAAAGTCCAGCTGGGCACACGTCCTTTCAGTGGAGGCCTAGGGAGAAAAGCTCCAAGTCAATTAAGTAGCATAACAAAAGGTAATGTACAACATAACAATAAAACAGTAGGTAACATAGCAACATTATGAATATAAAATACAAGATATACAGAGCAATAGTACTAACATCAAAATCAGATATAAAAAGAATGACCACAAATACGCAGAGACATTTGGTTAGACAGTTATAGTTGTCATCATAACTATTTACAAGAGATAGTGTACAGTCATACATGCTTCACAAAATTTATGGAAGCTATTTTAGAGAATAATTTGTTTGATAAAAAGATTTTTTAAACAAGTTTGGGGGGAGGGGTGGCCATGGGGTCTTCTGTAGATCCATTATTCAGAAATGTAGTTTAAGGATGGCCGGAGCATGAAATATTACCTAAAAGTAATTATTTTCTTAAAATTGTTATGTATGAGCGTTTTGTAGACTACCTCTTATTATATAAGTTACTGAACTGGGGAGTGGGCTTTTTATTGAACAATTAAATGAAATTTCTAATTTTTTTTAAGTTTACTCTAGGATAGATTGGTCTTAAAATACACTTTACACCAAACTCTGGAATGGGATTTGTTGAACAAGAAAACGGATAGTAAAGTTTACCGAAAAGAAATGTTTAACAACTATTTAGTTTTCAGAAGACATCCATATTTTATGAAAAATTACTAGGGAACAATTTATACAAGTCTAAAATGAATATTGGAGGAGGATTTTTACAGAGAAATGGTTATGGAGATATTTAAACAAGGTTATAGTAATGATTTCTTGTATAGGGTAGCGTTTGAAAATTAATAACAAAAGATATACCGTTTTTAAACTATTACATGGGGGACTTAGAATACTGTAAAAAATAATGTGGGTACAGAGAATAGAGGTCATGCTTTTAAGTTAGATATGTCTACATAGTTTATCAAAGAAGTTTTAAAGAGAAATTGGAAGGTTTTACAAGTTAATTGGGATGTTTAGCACGCCATAAGTAAGGAACCTAATCTTGTCTATTATAGGAAGAGTTGTTTAAAGACCAGGTTAGAGAGACAAGACACTTTAGTTAACAAACCTAAAACTGATAAAGATTTGGGTATGTTATATTGCTATGTGTTCAGGTTGTTAGGGTTTTTACATTGGTATAACACGTAGTTTAGACAAAAGAATTAAGGAACATCTTTATAGTATAAAAGTTATACAAAAATAAGGCCTTATTTAAACATTCCAATGTGTGTGACAAATATAAAAAAATGTTTTCAGTAATTGAAAAAGTTACCGGATTTGAGAGGTGGGAATTATAAAAACAGACTTGAAACTACTAAAACTAAATGGCAAATTAGGTTTAAGGCAGACCAACCTCCTAGCAGGAACGAAAGTATTAATGGGAAAAGTTTGAGAAAAAAAAGATTAAAACGTTAAATAATAAAAAGTCTTTATTTTAAGTACTGTATATATACATTTGATAGATTTTGTAGTAATGTATTCAATTAGCAAATAGGTTGATTGCTGTGTTAATTTAATTGGTGATGGATTGTATTTAAAGGATGTGCATTTGACAGATTTGCTTCTCAAGTCTTAACAAAATCGCATTAAACAAGTGTTGGGTGCTGAAGTGCTGTTTTGGTTGCTTTTTCCATTTCCAGGGGTTTCATGACTATAAAGTATTTATGTCTATAATGACATAAGGAATGGCAAAAATGATGCCAAAATTGATAGCTATGGATCAATGTGGTTTTGTGGAGGGGCTGCAAACATTTGACATTAACAGACCGCTGATGATCCAGAAGGAAGCAGAATGCAAGAAAATACCACTGTTTGTGGGTCTTGATGCAGAGAAAGCATTTGACATAGTATGCTCGGACTTTGTGCATATCAATGGAAGCATTTGCATTCCATGATAAAATTAGAAGGCTGATTAGGAGGACAAATGAGGGATCAGAGGCAAAAATTAAAGTGGGTGGGGTCCTCTCTGAACCACTGCTTGAGCAGAACCACCAGGTAGATGTGTCCTCTTTCCCCTTCGTTATGTGTATTATACTTAGAACCACTGACAAAGAAAATAAGGGACTCAGAAATTCAAGGATATAATTGGTATAGCAGTCAAAAAAGGCTGGCTCTATTTGCAGATGACATTTATACCTGAAAACCAGAAAATGTTTGTTTTTGGAAAACCAGAAAAGGACATTAGTGTTGTGGACCATACTAACAGTTTCAAACCTTTTTGAGATATAAACTTAATGAATCTAAAACAAAGGCAATAGCAGTAAATTATACACCCACATATGAATTGGTTCAGCAATATCCATACCTATGGGGACATGATAAAATGAAGTATTTAGGAGTATGAATTAAAATGATTCTGGTCTGGCAGCTAAGGATATGTGGGAAGAGACTTAAAAAAATTGTCGAGAGCAAAAAAAGGGTCCAGCACCAGAATAAGAGTATATAGGCTACATTTATTGTAGGATTAAAGTAAAACAAATAGGCATACAGGTTTCGGCAGAACAAAATGCCTTCCTCAGTGCATTGGAATACATCAGCTCTACACACATTTATATAATTAGCTTGTTGCATTTCAATTGGTCCATCCCAAAGATTTAATTGTGTTCATTTAAACCAGGCTTAAACAGAGCTCCAAGCTCGACAATCCACCCCGATTCCTTCCTATTTAAAATAGAATGCCAGCCTGCTTTGTTAGCTCTATGTCCCTGGATTTTGTCTATAATTGTAAAATTAAATTTGGCAGTGGAATGGGTTAGTGTACATTTGTATAATGCATTGAGAATACGTTTGATTCCAATATCATTAAGATGTTCACTAATTCTGTGTTTTACAGGTTGTGATGTTTGCCCTACGTAAAACGCAGAGCAAAAACAAGTTGCCAGGTAGATAACCCAGTCACTGCCACAATTAGCAAAACATCTAATATCAAAAATCTGTGAGGTGTTGCTGCTTGTAAATTCAGTAGTTTTATTTATATAGATGCAAAAACTGCAGTGTCCACAGGGATAGCTACCCACTAACATGTCCCCAAACAAGACTATTTGTAGTGAGTGAAGTATGAATTTATCGTACAGCCTCGTCTATAGGAAAAAAAGGCATCTTGAGGGTAGTATTTCGGCTAAATGTTCATTGGCTAATGGAATGTCCCATTGGTTCTGAATAAGGTTCCTGAATTGGGAGGCGTTACTACCAAAAGGAGTAACCATTCAGATATCTTGTACAGGAGCCGTGCCCTTTCCCTTGACTATAGGTTAGCAGTGTGTTCCTGTCCTGTTCTGTGGCAAAGGAGCTGGCCTTATCAATATATTAAAAAAATACAAAAACAGAAAATAGAAGCCGTTATATGGATAGTAAGATACAAGCAGTTAAATGTTTTAGCCCCTTTAGTGTTATACACAGGTCAGGCATATTTTTATCAACCAGAGAAGTTGTGGATAGCAAAGAGCTGAAGGATTTTTATCTGGGAGGGAAAGATGGCAAGAGTCAAGTGGGATAAGCTTATTCTTCCACTAGAACAGGGTGGATTGGGATTACCAGATTTGAAGGGGCATTTCAGAACAGCACAGGTAAGGCTCCTATATACAGCACAAGGAAACTATAATTCAAAGTGAAGAGATGAAATGGAGGGGAAGCTCAAGAAGCAAGGAGTGACTGGGATTTTGGATGCAGACCTTTGAGAATAATTTAGATATGTATTCTAAGAACTAAGCCAACATGGGAATGGAGAAATGAGATTCTGCTAACAGGGATGACTGCAATTAGGGATACAAATATGCGGGGGGGGGGGGGCTGGAATTTATTGGAGAAAACTTGCAAAGGAGACAAGGTATTAGAAAAATAACTAGAAGAAAAGGTAATAGAATGGGAATATGCCAAAAACATATTTGGACTGCAGGTTAGAGACTGTATTCCCCATCAAGTATTGACAGAGTACAGGCAAATAGAAAGAAATGGGGTCCTAAATGAAAGACCAGCACTGGTAGAGGTTTTAGTAGAATCTAGAACAGAAGCTGCCATTAAAGAATAATTAGTAGAGCGTATAAAATAGTGTATGATAACGAAGAATCAGAGCAGATTAGAAAGGACTGGGAAGAAACTGGATAAACAATTCACAAAGAAACAATGAGGTGACATACATTTCTCACGAATATGCAAAGTTTAGAAGATTTAGGATCTTTGCTTGGAACTAGGTTTATACCCAAGTAGACTCCAAAAATGTTTTCCTCAGGTAGACAGCAAAGATTGAAGGTATGCTGGGAAAGACTAACTGGGAACATATTTCTGGGAGTGTAATTAGTTGGCAGAATTTAGATACCCTGCAGACTGCTCTGTCAGATACAGAATGAGCAAATTGGTGTAACTAAGGAAACAATTTTCTTGAGCCATGATACAGAATTGGACTTGCCTACACATATAGCAAGACCTTGGTGAGTCTAATGATGGCTGCCAAAAAAGCAATTACTAGAAAATGTAAATCAAAGTCAAAACCAACTTTACTGGAAGTAGTGAAGATGGTAGAGACAAAACTGGAATTGGGATCTTTAGCAAAGGATAGGAGCAAATTACATAGTAAACATGTGAATTGTGGGATCAATACATGCAGAGGAGGAACAAGGTTTAAAAGAAGGCAGGAACTGAATGAGCTATGTAATGGCTGACTTGACTGGCAATAACTGTATATATTATAAGTGATATATAATGTTTGCAGCTACAGTTATGTCAGCATGGTTTGTAATGTATAATGTTTGCAAGTGAGACTGTTGATATGGTTTATTTTCATTGATATAAATGTAAAATTGCCCATGTCATATGTCCTATGCAATAAATGTTTTTTTTGTTAGTTAGTCCTTACAGCCCCTTTAACAGAGGTCCTGGCACCTGAAAGACAACTCACTCTAACCCTGGTTAGGCCTTGCAAGTGATGAGCCACTGTACCTGACAGTAGAGCACCCCCCCCCCCCAATCACTAAACCATTATTGCTGCTATAATTCAAAGTGAGAGTTGGAGGATTTTTGCTCAGGGTGGCTTTATGGGAGGTTTGTAGGAGGCAGACAAGTGTCCTGGTTTTCACCGAGATGTGGTCACTTTCAGAGCCTCCTACAAATAAGATTGCTTTATGGCCTCTGCACAAGACATTTTGGTGCAATTAGAAAAGAATTATGGAGGAGGTGTATGAAGCTCACATGTTAAGTGCATAGGTGGGATGGAAGCCTCTAGATTAGGTATTTATACTCCTCACAGATGGAATTAATAATGAGTTTGTAAGTTCATTATACTGTTTCAGAAAACCTAGTGCTGAGAGGCTGGCAGCAGAGGTGAAACTAGTATGTGGACCTTCCATCCTGAGCAATATTTAAGTGTTTAGATGTGTAAAGAAAATACAGTCAAGGGACAGGAACTTGTTAATGTGATCCAATAATGCTCACCATTATATGCATAAAGGATGAGACTAGCAGGAACTACAAAAGGCAAACTTAACAGTAAGGACAGGCAACTTAAGTCACCAAGTTTAAAAAACAGATTGGCTTGGTGAACATACTATATCCAGGACCCAAGGAATACAACGGAAGGGCGAATGTATTTAAACAGCTTGATAGGAAAGGATTCACAAAAATTAGACAGCAAACAAGGAGAGGGATATAATTATGTTGCCAAATCACCACAAGGGACAGACATGTACAAAGATTTTAAGATCAATTACAACAGGGTGCAGTTATCTAAATTAATACAGACTGAAAAAGCTCAGCTAAAGCAAAATAGATTCCAGCTAAAGCAGATGGACTGTCAAAGAACTTAAATGGATTTAAATGAAAAGTCTTCATTTATCTTTGTTGCTGAATGTATTGAGATACAACAAATTAACGGTCTGCCAAATTTGAACAAGGCCATATATTCAACATCTGCTTTTCAAACTTCTGCCCAGTAACAGTTGAGCTCGTGAGAGACTAATCATGCAGTGGAAGAGTCCTATATTCCAAACTGAAAAATGAATATTTCTGGTTTCTCCTACTGATCTACCAGAAGATTATTCATATATAGTTCTACTTGTACATTAGACTGAGGATATAGATGTAATGTCTGAATTCCTAGTCATCCACAAATTGCCTGAATTTCTAATATGCATATAGTAAACCACTGTCAGACATGTTAACATCAAGCATCCCTTGTCTGCAAACTTCTTGCAGTTCAGTCTGACACAGGTTATTTCAGGGAACTTGGTATAATCTGCCCACGAGATACAGGACTTTCCTGAAGTGAATTATATCTACCTATTCTGCTCCATGGTCAATCTGGAAATGGCTAGGCTAGTACCACCACCTCTTTAGGATCGTTATGCTATACACTACAGATGCCATAGCTTGTCACTATTTCTTCTGAGATGGCAAGCATGGCAAATCCATCCTCTCTTGCTCTTCAGATGCATCTTATTTCTATGGGACATTTACTCTTGAGAATTTGCTTTCTCAGCCAGAGAACTGTAAATTAATTGATTTCTTCATAGGTAGGTACTAGGCTAACTGCCCTAGGGCCCATACAAGCCTAGCCAAAAAATGTATCCTGGCTTTTGCCACCCAAGAAAATAATTTTCCTTTGCCCCTGTCGAGCAGAGCCACAGAAGTGATCCCTGGGGTGAATTTCCCCATTTCCCATCCAATAATCAAGATTTTTTCTTGAAGAGTGCTAATGAGGAGCTCTGTTTGACATAGATAGGTAGTCTGTTCCAGAGTATGGGAAGTCTCTGGGACAGGAATCTATCCCTCTAGCATGTTCTGTTTATTGTGGTGACAAGGTTTAGGTCCCTAGAGCGTGTAGCTCGGAGGGATTGGGATTTCTTTAAGTGGAGCATGTCCAACAGCTCTGGGTTTGACATAGCTTTGTATGTTAGGCAGAGATCGCCCTTGAGTAGGCGATATGCGATGGAGTAAAGCTGTAGTTTTTTTGAGACTGTCTGCATAGGGCATCTGTTTGAGGCCAGTAATCCTCTTTGTGAGGCATTTCTGTGGTCTTTCCAATTGTTGTTGAACTAAAGTAAAAATCATTGGCAAGGAAAACAAAAGTTAACTTGTCTATCCTTTCATTATAATGTCTTAGTAGCTGCATCTGCTTGTCTGATTCATTTTGACTTTACAGTATTAAATCCCTTTAACAGTACCAAGATAGTTCATTTTCATATTTCTGTCCAATATGCACATTTCTGAACACTTTTCAATTTAGTTTTGTCAAATGCTCATTTCTAGCACAGATTCAGCAAAATGGAGTAAAATTAAAACTTTTCCTGTCATGCTTAGAATCACACCTACTACAATGCAATCGGTATGGCCTATATCTTGGACTATTTCCTTGTTACACATCACCCCCCGCCCCCTCGCTTTTTTCATATCCATTACTTTTGCAGTGCACCTCTTATTTCTCACTTCTGCCTTATTGAAGTTGCATTTTACTTGCACACATTTTATTTGTTGGATGTTTTAGCTGAGCACTAGTAATGTCAGTATGTATACCTCCACGGGTTTTAAGATGAGTCAAGTCTTCAGCTCAGTAACATCTCCATTTACAGTCTCTCTGCAAGATGCAGGCTCTTTCAAATGTTCAGATAGCAACTTATTTCTGAGAAGAAAATTACTGAAGTTCTCCAAATGTTGTCACGGTCTTTCAGAGATTCACACTTTTATGGCTTCTTTTCCAGCAGTATACTAGAACAAAGTGTAGCAAATCTATTTAGATTTCAGATACACTTTGTGCTGAGGAACAAAATCAAACTGCTGGCTCCAAAGCTTTTATTTTTCTTCCAAATTCCCTCTGTCAAGGATATCCTGAGAGCCATATTTTCAACAAGAACTACACCTCTAATTCTAAACACAAACTCTTGATATTAAATTTATTTAATTAGAAAGACAACACAGTGGGTCAAACATGGCCAAGGTTTTTAATAAACAGCAAGCACGTTCATGTCAGGCATCGACGCTTCAGATCTTTCTGGAATACTTAGACTTCTGCAGGTTAAGGATTGATACATGCATTTTGTAACATTTACTGTGAAAGTGCTATCAGATGACATGAATAAGAGAGGAGGGAACACCACTTGCTGGCACACCATGTAGGCAGTTCCATGTGATGTCTATTGTAATGTATAGGTGACTAAACCTTTAAGGCAGGAAATGTGAGATTGTGGCTTACTGACAGAAGGAAAATGGGAGGAGTAACTTAAGAAGGAAATGAAGCACACAAAAGCAGCATCTCCCAAAAAAGTCAGACATCTCAGCAATGAGGATATTCCAGGAGTTTTTTCATAGAATGTCTAACATATCAGTAGGATAAACATTTATAACAAGCACTGCAGAACAGTAAGTGATACTAGTACAGAGGCCTCAATTAGCACTGCTTCTCTGTTCTTCCATTCTAAGTGATGGAACTAAGATGCGACAGTCCAGCCATGGCAGTTATAATCTGAACTGTGCCATCACAGTGCACTATGGGGAAGATTTAGCTTTAGAAGAAAGCAAGCTCTGATCAGGATGTCTGCCCCCAGAAAGACACTGAGGGTTACAAACAAGATTAGTAGTAGTGACTACTATCATCTGATGAATACAGGTCAACAATGTGTAGAAACTCAAGAAAAGAAAAAAAACAAACGTTTATTTTCCAGTAGTCGTCCTTTAACTCTTCCAAGCAAAGAGGAGAATCCATGAGAAGACATGCTGAAATGGCCTTAAGATATACCCTAACTGAGTAAGACCGACCAGAGGAAAAACTCATAACTCAAATACTTAAGAACCAGTGGTACATAATCTCTGATAGACCTCCATCTAGCCAGTAACTAAGGCCCTATCAAACTCCTCATCTTGTATGAGTAGGTCTGGTCTGAGGATGTGCTTCTTATGGAATTGGCCAAAGCCAATTACCACAAGGGAGAACCAGTGTTGCCTGGGCTAAAAGGGAGTCCCCACAATGATTTTTGGAGAGTCCCAAATCTTCAGAATTACATTGAGTACCAGTAAAAAAAAAAAAAAAAGTGTGGAAATGCATAAAGTAACATTTATGACTATGGGAATGACAATGCATCCATTTTCCAAGCCGCCTGCCAGGAACCCTGGAACAGAAAATTGTTCAGTTGTCAGTTTTAAAAGGCAAACTAATCCATTTGAGCTGTTCCCCACAAATGGAACAACTCCTGGAAGACGCTCATTAAATTTCCATTTATGAGGAATGAGGGTGTTCTACTCCTGCTCAACTTGTCTGCCACTATATTTTGCTCTAATGGAATGCAAGATGCTTGGAGGGTTATACAAGGCTTTAGTGCATCACAGCCAGACTGCAGTGAGGTATGATCTTGTACCACCCTGCTTATCTGTGTACCAAATTACTGTGGTGTTGTCAATCAGAAGAGGTTCAGGGAATCACAGATGGAGGATTTTAAGACATTGATCAAAGCAAACATCTGACATTGATGTGCTTTGGTCTGAGGAATTTGCAAAGGCCTTGCACCTTTACTCCCATTGAAACTGCTCCCCAAGCACAATCTGACACATCTGTATTTACAGATTGACTTGGGGTCTGAGGAGAAAAGGGGAGTCCTGGATTAAGGGACATTTCTGGTCTCAGCCACTACAGTTTTCTTTTTTAAACAAACCACTGATTTTCACATATGTAACCTGGAGAGTTAAATCATGAGAATCATAAAGGCCATGAACCCTAAAATTGAGACATTCTCTTACAGAAGACGGAGACCGACTGGAAACTCTCAGGAAAGTTTAAAGATAAAAATCCAGCATCTCCAGAGTAAAGAAAACCTTTTTATATGAAGAGTCTATAAGGCAACCCAGAAAAAATCCTGTCTGAATGGAGAATTTTTGCACATTTACCTGGAATCTCATTTTGGTAAGAGAAAACCCATGTTATGGACTCAATATTTGGGGAAACTACTCTGCAAAGGTAAGCAAATCATGTAAATAAGAAAATATCTGAATGCCATTGACTCTGCAAGGAGTTATATATAAAACGAGTTGTAGATAACCCAAAGGATAATGCAGAGAACTTGCAATGCGAACCAGATTCAGAGAAATTTAAAATTTCTTAAAGCCTGTGGTTATGTTAATGGGATACGCATCTTTAAGATCAAATGTCAATGTGACCCCTTCTACCTCTCTTGTGTAACAATGTCTGAAGGATCAGCATTTTGAACGTTAGTATTTTCAGATACAGACAGAGAAGGAAAGATCCAGGAATGGCCTCCATGAATGTTTCTGGTACCAGCAAAGGAACATTCTGCAACATAAGCCTTTGCCCCTTTGTTTCAAAGGCACTGGTTCTAGGACTCCCAGAGCGAGCTATTGATGAAAACCATGAGGAAACGACTGGTTCAGGGGATGGGGAAGAATTTCCCTGAAAGTTTTGTATCCACTGCCAATTGTAAACCCTCTTGAACCACGTTTAGCACCCAAAAGTTTGAAACAATCTTGCCAAAAAGAAATCCAAAGACAGTTTCTGGAACACACTGAGAGGGGCAGGAGCAGACGGCATAGAGGATAGAATGCTGGTACGGTCATTATAAAATATTTGACTCCCTTTTTTGGAAAGGATCCTTGTTTGTTGTTACTCTCCTGCCATCCTTTTTTGCTCCCTATTTGCCTTGTGTTGGCATACATTGCTTGTTTTGTTTTTTTAAAGGGGAAAAAAAAAAAAAAAAAAAAAAAAAAAGAGTTTGGGAGATATGTAAATGGGTGCTTGAAAAATCTCACTTCCTGAATTAACATTCCTCTCAGACTGTCTGAGGACAGGAGTAAAAGTGCCAAATAAAACCTTACGTAATGCAGAAATCAAAATGTTTTAGACTTTCAGTAAACTTTTGGTTCTGTCCCCACCGTATCTTCTGAAAACTGTAGCAGTGGCCCTAGGTACAGTATCTGCAAAATCATGCAAGCTCAAAGCATGTACAGATACTTGGGAATATTACAAATGGAATTCAGAAAGGAGCTATTCTCGGAAGGAAGTGAAAGAGTATGCCTCCAAACTGTCTGCACAAAACACAAGCTTCCACATGTGCCAGACTGCAACTTACAGGACCAAGAACCAGCATACTTCAAATCAGCTCACAGCACTCAAGATTAATAAATCTTGAGTACTTTGTACCCTCCAGAGGAAGGATTTCAAATGATTTAATTCTGACTGCTGATTTCCCTTCAGTGGACTGACTAATCAGCAGTCATAATGAAAGTGTGGGAGGGAAACAGCTTTGTAAAGCTGGCCAGTTGCTGTATCCTAGCCTAGGCAGGATACAATCCATATAGCCAAAAGGATACTGCAGCAGTGAGAATGAAACATTTGACAAAACCACTAGGTTGTTTCATGGTCAAGAAAAAAAAATGCCAGATTCCTAGGGGGACCATGGTAGTAAACAACTGGTAAAATATGCAAGTTGTAAGTAGTAACTTTCCCATAAAACACATTAAGGCACCTTAAACCTTACCCCAGTTTCCAAAAACAAAACATTTGCCACAGAAATACTAGTTTAAAATTAGTTAATTTTTTTACCAGAAAAGTGCGACATTCACATTAAAAATTCATGTGACAAGCATTAAAAACTTTTCCCTAATGTGTTAAATGGAAGTCTCCCGCCCACCCCACCAGTTCACTCACTAAAACAGTGTTAGCGGACCATGGATCCTCAAAAGCCTGCAGGAGAAGAAATGCTCTGAAGGGCTTAGCACTCAAACCTGAAATTTTAGTTCTCAGTTAGCAAAGCCAACAGTTTGGGCATGTGGAAGGTGCCATGAAAGCGTTGGAAGCTGGCCAGCTGAAGGATACAACCCCAATAGCTAAGGCTACTGCAGCAGTGATTTCTACACTGAACAGCTACCACCTCTTCTTGAGCATTTGAATCTGTAGAACATTCAGAGTATGGAGTCTTTGAAAAGTTACCAGTTTTGTCACCATAAAGGGATAAAGCTCCGATTACAACCAGGGTGACCACACCTCTACTAGCAATTCAAGCCCTTTGCTAAGGCCAGCTGCACATAATCCTCAAGGTCACCATAAAGAGCATATAAGGGAGGAGCTAAGAATAAAATTAGCTTCTCCATTCTATCGTATATGATGGCAAAACCACCAGTATCCAACCCTCACCCTGATGGGAAAAGATGGGCTGACAGGCTCTTCAAAGAGTAAAAGATGGGTTGAAGGGCTTCCCTTGAATGGAATGAATCAATGGGACACACTGGGGGCTGGCTTGATAGTCAAGGTAGAATGAGTCACCTGCTCCCCTCCTATAAAAAAAAAGTTGTGACCTGATGGGACAGGATGAACTTGATGCTAAGAAGGCAATGAAAAAAAAAAAAAAAAAAAAAAGTACAGTTTTGTACCTACCATAAATGTAGATGTTCGAGGATCTCCATTGCTGCAGTCCTTACATAAGGGTAGTCCGCTGTCCACAATCGGCCCGAATACCAAAGGGCTAGAACCGGCGTCGGTCATCGGCGCCAGAGACTGACGTCAGTACGTGCCAGTACAAATGCGCATGACCGACGCCATATACTCAGTCTTTCTTGCCTCAGACGCCAGAATGCAAAAAACACCACCCAAAACCCAACCTAAAAAGGGGGAAGGAGGGAGGGAAAATTGGACTGCAGCAATGGAGATCCTCTAACATCTACATTTATGGTAGGTACAAAACTGTACTATGTTCTTCGTCTCCCATTGCTGCAGTCCTTACATATGGGTAGAATCCCAGAGCAACAGAAAAAAGGGAGGCTGGCCAACTAAATAGCATTAGGAGCTGCTAACATGCCCTGTAAGATTGCAGTGGCAAACCCAGCCCTAGACCTAGAATAAAGAGGTAAATGATAATGCTTTGTAAAGGTATGTACAGAACTCCAAGTAGCTGCTTCTAGAATGTCTTTAGTAGCTACCCCTCTCAAAAAAGGGAGTAGAGGTGGCCGTAGCCCTAGTAGAATGAGGCCTGATCCCAACTGGAACATCCTTTCCATGATGAGAGTAACAAAAAGCAATACAATGGCCAATCCACTTAGAAATAGCTTGTTTCGAGACAGCTTTCCCTTGTGAAGTCAAAGCAAAAGAAACAAATAATTGTTGAGATCTTCTGAACTCTTTGGTTCTGCTCAAATAATACCTTAACTGCCTATGTACATCCAAAGAATGCAAAACTGTTTCCCCTTTATTTTGGGGGTTAGCATAAAAAGTAGGCAAATGTATAGATTGGTTCAATGCCACATTAGAAATCACTTTAGGCATAAAAGTAGGATTAGTACGTAAGGAAACTCTGTCATTGTGAAAAATCAGAAAAGGTTCCACTGCCATGAGGGCCTGTAATTCAGATACCCATCTAGCAGAAGTAACAGCCAACAAAAAAGCAGTCTTCCAAGACAACAACTTCAATTCAACTGTAGCTGCAGGTTCAAAAGGAGGCAGAGTCAGCTTTTCCAAAACAAAATTAAGATCCCAGGCAGGAGTAGGAGCTCTTCGTGGGGGTCTTATATTCTTTGCCCCTCTAAGAAACTGTTTAACCAATGGATGTGAAAACAAAGGAGGGTCACAATCATAGTGAGCAGAAATAGCTGCAGCATGCACTTTTACAGAAGGACAAACCCTTGTCCAATAATACAGTCAAATATTGCAATGTACAACTCAAATTAGGCAATTTGACATCAAAGCCATTAGCTGAACTCCAAAGAAAAAATCTCTTCCATTTAGCAGCATAAACCTTTAGAGTACTAGGTCGCCTGGCTTCCAAAATAACATCCAAAACTTGAGGGAGCTGAAGGCCCTCCTTTAAAACAGAATGCGCCAGGCTGTCAGGTGTAGGGATTGCACCCTGACATTGAGAAAATGATTGTTTTCCTGAGACAATAAGTGAGGAATCTGTGGTAATGGCCAAGGTGTCCCATGAATTAAGCTCCTCAACAGAGGGTACCAATGCTGACGAGGCCAATCCGGTGCTATAAGGATCATGCAAGGTTTGTCCCTCCTGACTTTCAACAGTACCTTTGGAAGAAGAGGCAAGGGAGGAAAAGCATACACGTGAAGGTTGCTCCAACTGAAGGATAGTGCATCTATTTTCCAGGCTGTTGGATGAAACAGCCTTATGCAAAACAGTGGCAGTTGGAAATTCAGAGGAGAAGCGAACAGATCTATGTCTGGAGTTCCCCAAGCCATGGTCAACTGAAGAAATACCTGAGGGTCCAACTTCCATTCGTGAGGATCCACAATCTGTCTGCTCAGAACATCTGCTAAAGAATTTTGTGCTCCTGGCAGAAACTGTGCTCGAAGAGTGATGTGCAGATTTAAAGCAGTTTCCCATAACAGCATTGCTTGTCTGCAAAGAGGGTAAGAATGAGTTCCCCCCTGCTTGTTGATGTACCACATGACAGTTGTGTTGTCTGTTCGAATCAACACCAGTCCTGGTTGAAGTAGGCCCTTGAATGCTTCCAAAGCAAATTGAACTGCCAGCATCTCTTTCATGTTGATATGCAAGTGAAGTAGCTCTGGGGGCCAAAGGTCTTGAATCCATTTTCCTGTGAAATGAGCTCCCCAGGCTGACAGAGGCGTCGGTCGTTAATATCTGACTTGCCTCTGGTTGGGTCACAGAGAGTCCCTTGTTTAGGTGACATTCCTGAGCCCACCACACAAATTCTTTCTGAATGCAAGGCAGAATCCGAATGACAGTGTCCAAATCGTGGCTGTGTTGAGTCCAAACGCTTTTGAGATACCATTGCAGCTTCCTCATATGCAGTTTGGCATTGGGAAGTACTAGAATGCAAGATGCCATGAACCCCAAGGCTTGAAGGACTGTCCTTGCAGTCAGCCTGGACATTACTGATAACTGTTGGAAGTATAGGTGAAGATTTCTTTGTTTGTCCGGGGTAAGAAATGCCATCTGAGCAGCTGTGTTCAGTCTTACACCCAGAAAACTGATCTCTTGTGAGGGTACTAGACTGGACTTTATTTCGTTCACAGAATACCCTAGGCAACTTAAAACTGTCATTACATACTGCAGATGTTGAAGAAGTTCGTGCTTGCCTTGAGCCAGAATCAGTCGTCCAGATAAGGATAAATTTGAATACCTTTTAGTCTGAGAAATGCTATTACTGGAGCCAGGACTTTTGTGAATACCCTGGGCGCAGTAGACAAGCCAAAGGGCAATGCAGAGAACTGATAATGCAAATTCCCATTCCGAAATCTCAGGAATTTCCTGCAACTGGGCCTGATAGGAATGTGAAGATAGGCTTCTTTGAGATCCAGAGTCACCATCCAGTGATCCTTGCCCAACATAGGTAACAGCTGTTGCAGTGTTAACATCTTGAATTTTGGAATTTCCAGAAAGGTGTTTAGAATGGACAAATCCAGAATTGGTCTCCAAGTATTTCCTTTCTTTGGCACTAAGAAAAGACGGGAATAAAATCCTGTGCCCCTTTCTGCAGAAGGTACTTCCTGTATTGCTCCCAACTGAAGCAGAGAAGAAATTTGTGCCCGTGCTTCCAGTCTTTGCTGACGAGGCACATCCGGCATACCTTTGAAAGGAGGGAATGTGTGAAAATAAAATTTGTAGCCTCGATTTATTATGTCCAATACCCATTTGTCTTGGGTAACCAAATGCAAATTCCTTTTGAAAAGTCCCAGTTTTCCTCCTAGAGGAGCTGCCAGCAAGGCAGAGTCCGGCAGCTGAAGACACAGGTCATTGGGTCTGTTTCCGAAAGGACTGACCCCTGCCCTCCCCAGCAGAAAGGGTAGAAGAACTCAAAGTCCTAGAAGTAACAGGGCCCTGAGAGGAAGCCCTACCTCTACCTCGCCTCGACCTGCCCCTAGATTGATAATCCGAAGAGGGGAAGACCATCCCTTAGCAGGCCAATTTCTACTGAACTTAGGGGGCTGAACCTGTAAAAAGTCCTTAACCGTCTGCATAGACTTAGCTTTTTCCTCCATTTTTTTTCAAAACTGACTCTACTGGAGGGCCAAAAAGAACATCAGATTGAAGAGGAGCATCCATAATTCGAGCCTTAACATGCTCTGACAAGGTCTGATCTTTAAGACAGGCATGCCTGCGAACAACTGAACTAGTAGCAGCCACCCTGGAAGAAGCCTGTAAAGCATCAAAACCACACTGCAAAGAATGCTTACCAACTTGGTCTGAAGCATGCACTAAATCCTGAAGCTCCTTACATTCAATACCTTCAGCTAAAGCATCTACTTTACATTTTAATTGGCCCAGCAAATAATTTTGATACCTGAGCATATGAAACTGACAATTCAAAGCTCTCATAGCCAAAGTAGAAGAGGTATACAGTTTTTACCCCACCTATCCAGGGCCCTAGCATCCTTGTCCAGAGGAACTGGATTCTTAACCACAGAAGCCCTAACACCTTTGGGGCCTTGAGTAATAGTTTCTGGATCAGCCCTAGGACTCTAAGTATTTGTGAGCTTCCGGAACCCTGTAGTATCTATCTGGTTTAACCGGGGCAGGAGGCAGAGAATCTGGGTTAAGGGCAGCCTCAGAAAATACATCCTGAACAACATCCAGTACAGGAGGAATAGCCAAGGGCCTATGTTGAGGCAAAAACAAGAATTCTCTTAGCCTTTTACGAGAATCAGAATAATCCTGGCCTTCCCATTTGAAATGTTCCCTCATGGAATGCAAAGTCTCAGAGAAAGAAAAATCTTCTGGAGGGGACGCAGAGGGAGTAGTATCCTCAGCCTCAGAATCAGAATAGGGAGGGAAATCCTGAAGTTCTTCCACAGAAGAATCTGACTCATTGGAAGACTGAACCAAACCCTCCAACTCTGTCTGTACCCTGGGCCTCTTCTCAGGGGGGGGCATAGAACCCCTAATTAAAGTTATCAAATCTTCAGCCATCTTTAACATGTGCTTCCTAGGAGCTGGACCCTGGGGACTAGCACCAACAGGGGCAGACTTAGACTTAGAATGGCCTTTGCTTTGAGAAGGAGGAGGCCTAACTACCCTATGAGGGGAGGGAACCACCGACATCTGAGAAGCACCCTCAGCCTGGCCTAACACAGGAGAAGCCACTTGTAGTAACAAAGGCTCCCCTTGAGACTCAGGTAAACTTTCAGAAGGAGCCGCTGAAGTATTCGGTGGTTCTACAGAACCGGCGTCCGGAGTGGACGACTCATCCTGTTTTGACCGCAGCCTTCTCTTTGCGTTTCTTAGAAGAACCAGGCATCGGAGAATCCGACGGCATGTTGTAATTACAACGTTTACCAAACACAAGCTTAGCACAGTCCAACCGACGTTTAATAGTACGCTTGTTAAAAGTAGCACAAAAGCGACACCCAACCACGTCCTGCTCAGGCCCTAAACAAGGAATACAGAGTGAATGGTAATCCCTATGAGGAATCTGTTTCCCACAAGAAATACCGTTATTAACTTTTTCTGACATCCGTTAATACTGAGGCAAGAAAAAGACAAAAGTGTCCCCAACGGGGTACTTAGCCCAACTTGGTCTCCGGTCTGAAACTCAAAAACCGACAATTCCAGAACGCCGAACGGCACTTGCAAAAGGCTGCTTCTGCTTAGGACCACGCGGCAAGAAAGACTGAGTATATGGCGTCGGTCATGCGCATTTGTACTGGCACGTACTGACGTCAGTCTCAGGCGCCGATGACCGATGCCGGTTCTAGCCCTTTGGTATTCGGGCTGATTGTGGACAGCGGACTACCCTTATGTAAGGACTGCAGCAATGGGAGACTAAGAACATCACAAAATTTTAACAGAAATCTACCCATTCCCCACGCCAGGGACACCAAGTATAAAGTTGAGTAATATATCTCAAAATATGTTCTATGGCACTGTGGCATGAAGTACTGACTGCAATACAGCCAAGCCAAGTTAATCAGCAACCCAGGCAGTGAAGGAGGCAATATGGAGCGGGGATAGTGAGTGACTAAACATTTCACCCATCTCTGAGGGAGGTAGACGGCCTTAATGTACCACTGCCATCTACTGGATAATATAACGGGAAATGCACTAGGAATAAAGCCCAAACTTGGAACATTTTTATTTTTTTACTTGGAAAGCAGTTATAATCAGTGGATTCAAATAAACATGTATTTTACACTAACTTTTTATTCTTCAAAAATGAATGGCTTCATTCTCCAATTTGTTTTCATAAAATCATAAAGAGGGGCAGGGCACAATTTCAAGGTAAAAATCAGGGATATTCCTGAAAAGTCTGAAAGCTATACTGCCAAGCAGTACTTGGAGAGGATTGACAATGTATGAGACAACACAGGCCCAGCCCTACTGCAGGCCTCTGCTTAGGTGAAGATGCCCAACACTTGGCTTGGAGGAGTTATAAAACACAATGTCAAGAGTAATGGTCTCTACTGGGTGGCTCTCAACCTCACCAATAACCTCGGACCTATAGCTAGAGTTAAAGTGAAGTAAAATTGCAGCAGAGGGACAGCCCCCCCCATACAGGGGGATATGGAGTAAGTTAATAGGGATGGGTAAAAGAAACAGCTGACTGACTAGGACAGGATTGATGTTTATCAGGAAGAAAATAAGCATTTCTCATTCCATATTCTGCCCTGCCCACCCACTTGTCATTCTCTCATTTCAAAGTTTCTCACTCTGCTTCAGACTAGTCAGGTTCTGCTCTCATTCTTGCTGAATCAGCAACTTGTATATACTGATCTCAGAAATTATTCATTTGCTGTGCCTTCTGGCCTAATCTGATTGAAAAAAGCCCATTTTGGGTTAGCCTGCACACACTTAACAAGGAAGATAAAATTTCACACCTGTCCAGAAGGAACTTGGCAAAGTCTGAGTGGAGGGAGAAGCCTGCCTTCTCTTTGATTGAACACCACTGATCCAGATGACTTCCAATCCGTATTCGGCATTTGCTCCTGCGAGCATCTAGTTCCTTCCGTTTCTGCTTTCGTATTTCATCAGACGCTCGTTTCTGGGAAGCTTCCAGATGTGTTGCCTCTACAGAAGTATTAAAAATTATTTTTAGTAAAATACAGTTTAATTTAGTGATTTGGAACATTTAAATATATAGGCGAGGATGGGCCTTCAATCATTACTCTAACTGCACTTCATTTTTGGATCTACATTTTGTACAGAAGGCCAAGCCATGTATCCTAGTCCTATGAAACCTCTCATAGGAATGACAGTGGGGTAGGAAACTAGTACAAAATAGTCTCAGGCAAGGCAAGTCACATCACCAGAACAGATCAGCATATTGCATCAGCATAAAAAGGAGTTCCCTTGCAACAATAAGTTTTAGACACTAGAAGCGACTAGTCTCAAAGCATACAAGTTAAGACAGAATCACTCACTGGATAAGTTTCCATGACCAAAGAATATAATTTTTTTTTTTTTTTGTGGAATTTTTTTGTTTCAAATTATTTCATTTACAAACTTCATCATATTTATCACACAGACCATATTTCTTTGATGCTCTTAATCTTCTGTTGGCTGGCCAGTTTTTAGAAACCTTGAAGTACCATCATTTCTAGATTTTATGCAGTAGGGCCATCCAAATACCAGACATAGTACAAAGTTTAAAACAGTAGTTACCGTTAGCCAAGTTATATTGAGCAATCTCCCCCATACATCTTCTCCAATCTCCTAAACCTCTCCTCCAAGATGACTCATTAAATGGTGCCAGTGATTCCAGTACCTCAGCTTACTTACTATTCTCTTCCCATTTGAATTGTCCCAGACCCTCCACTTTTGCTTATGATGTGAATGCTTTTGTGTTTTACCAATTCCTCTTCAATTTTAATGTCCAATAAAGATCCTTTACGGAGGTATTGATTCTGAATTCTGTGTTTTTGTAATAGTCTATCAGTAGCAAGAATACCAAGCAGCCACCCGTTTAAATGAGACAGAAGTGTTGATATCCTAAATATAATAGGATTGAGCTTTTAGTTGGATATTCCTCTTGCCATCCCCATAAAAAAAAAAATCTGTCAACTCTTAATTTTATGCCTCTGTTCCATCTATCCCAAAACATGAGTACCCGATCCCCCTTAATCCACATCTGTAACAGTCTCCACTTACCACTGGGAACATTTTGTTTACCTATCCGGGTATATAAAAACTACTTGTAGAAGTAATTCCATACAAACCTACAACATTTTCTAGTCTTGGTAGCAAATCCAGAAGCTAAACCAATTCTTTCCCAGTTCTTTTGTGTAAGCTCTATGTTATGTTTCTCGTCAATATGTCCCTTGTTTTGATCCTTTTATATTTGCCTACTATGGCATGATAAAGCCTGCTTAATAATCCTTTATGCCTTGCCTCCACTGTTAGATAACAGCTGAACAGTGGTTTCTTCTCATGATAAAGAAGGCAAAAATATTTTAATACACTGTACGGCTCCCCATTAAAGATTCTACATAATGTGAGATCATCCTCAAGTTTAAACTCTTGCCAATTTAATGTGCTTTGTGCTCCATGTATTTGTTCTTAGAAAGATGTCCTCTGATTTGCCCACAAATCCTTTGAGGCCAAATTCCCCAAATTTGAAAATACCTCAAACCAAGAAGGTTTTACCTCAGAACTCCAGTCTTGTAGCTCTGGGTCTTAATGCTCTATATTTATATCCACCTTAGTTTTGTTTTTTTGGGGGTGATTCTTGTACCCAAATATCTATTTTGCTAGCCAATTCATCCTCTCCCAAAGCTTTTAACATAGTCTTTTCCCATATTGCCCTGTATACAGTATACCAGTCTCAGTGATCCCACAATGATATTTCTGCAAATGTGGGGCTGCCCAACTTCCCTGTACAATTGGTAAAAAATCACCTCTTCCAAACAGGTGGATATTTCCCATTCTAAACATGTTTCAAAGTCATCCTTCTGAGCCTATCCCACAAGATCTTAGAAGCATAATCAATGGGACAACAAACATTTTAATCATTTCTATTCACTGGTCCAAAGCCATTTGTTATACATCCTGATCTTTTCCTCCACCTAACTCCAGGTTTCCCTCGTATCCTCCCTAACATCCGCAGAAAGCCAAATATACAAGTATTTGAGAGTATTACAAACCCACGACTGAGATAATGCTAGTGTCAAATCCCAAGATGAGGTACAACTTATACGGATTGCCTTTGCTTTTACTTCATTTAATATTTTAGGGGAATTCTCTAAAATAACCAGTTATAAGGTAAATGGATTCCAAAGATCCAGTTTAGTGAGGTATAATATAAGCACGTAGGGCTAATTTTTCTTCAGTATCACCCTACACCCATCCCCCAACCATGGATTGCCTGATCTTTAATGCCAAAGGCTGCAAGTGACAGTGGACACCATTATTCATACAGGCAGCTGTATACAACCTCCTCTAAAAATATTGCATTCACCATCTCAGTGGAGCCTGAAAAGACTTCATTCACCTGCCTGAGGAAGCCAGTTGGAAAATTCATCCTATTTACGACTTCCACAAATACTCCCAATGTATTTGATCAAATGCTCTGTGTCAAGAGCAAGCAATACTAATCATTGGTTCTTTTTCTATGGTTCTTCCAGTATCAGATTGGTTTTGAGAATGTTATTAAATGTTTCCTGGTGCTTTACAAACCTACATTGATCATCCTTTAATTTCTACCAATATTCCACTCATTCTTGTTGCTAGCATAGATGTAAATATTATCAGGATTTAGTATTATGGCCTAAATAGAATTTGGACTACTAAGGTCTTTATCATCCTCCAAGATTACCGAGATCACCGCTTGCTTCCACAAATATGGGATTTCGAAAATTAAGTTAGTCTTAAAGTATAACACTTGATCGTAGTGTTTCTGATGTGTTTAACTGGGATTCCATCAAAACCTGTCATTTTTCTTAATGCCAGTCTATCCACATGCTGTTCCATTTTTTTGTTATTGTCCCTGTTAAATCATTCACCATTTGCTCAGTAAGTTGAGGTATTCCCAAGTCTGTCAAGAAACATTCCACTTTCTCCCCCAAATGACTCATCTCACTTCTTATATAGCTTTTCAGAAGTTAATTTCTTATCCTAGCAACAAAATGTGAGTTAAAAATACTTCTACTTCTTACAGAGGTTTACTAGCTAAGTACTTCTGGTATTTGGGAGCGGAGACCTGAAAATTGTACCTCAACTGCCAAAAGGCTTCTGCCTCAAGGATATTTCCCAATTCCTTTTCCAGCCTTCCTCCATTTCTTTTAGCTGTGTTAGTTCTGCCAGTGATGTTTCCTCTCGCAGTTTTCCAAGCTGTCACAATCTGATCTTTCCAGTTTTCTCCACCTCTCCCAGTCCAACTTCTCCTGCTCTACTGCTACTTTTCACTTGTAACTTCACATTATCCCAATCTGCAACATTTAAGTTGTCCATATCCCATACAGCCTGTAAAATTTCCTTAAAAAGTAATAAGGAGCGGAGTTGAGCTTTTTCTTAACTCTAACCACCCCATTTGAAATCTCCAGGGTTTCAATGTGATCTCCGGTTCTGGGCACTAATTCTAACTGGGAGTTTCCATCTGCCCTATAAACTATTAGTTTTCCTTAGTAACATAAAACCTAACTGAGAATAGGTGTTTAACTGCTCAAATCTATAGATAAATGCTCTCACCCATTCCTCGTATTTTCTCCTGCATCAGAGAACCAATACTGCCTCATGAACATTGAGAATATCTTATCCTTGTGCATCAGGATCTTTTGTTGTGAGCCACTAGATACATCCTTCGTGGTGGTAATCATATTCCAGTCACTTCCAACAATAACCACCCCATGAATGAATGCAATCATGTCTGTTAACAATTCTCCCTTACTTATTTTGGGAGTAAAAAAAAAAATCCTTACAATTATTCTTAATCTCCCCCACTATCGTCTCGTTAAATACCTATCCTGTGGTACTGCCTTCAATTTCCATCATAGAACTAAGACTCAAAACGTAGTACCACTTTTTTCTACCTTTAAATCATGATGGAATAGTACCCAGTCTTACAGCCCTTTAAAATCTCTATATGTTCACTTCTAAGTGTGCCTTCTGAAGGCATACATTATCCTTGCCCCCCTTCCTTATATAATCCAAGATCTTATCCCGTTTCACTATCTGTGAGGCTGTTTATATTCCATGCAAGTATTCGCAACATCAAGCTATAATTCTAGCTATGTTCTGCACCATTTATTAAAGATGTATGTGTGAATGGCAATCACACTTTTTCACCAAGTCTGCAAACTACTCGCATTTCCAAGTGCATCCACACATTTTCTGGTGCAATTTAGTACATATTTAAACAAAAACATACATAAAGGTCATTTCTTTTACATGTCATATGAGCACCTGCTCTGACCCGGCACTACAAAGCACTATAAATCACTCTGCAACAGTTCTTCCCTGCATATACTAGTTATTCAACCCCCTTCATATTTTTCATCTTTATCAAATTTTCCCATTAAAAGCACCCTGTGTTTAAATAATGGCATTTTTTACTATACTGTCTTACCACGTTTATGCCAAATTAAATATGGCATCAGCGGTCCTTTCCATTAAATGTCTTGTACTAATTCCCAAGAGAATACTTTCTACATTTTGTTTTTACTTGAACCCATGCCTCAGCCTTTGCATTGATTTGATAACTCATTCCTTTAAGTTTACTACTGTCTCAGCATCTAGAAGAACGGTCTTGTATACCATCGCCATGTTGGATAGAAAAACAACAAGAGAAAACAAACAGCTCAATATCCAAATTTGGCCACATGATCCTCAAACTCTTCCACTATCCCTGTGTTTCAGTTCTCATTTTCTTAGTGTTCTGTTCCAACCCCCTCCCCCCTTTTCTAATCTTCCAATCTATTTAAACAATAAAGGTTTGTATGGCAAGTGCTCTCTGCCCTACAGAAAACAGCCTACCCTTTCCATTCTCTTCCACTGTGTTGCCCGATTGCTCTGACAGCAAACAAAACTGCTGGAAGTCATTTAGTTTCTGCTTGGCTTTTTGTACATCTTGATATACCTTAAATACAGATGGAAAAACAGATGCTGAGTAAAACAGCTTAAAAATGCAAGTTTAACGGTCTGCAGGATTTGTACAAGGGAGTAAATTTGTCCGAGTCTCTAATAATCCTCATCCACAAAGACTAACCTCATCTTGAAGTGTTTTACCTTTTAGCCATAGTTCCCCAAAGAGCCTCTTACATTGACTCCAGTTTTAGGATTATTGGTTGGGGATATTTAATGCCGCTCATGTGCATGACCAATGTGCTCTCACAATATTGATATCCTCCTTTGGTATTTCAGGCTAAAGATTTAACTGCTCCTAGATGAAGGCCCTACAGTTTCCTCCTGCACTTCCCCAAGGTACATTACCCTCACATTATCACATTTTGCCCAATCCTCCAATTTTGATCAGTTTTTTTTTTTTTTAAACTCTCAAGTCCTCTCCAGTGCTCAATTCCCTTCTCTTTCAGTTGGACTACATAAAAAAAAAAAAAAGAGTGGGCTGACAAGGCACACACCACCTCCAAGTCTTCTGTCAGTTTTCTATATGTATTCAGCAAATGTACTGTTCATTTTAGGACTTCGAGACACTCTCAAATATATCTTTTATATCAGCCATTTATTCACTCAAGAGCTCTATCTGGTCACCCCATGAGTTTCTAGTGTCAGCAGAGCTAGTTAGGCCATAGAAACTAGCCTGAGCAGCCAAGTGCTCCAGATTATGCAGAATGCTCCACATTTAAAGGCTCTTAGGTGCTTTTCCGCTGTTCCACACCGAACAGTGATGGCGCTGGTTTGTGTGCTCTTATACCACAAATAAAGCTAATTGGAATTGAGGTATATGAGCCAATCAACACAATTTCTAAGCAAAGCAAGCCAATGAGGTAAGAAAGAAATCAGCCAATCACTACAGGGCTTTTCCTTAACACAGCCGATAGTAACATCACAATGGGGTTTCATGCCACTGCGAAACCTTGAAAAATGGTTATAGTAAAACACTTATTCTGCCGTTTACTTTTGGAACATGCTTCTTTTGCTGGAGGAATGGGAGAACTGGAGTGTAGTTAGTACATCAGGACAGTGGCACTTCTGCTGGGCTGGTTTGGAAGTTTTGTGGAGTTTGCCTGCCTTCCTTTTGTGTTTTTGTACCACAGTTAATGGCATTTACAGCTGCCTTGCCTACCTCTTTTTCTTGAGTTGGTGCAGGTTATAATGGGTCAGTAATGGTAGACACCAATTTTATACTTTTGTCTTACTGGAAGGTAATGAAATATAGGTTTTTGCCAAGTCTGTTCTATTTTGAATTTGATTATGGTCATTAATGCAGACTGGAGATTTATGCTAGCTATTAAGATAATGTATATTTATGCAAAACCTGTTTGTTGTGTTAACTTTTATAGGCTTTGTGGTGCATTGTAAAAGTCATACAATGTAGGTGGATGCAAAAGACTTCTTCCTTGATGAATCTTTGAGGGTTGCAGCATGTTAGTAATGCCAAACATTAGAGTTTCATGCCTTGCAGTTATTTAACAAAATGTAGGTCTATGCAAAACATTCCATTTACTTTCACTGCAGTCAGTTATGCCAGATGAGAGATTCATGCTGATTAACCACACCCTATCTAAATAATGTGATATGAAACCTCTTGGTTGTTTTAACTTTTAAACAACTTTAGGGCAGTGTTGTCTGAAGGCTTCTATTCTAAATGTAGATTTATACAAACCATTTTGTATTACTTTTGTACTCTTGTCATGGTGATGTCCGTTTAAAGAGATTAATGTGTTCAGACAATGTATTTTGATGGAAAATCCTGTTGCTGTTTTAACTTAAGGGAAAAATGCAGTCTGTCAGTAATGCCTACTTAGAGGTTCATACCTATTATTCAGGCAATGTAAGCTGGTGAAAGTCTTCATTTTAAAAGGATAGTGGTGTTGAAATGCCAAACTATAATTTCATGGTTATCATTGTTCAGAGACTATAGACCAATACCTGTGCTATTTTTTTTTTTTTTAAAAATCAAACTGTAGTCTTAGTAAACACTGGAGTTGCAGTTTCATTGCTCATTAAATGTAGGTTGATGCAAAAACCTGTTTTTGAATGAATTACAGTAGCAAATTGCTGTTCCATTTTGGTTTGAGTTTACTGTTTCTAAACTTGTCCATTTGTTACATTTCATAATGCTGCATTTTCTGCCCTTAACACGGAGGTCATCACTGCTATTTGTGGTTGTGGACTTGTGTAATTAGATGTGCTGTGGTATAATATTGCAGGTAATTTGGTAAACAGTGTTGCAACAGACTGACCATTTTACTCATGCAGAATTTTATTTCAGTTGATCTATAGAGTAGCTGTTTTTCTCAATGTACAGGTGAAGACATTTGAAGTTTTAGGGGTGCTATGCAGTATGCAGAACATTTTGTGATCTAGTCTTGACCAGTTATATACAGCAGCATACAATAAGGAGTGTGCATCTAGAGTACATTAAATACATATGTCCATAGATATAGTGCAATGTACAGATGTAGAATTGTTTGCAGCGTGAAACATAGCAGGATAGTGTTTAGCAAACATTTAGAGCAATGCAATACTGTAGGAAATTGTATTTATGGGCAGTTGTATAGTAGTAGTTTAAATTTTAGTTTGATACTCTCTAGTAGTTCTCTTTTGTATTTGGTTATTTATGGTACTGTACATTATAAACAAGCTTGATTTAAAATTACAAGTTGTGTTTTTTATAGAATTTTTAGAAATGTATAGCGTTAATTTTTGGCTATGTACTTTAACTTCATGCTTTTGTTTGAAAGCCCACTTCAACCAGGCGCCATGGAAATGGTACATTTTCGAGTTGTGTGAAAATAGGGGGTTCCACATTTTGGCTGTTTTGTCACACATTAGGCTGTGTGTTCCACACTGGCTTCTTAAGAGGTTGAGAGCTATGAAACTAGAGAGTCTAACTTCTATTTTTGTGCCACTCTTCCTGCTATTTCTCCCTCTCATCATTGGACCTCTCATCTTTATCATACGTACTATACTAGGTGCAGGAGTACTGGGGAAATCGTTAAACCAGTCTTTTCTAGTGGAGCTATGAAGCAATTGTCTTAGCTGCTCAGTGCTATTACCAAAAGTCCCAAAGAACAGACTTGTTCTTTCTGACAGATACAATGCTACAGGATACCCATAACACAGCAGTCACATTGACCTTTCACCATTTACTGCCTCTATAATGCTGAACCTTGTGACAGTCCTGTATTGATCAGCAGGAGGCTAGAGTCTCAAGCCATATCCTGCCCTCTGAATACAGTCAGACAAGTAATGTCAAGACTCGGCCACATATCTGATTAGAAAGGATAGTCACATGGCAGTCCAGTACCAAATGTTTTAATGAACTTCAGACACAAAGCTCCTCTAACCACTCCAAAGTTTTTTGATAATTTAGCTTGTTCAAGGCAATGCCACTATCACTGATTTTATCAATTCATGTGCAAGTCAACGAGGATACTAAACTACAGCCATCACTTATTCCAAAACCTTTGCCAGGGGAGGCAGTACAGACAGTAACATGCTTCTGTAGATGTCACAACCAAGATCTCAATGAAGACATGGCTTCTGCAAGCTGCCTGGAATTGAGAGTGCAGAAGCAAAATATAACCAGGTAAAAATTATTTAATCCATAAAAACACTTCCTCACTAGGGCAGAACCTAAATATGCATACACTGAGTTCCATATCCTTTAGTGCAGTCACAATGGTGGTATACTCCCCTGACCCTAAATATCACCACAGGTATACATCTAGTAACTGTACAGAAACACAGGGAGAGTCTTCCTCAGAAAGATAATCTGAGGCTGCCCAGTGGTATAATTTGCAGTAAACATCACAAAGCATATAATGGAGGAGATGCAGGATACAGTTTTGCTCACTATGCTTTGGTCATACCTTAAGGACAGTGGAATTACTCATCTATATCAGAAATATAAATATAGAAACATTTTGTCACCTTTGTTATTCAAGCCATGTGTTGTATTTGATGTACGCCCAAGACGTTTGGTCTCCGTTTTCACATTTTCACTCTTTCTCCTACAATTAGAAATAGCACAGAATTTTAACTATGACATCCTGTAAAACTGCACAATTATATTCAAAACTTAAGTCTTTATACAATATTGCTGCATCATTTCACTGGTAGGCAGGGTGGGAATTTCAAGCAAGACCACTCATCTATGGCAGGTGGGCTCTATATTTATTTTATTTTTTTTAAACTAGAACATTCATCTGGGCATCATCCATTTACAATGGAAACTTAGGGAGCAACAGTTGGTGCAATTTTCCTGGAAATGAAATTCTGATAAAGGTTTTCTTCCTTGCTTCCTCAAAGCTTTGACACTAAGCAACCTCCAAAAACAAGACTCATGCCTCAGAAAAAGCCCTCTTGAATCAGTTCACTTACCCAGTCCACAAATGAACAAACTGAAAGTTGCACAGATTAGATAGACAGACAAATCTACAGGCAATGAAAGAAGGTATTAAAAAATGCTCAGAGGCAGCACTGTATACATTAAATGTTAAAATGGCTAATCCCTTCTGGCAGAACTTGCAGGTGTCATTTCCAAGTTTAATGAGCAATACTGTGGAATGACAGAACTGTATGCCTATCAAAAGTACCTTTTACAAATGACAAACTTTCTTGGTTTTGCTTTACAAGATGGTTGCACACTGATCAACAGCTTAATTTCAACTTTCCCAGAGTGAAAAAGAGAAACTGATAGCAAAACTGTCAGAATTACAGGCCCCTGTCTAAAATTCAGTTACTGGCTAGTAAGTACACTACCTGGCTGCCTGTAAAGAAACTAAAAGCAGTTCAAGCTCCAGCTTTGTTAGAGGATTTCAAGCAATTTAGAAAAAAAAAATAAAATGTGTTCAGAACTGCTTAAAATAAATAAAATACTGAAGGAGTAGACAAGATAAAATAAAAACAAAAGGCTGGAAAAAAATGGAAACTTTAAAAAGCTACTCAGATGAACTGAACTCCAATAATCAGACAGCAAAATGAAAAGGCTGACTGTCAGATGGCTCAAGAAGAGCCATTTCAAAGAGAAAACATTTTTGCCATACTAGAGAAACTAGAAGGAACAGACTATTAACTTTGGGAAAGCAAAATAAGTGACTGGTATTCCACAGTAGGATTTGTTAACTGAAAGGGCATGTTATGTGTATGCTCCAAACCTGGTCATGAGAAAGCAGGCAAGACCTGTACTAGTAAAGATGCAATCAGCAGAAAGAGTTGATCCTGACAGAACTATGGCAAAAGGGAAAGTATTCAAAACTGGAGACACTGTTTTGGGGGGAAATGATTCATTGTACACCACACTAAAGAGAAGCAAATTTAGCTGAACGATCAGGGAACGTCAGGAGAAGGTGAGAAGCAAATTTAGCTGAACGATCAGGGAACGTCAGGAGAAGGTGTGAAATTCAAGCTGCTGTACCCAGTTGCCTTCAGAATATTTTTTTCTCTGGAAAATTTATTTTTATGCAGAATAGGCTTATCCACAAAAGTGGGCCATCAAACAAAAGGGGACTGCCGCTCATTCTTCTGATAAAGCTCAGAGAGACTTTGCCAGTGAAACAATTTTCCAGTGTTCCAAATGAAAATCCTTGAAAGACAGAAAAACAGCACAGGAGGCGGCAAGAATCAGGAGTACCTTGAACCAGAGTCTGGGGTTAAGATGAAGAAAATGAATGACCAATGTCATAATTAGTGAATAAATTTGAGACCCAAAAGCATCGGATACATTTGTGAAATATGGCTTTAAGAAGAAATGGCCAAGAAAAATTGGACTTGAGTTTGTTAAATTTGGGGGGGGGGTGCTGAAAAGCATATACCCCACATTGTTAATGTTTGGAAGGACATAAAAAGTAGAAGGGAAAAAACTAGGTAAAACATTTTTTGTTCTTTACAGTAATTGTATAAAGCATTTCATGATAAATTGCATGTAGCAGAATAGCACTTTTAGTGATTGTTTTATATGATACAGAACAGGTCTGTTAAGAAATGCAGGAGTTACAATGTAAAAGAAAGGATGGACCAAAGCATTATTAAAGTAACAGGCTGTAATCTTGGTTGTTGGTGATGGGGAATGGGGTATAAAAGTGCAAGGATTATAACATATGTAAATAGAGTTTTGTTTTTTCACTTTTGCAGAGGTGAATGTCTTAATGCCCTTGCTTTAATCCAATAAGTTAGTTTTCCTATAGCAAATTAGTGTTCAGTGCAAGTTGAAGTCTGCAGCAGAGGACAGCTGTACAATCTGCTCTTATGCTTCCATGGAAACAAGCTAATTACAGGTAAAAGCAATAAAATTGATGTGTTGGGATATTGTCTGTCAAGAGAAATCCCAAATTAAAAAGGATACAAGGCAAGCAGCTTAGTAAAAACATTTCATATAATTGAAGCGAACAGATTCTGGCCCTAAATAAATTCTTCAATCCATTTACCAGAACAGTGCATAAATTTAGTTTTATTTAAAAGATAGCTAGTGCACTTTTTCTTAAGGTTAAAAGCTGAGGTTATCTGAAAGCATACACGCGTTTTTTCACACTTGGGAATGGAGTAAAGATAAGGCAAGAATGAACAGCAATTGGTCTAAATAGGAGGATAGACTAACATGTACCTTAGCATGGAAAATCTTAATTTCAGAACAGATCATGCCTGTGGGTGCTGCAGCTGAAGTGGGAGCTGTCAATATCAAGAGGGTCGTAAAATCGAACACAACTATGTGGGGATTTTGGGACAAGTTTGTTTTTTAGTTGGAGGGTTTTTATTAAAAAGTCTTGTAAAATGTGACAGATTAAAATGGAAATAAACTGTATAAAGGGTCAAACTGCCAAACAGTGGGTGCATGTCACACAAAAGCTGGAAATAGACATTTAAAAAGATGTCATATATAACAGGTGGGAATAACTTCTTATATGGTTTACTTGCCATATGGTTTTGAAATATGAATGGCCTCACACACAAAAAAAGAAAACTGAATTATATTAAGAAATGCAGAATGCAAATAGCAATGCTACAGTATAAGCATCTGGAAAGAAGTGGGCATGTGAATTTGATAAAGAATTTCAGGATAGATAACCTGAACTGACTGATTTCCTACCAAGACATCATCTTGCAAGTGGGTTTAACACAGAAAAATGACATTTGTCAAAGTCATGACCTAAAGCTCAATGCCAAAAAGTATTATAATGATGCTCTTTTGGGAAACTGTCAACCCAGGTTAATTACTCCATCAATAAAACACCCCTAAGAGTCAGAGTACTAAGGGATCTGGAACAGATGTTAATCTGGCCTTCAGCCAACACACGGAATGATCATCGTACTTTCTTGGCTATGTCACCCAACATGTAGGTAAGAGTACGGCATCCAGGTAGTATGACTAACTGGTCATTATCAGACCCATCATTGAATGCAATGCCCCTTTTGGCATTTATCTAACCAGACACTTGCAACAGATGGAATGCCCATAACGATTTCTCTTCAGGAGAATTCAGGGCATTAACACCCTGCCCTGATCACCTAAAGGCTCAGTCTCTGTATTCAGTCTCCTATGGACTGCTGAGGGGATCTTTGCCTGGCTTACAGGGCCTACTCAGACCCAGTTCTGATGGATCCATTGCACATGGACAAAACAGAGCACCAGAAATATGAGATATAGGTTTATGAATTTTGCTTGTGACAAAATGTGCTGGCGAGACAGATGTGTACCAGGGGATTCCAGCACTATGGAATAGGCTCCACATCATGTAACATTTCTTTCCTGACCCTACTCAAACAAAACCTTGATATAGAAGGAAAATATTAAATTTACCTCCAGTCTATCCCCCATGTTCCTTATGTACATAAGGGGTCAAAATAAAGTATTATCCTATTGAACAACCCCCTACAAATCTTTACTTTCCTACTTGCATGCACACCCTGTTTAGACACTCATAATACTCAGGATACAAATGGTTTGGGGTGGATGGCTGGGCTTGTAAGTTAGCCTAGTAACCTATGAACCTATTCAGCAGAATATCAGGGACAAACAAAAATGGAAGTACTTATACTAATTGCTAGAGGAGCTCCAATAGTAACAGAAGAGGGAAACAAAGACAGTAGTAAGATTTGTGGTAATGAGGGGCTACTGGCAAGAGAGGATTACACCGGTATTTATATTCTACCTAAAACTATTAGAGCTATAGAAACTAAGAAATAACCGGCTTTCAGAAGAAATGCTACTTGTAGGTGGGGACTGGAACATGATTTGCGCCTGGGAAGATGCATCTGAAGAACCTAGAAGAGAAAATATAACAAGGGAGATTTCTCAGAAAATATAACAAGGGAGATTTCTGGGGGGGGGGGGGGAGGAGATTATGGTATAGAAGACACAACTCAATAGTAGGAACAATTTATATATATTATTCCCCAAAGAATAATAACTAGGCAAGGCTAGACAGAAATTATACTTCACAGGAACATGTGCATTTAAATTAAAAGCACTGACACATCCAATAATGACAAAGATAAAAACACAGGTAAAGTAAGAGAGACTGGCACTTCCCCATCTACCTGTTAAAAAGAAGAAATTGCTGGAATGGATAGTGGCAATTTCAAAAGTTACCAGGGAACAGAAATTTCTTCAGAAGGTATACCTAGTGAGTGGGATAAAATGAAACTGGTGTTTAAATATAAGGTAGAAATTAGAGATTTGTTAAGTAAGAATTTAGAGGGGCTGACAAAGATTAAAGTATTGCAGAATAGGGGGAATCTCACAGAAGAGGTCCAAATGCAGAATGCTAAATAGAAAATAAGGGAGAATTTGATATGAATGATTTTAGAAAGACTGGTGTTAAGCAACTGCTTTTGATAACTCCAGAGCACAAAAACTGTTAGCCCAGTGACACAGGCAACAGAAAGTAGAAAGGGTTGTTGCCAAACATATGCAGCCTATAAGAAAAATAACCAGAGATCCTGAACAGGTAGAGATCTTTTGGAAATTATGAAAATTTATATAAAGCAAACAAATGTGGAAATCAAGAAAAAGCACAAATGTAAATATTTATAGAAGATTTAAAATGTCAAGGTTAAAGGTAGATGAGGCTCAAACAATTACCAGTTAAGACGGTTGATGAGAAACACAGTTACATATAAAAAAAATCTGCAGGAAAGTCTCCAGGAATACATGATATTCCTGTGGAAGTTTGGAAGCTAGGAGAAAAAGAAGTGAGAGATCTGGAAGGTTTTAACACTATTTTAAGTGGGGGAGCACCAACATCCTAGAACATTGTGGTGGCTGTAATACCAAAAGAGATAAAGACCTATTAGGCCCAACTTCATGCACCAATTTCAATTTTAAACCACGACTATAAAATGGTTTAGGTCTTTTGGCTTTTCCCGGTTAGAGGTCGCCACAGTGGAACTCTGGTCCACTAATGATTGGCAGCAGATTTTTACGGTGCCAGCTCGATGCCCAACCTTCAACGAAGGCACGCCCATTCACGCATGTCTTTTGAACGCCACTTGACCAGGGGGAGGACATGCAGACTCCACACAGAAGGCGCTCCAGCCAAGAATTGAATGGGAGAACCTCTTGCTATGAGGAGATGTCTAGAATAGCTAAAAGAATGGCAAAGGTGTTGTCAAAACTGATAGAGGAGCAATGTAGTTTTGTGGAGAGGAGGCAAACACTTGACATTTAAAAAAAAAAAAAAAAAAAACAAACAAGGATGACCTAGAAGGAAGCAGAATGTAAGAAAATACTACTGTTATGGAACATTCATGTCTTTTTGGGATATAAAATTAAAAAATACAGTTTACAGCTATAGCCTGTGTTACGTACCCACACATGAAGTGGTTCAGCAACAGGGACACTACAAAATGAAGTATTTAGAAGTATGGGTTAAAAAGGATCGTTACGGCAGCTAAGGATGTGGAAAAAGATGAAACAAGATAAATACAAACACTGGTAGATGTTGTTTATGGATGTGTATGGCAAGATATGCAATTAAATTGCGTTTAATCCTTTTAGTTTTATAGACTAGTTAGGCATACTTTTGTCAACCAGAGAAGTTGTTGATAGTATTAAAGAGTTCATAGGTTGGTACTAGGCTATCAGCCCTAGGGCCTATGCAAGCCTAGCCATAACAATTCCCTTGCTATTTCTTTCCACATTATTTACTTTCCTGGACCCCTGTCTAGCAGGGCAACTGACGCGATCCCTGGGGTGAATTTCCTTTCTCCCATCCAATCATCAAGGTTCCTCTTGAAGAGGTCCAAAGAGGCACTCTGCTTGACATGTATGGGCAATCTATTCCAGAGTCTGGGGAGTCTCTGGGTCAGGAACCTATCCCTCCAGCATGTTTTGTTTATTGTGATGAGGTTTAGATCCCTGGAGCATGTAGCTCTGAGGGATTGGTATTTCTTTAAGTGTAGCATGTCCAACAGCTCTGGGTTTGACATGGCCTTGTATGTTAAGCAGAGATCGCCTCTGAGTAGACGATATGCGACAGAGTATAGCTGGAGTTTAAGGCGGTCAGCGTAGGGCATCTGCTTTAGGCCTGTGATTCTTTTAGTGAGGTATTTGAGGCCTTTCCAGTTGTTGCAGATGTCTTGAGAGGTACATACCAAATGGGGCGTTGTATTCTATAATGGATCTAATGAGGGATGAGTACAGTGGGACAATGACCTCCTTTTTTCTGGATGAAAAGCCCTTCGTGATGAGGTGTGCCACATAGGATTTCCTGACTGTTGTGGCGATGTGGTTATCGAAGGTGAGACCACTGTCCACCTGTGTCCCTAAGTCTCTTATCACACTTTGTGTTTAGTGTACTGCCACCTATATGGTAATTCATGGATACATGTTTTTCCCAAAGGGGATAACAATACATTTCTTGGCATTGAGCTTGAGCCCATGGCTCTGGCTTCTAGTTGAGGTATTTTATCAGATGTGGAAGAGGGCAAGGGTCAAGTGGGATAAGTTGATCCTTCCAACATAAGGTGGTTAAGGATCACCTGATTTGAAGGGATAATTTGGAGCTACATAGTTAAGGATCTTATAACACAAGCAGAAAGCTATAATTCAAAGTTGAAATAGAGGATGATGAAGCAGGGGGAAATACAGGAGTGTGACTTTGGATGCAGATCCTCAAGAAAAGCCATACATAACATTATATTCAGAAAGCAGAAGTATAAGAACTAAACACACAAAAAAGTGTGGAGAAAGGAGATTCTGCAGATGGGGAGGACTACAATTAAGGGTAGAGAGAACAGTTAAAAGGGGTGTGGAATTTACTAGAGAACTGGCAAATAAACCAAGGTACTAGGGGCAAATAACTAGAGAGTGAGTGGTAAGAGGCCACGACAATATTTGGCCCGAAGTCTAGAGACGGTCTTCCCTAACTGCGACAGAGTACTGGCAAAGAGAGCGATGGGGAATCCGTGGAAGACCTGCTCTAGTAGTGTTTATTGAATCTAAAACAGAAGCCATTAAAAAAGGGAGAATTAAGTAGGAAAAAAAATACTGCACAATAACTACAGGAATCAGAGTTGGAAGAGACTGGAAAATAAATTCACAAGGAAACAATTGGAGGACATATGTACAGCTCCCAAATATTTAACAAAGTCTAGAAGACTTAAGATCTTTGCTTGGAAGTATTTGTGTAGGCATTTTTATACGCCAGGCAGAAAGTTTTCCCTCAAGTAGATGGCTAATACTGGAAGTGTGGTGGGGAAGAGGTAACAGAACTTAGGATGTCCAGACTGCAATCACTGTTAAAGTATACTTAAGATATGGGTTTTCATCTGTTGCCATCCATCCAGCGTACCAAAGCTTTACCTCCCAAAGGCATATATCCAACTCATGACCTAACTTGCATCAGTCGTGTATACAGGTGGACATACAAGAGAAGACAAGACTATTACCAGCCTGAATGCAGGTTGTGCATCCAAAATTATCTTTATTGGGTTGTTGGTACAATTCCTTCGCTTCTTTGAACTTCAGATAAATGCCTCATTGGGGAGGCTTTTTTTTTTTTTAAATTGTGTATACCAGTTTGTTAGAAGTCAGCTAGGAGGGGGACGTGTGAATGTGGTAGGCAGATCCTGCAGAAGGACTTGCACATGAAATGCTCTTTTTGTTTAGGCCCAGAACAAGGCTACAAAACCAGCTTCATCTGCCAGTCGTTTGTTCCTAAAACTCTCTAGATCTAAGCTTTCCTTCCTTAACACGTTATTTGAAACTTAGTGTCAAACTCCTGCTCCAAGTCAAAATGGCAGAATCCCCAGCATCTGACATTGCCCTTCCATCATAGCAGAAACTAAAGACAGAGACCACTTGCAGCCTTCCATCCGATTCAGACGCACACACACACACCAGCCCCCTCTTGCCTGTTCTGTATCCCTAATTGCAATCATCCCATCAGCAGAATCTCCTTTCTCCATTCCCATGTTGGCTTAGCTCTTTGAATACTTTCTGCTACTTTATGAATATAATATTCTGTAGGATTACTGTTATTCTCAAAGGTCTGCATCCAAAATCAGTCTCCCATTGTTTGAGCTTCACTCCCTTTCCACTTTGAATTATAGGTTTCTGCTTGTGCCATGTATAGGAGCCTTAAGTGTTTGCTCTGAACTACCCCTTGAAATTGGGCAATCCTAATCCTCCTTGGTCTACTTGAAGAATCCACTTCTCATTTGACTCTTTCAGTCTTCCCCTCCTTCAGCTCTTTATTGCTATCCACAACTTCTGTCTGCTAGAAATATGCCTGACCTGTGTACAAGACTAAAGGGACTAAACATTTTAACTGCTTTTATCTTACTATCCATATAACAGAGCTTTAATTTTCTCAGCATTTGTATTATCTTTTGTTTAGTCTCTTCCCTGATATCCTTAGCTGCCACACTGGAATCATTTTTTAATCCATACTCCCAAATACTTCATTTTATCATATCCCCATAAATATGGATATTGCTGAACCAATGTGTGAATACATACATACATTTACAACTATTGCCTTTGTTTTAGCTTCATTAATCTTGTATCCCAAAAAGATTTGAAAATTACCTCAAAATTTTCCACACTAATGTCCTTTGCTGGTTTTGTCCCTTATTTTTTGCCAATAGTTCTAAATATAATGTAAACAAAAGGGAAAGAGGACACCCCTGCTTGGTTCCTCTGCTTAAGCAGAAGTTAGAGAGTACCCCACCAACTTTAATTTTCGCCTCTGATCCCTCATATATCCTGCTAATCAACATTATAAATTTTATCAGGGAATGCAAATGCTTCCATTGTGCTCCTCAAAGTCCTAGCAGACAAATGCTTTCTCTGCATCAAGACCCATCAGTGGTATTTTTACATTCGGTTTCCTCTCTGGATCAAGGTTATGTTTAGGTTGTCAAATATTTGCCTCCCCTCCACAAAAAACACACTGATCCATATCAGTTTTGGCATCACCTTTGCCCTCCTTTTAGTTATTACAGACAAACTGTATAATCATTGATTAGTAATGAAATGGGCCTATAATAAAGCTGGATCTTTACTGTCTAGGTATTATAGCTACAACCACTTTCTTCCAGGATGTTGGTACTTCTGTTACAATACTGTTAAATAAAACCTTCCAGATCTTTCAGTTTTTTTCCTCCTACCGTCCAAACTTATATAGGAATGCCATCTATTTCTGGGGACTTTCCTGTAGATTGTTTAGCCATCACCATTTCTCTCATCTCCTCCTATCCTGTTAGTAATTGAGCCTCAACTCAAACCTTGGTATATTTAATTCTTCCATAAACATTTCCATTTGTACCTTTTCTTTGCT
The DNA here is from genome assembly GCF_019279795.1 of Protopterus annectens. Taxonomy (NCBI): domain Eukaryota; kingdom Metazoa; phylum Chordata; order Ceratodontiformes; family Protopteridae; genus Protopterus; species Protopterus annectens. The sequence goes on along the minus strand of NC_056743.1, from coordinate 1,203,522,655 downwards.
TCCATATTTCTCTGCTTTATACAGACTTTCATAGAATGTCCGAAATATTTTCTAATACCTCTACAGGATCTTGTTACCTTCCTTGTTATAGGCTCCCTAAGCTTGGCAATAGCCCTTTCAACTTTGCCAGAGTTGTCATGCTAAAACTGTGTCCTAGAGTTATCAAAAAACAGTTCCTTCACAGCCATCTTTCCAAACTCATGCATATTATTGAGGTCAACCTTTATTTTCTGTTTAGCATTCTGCAGTTGCTCCTGTTGGTCTGATATTTCACCCTATTCTGCAGTACTTTCAGACAGTCCCTCTAAATTTTTGTTGATTCTTAACCATATCTCCCTTTCTTTTACTTCCACCCTATTTTTTAAACTCCACTTTAATTTTATCCCACTCACTAGCTATATTTTCAGAAGACAGTTCTATCTTGTCTAATAGCACCTGAATAATTTCCACTACCCATTCCTTAGATTCCTCTTTTCAACAGGTAGAAGGGAAATCAGTGTCTCATTTTTATTTTTCCTTACCCTGAGTTTTATTTTAATTACTGGTGCAGGATCTGAAATAGCTACTGGATGTATATCAAGACTTTCAATTAAATGGACATGTTCCTGTGAAATGTAAATTGTCTAGCCTAGACCATTTTTTATATCTTGAAGAATATATTTCACTCTGTGCTCCTAGTACTGAATTCACATCTTCCATGCCAAATATTTTCATAAATTTCTTCAAAAGTCTAACCTCCCTGCTGAGCCCCCCAGACATCTTCACTGCTGCAAATTAGATTCAAGTCCCGACCTAAAAGTCATATTCCTTGCTGAAAGCAGACTTCTCACAGAAATTTCTTAAGCTCCATTACAATTTTACATGGAATATAAACGCAAGCCAATGTAATCCTCCTCACTTGCCAGTAGTCCCTTACTACTACAAATCTATCACCATCTTTTTTACCCTCTCCTCTCACTGTTGGAGCTCCTCTTGCAATTTAAGTACTCCTTTTCCTTTAACCCAGGTATTCCACTGAAAACCCATACTAAAAACCTTTATCAAATTCACATGTTCAGTTCTTTCCAAGAGGGACTCCTGTAGCATAAGTATATACACTCTGCACTTAATAGTTCACTACTCTTTTTTGTAATTATCTGTGAGGCCGACATTTAAAGACATTATAGAAAGCACCATTGTATTTAAAGGCTATTCCCACCTTATGTACAACAGCTTTTAAAGGTCTACTTCCAGCTTGTGTTACATGCATACACGGTTTGGCAAGTTGAACTTTTATACAGTTAGTCATATCTTACAAAATAGTTTGTTTTATTGAATGCCCTCAAAAAAAAAAAAAAAAAAAGAAAAAGAAAAAAGAAAAAAAAAAAGAAACCCATTAATACTAAAATACAAAATTTTCTATCTTCAAATATTGAAGGTTTACCCTCCTAATAGGAACAAATGTCCCAAATTGACAGCCACGCTCACAGACTTGAATTAGGTTATCCATGCCAAGACGCATGGTACAGCCTGTGCTTCTACTATGTGCTTGTCTGCTGTCGTATCTTTATAGCTCTTCCAGCTAGAAAAACACCGGAGAGCTTTCACAGAACATCTCCTAGCCAATTTCTCTTTTTTTCTGAGCCAATTTCTCTATCAGATTGTAGCCAGTTTCTGTATCAGATAGTTTCCATTGAGACAGGAGGACCAAATACAGAAATGTTACTAAGTATACATTTGCTAGAAAAAAGGCCTTATATTAAATATTCTCATTTACTTGTCTTCTCTTTACTAGATAAAGCTCATCATCATCTTTTCGGCTGTTCCAGTTAGGGGGTCGCCATAGCAGATGACCTGTTTCCATTTCTTCCTGTCCTCTGCATCTTGCTCTGTCACACCAACCACCTGCATGTCCTCACTCACCACATCCATAAACCTTATCTTAGGCCTTCCTCTTTTCCTGTTACCTGGTAGCTTCATCCTTAGCATCTTTTTCCCCAATATACTCAGCATCCCTCCTCAGCACATGTCCAAACCAACGTAATCGTGCCTCTGGCTTTGTCTCCAAACCTTCCAACCTGGGCTGACCCTCTAATATACTTATTCCTAATCCTGCCCACCCTAGTCACACCCAGTGCAAATCTTAACATCTTTAATTCTGCAACATCCAGCTCAAACTCCTGCCTTTTTGTCAATGCCACTGTCTCCAACCCATATAACATAGCTGGTCTCACTACCCTCTTGTAGACCTTCCCTTTCACTCTTACAGGTACTAGTCTGTCACAAATCACTCGAGACACTCTTCTCCACCCACTCCATCCTGCTTGTACTCTCCTTCACCTCTCTTCCACACTCACTGTTACTCTGAACTACTAACCCCAAGTATTTAAACTCATCCACCTAAACTCATCCACCTTTGCCACCTCTACTCCTTGCATCTTCACCATTCCTCTATCCTCCCAAGATAAAGCCATGGGCCTTAATCCAGCCATTCCCCCATGCAAGAATGAAAAAAGCACTTTTTCTTTAAAAGAAAAAAAACACTGTTGAGACTGTACCAAAGCATTACAAGATTTTTTATAGCCTTTGAGCGGATAAAGAAATTTGAGCAAGAGAGTGTTTTTACTGAAATTCATGCGGTGTAGTTTATATAAGCCTCTGAAACCTGTGCTGGTTTTTATGTAGGCAATACCATAAGAAAACGGTCTAAAAAAATCTATGAACATATTGCTGCAATTAAAAGATGTGATTTTAGTAATGGCTTGGCTAAACATGCAAAATTGTGCACCAATTATGGGAAGTTTGTAGTTTTTGTTTTGGGCTTTGTTCAGTTTGGAGAATTTAGGGATAATAACACTTAGAATGCAAAGGATAATGGCAACTTAGGTTGGCCTGTGATAACAAATAAGGACTGAATGAACACACAAATGGTTTTTATCAGCTCTTTGAATGCTCTAGTTCTACAATCTCAATTGTTATACACGATATAAAAGTATTTTACAACAATATTTCTTTATAATTTAAAGTTGATTAATGTTGATGTGTGACTTTTCAACTATATAAATTGTGTATTTGATTGAATTTATTTAATCTTGAGGAAGTTTTGCCACATTAAAGTGCAGTATTTGTGTTACACATTTGTTAGTCTCAGAGCATTTGCTTTGTTTTTAACTCTTCCTCATTCTGAAAGCACTTTTGGTGGTTTTAATTTTTCTTTTGTCATGCTCTTTTAAACCAGACCGTACACTGCAGTGCCTACATTTCTTAAAACTAAAATTGAAAGAGAAAGGAAAAAAAAATTTTTAATAGCTGCAAAAGAACAAGAACATCAGAAAAGATTGTGGGCACTAATCTTCCTACCGTACAGGCGCTCTTTGAACAGAGATGTAAAAAGAGATCCCACAAAGTACTGAGTAACACTTCTCATCCAGTGTATGGTTGGTTCACTAAACTTGCTTCTGGTAGAAGGTTAGGGAATATCTGCTGCAGGACCTCCAGATTCATGAACAGTTTTTATCCAACTGCAATAGAACTCATTAATGCAGACATAAATCTGGATTATCAAAACTATAATAGATTGTTATGCTCTCATTCTCTTTTCCATACAGTAATTTGGTTTATTTATTGCATACTAAAATTAATATATTCTCATTTAAGTGCAATTCCAGTTAATCCCTTAGGTGCAATATCACCCAATCTCACCTCTGTGTTTAGTGTACTTTTCTTTTCAGGTGTTAATTATCTAGTAGTCAGTGTTGTTCAATGTAATAGTCTACAAGCATGTGTGACAGCTACTTAGATATTTAGTTTTGTACTACAGTTTATTCTTCAATACCCATCATGTCTGTCTTTTTGTGTTTGTTTTCTCCTGTAAAAGAGCAGACACTCAACTTTCGTTTAGGTAGCACTCATTTCCTAAATGACAATAAAAGTTTTTGAAATGAAGTAGGGTGTATACTTTTTTGGAGTCCCCCACAAGTCCAATAAAGTCCAATATTTCCAGTTTTTCTTGCTATTGTCATATTTTAAATATTATTCTTGCCTTGCAATCCTGCATTTGTCAGTGTCCAAGTTATTGGTTTTAATCCTGTTCATCTTCATCTTCCAAATCCTGTGTCTGCTTCATTTCCAATGTACTCTTGATTCCAGTCACTCATGCGCCCTTCCTTCTCTTCAGCATTTACCATTAAAAACACTGGAAAAAGGTTTTACTGGCACAGTCTCTGTGGTCTTTATTACCAGAACAAGCAGAATCTTTGTTTCACAGCTTACTTTGTTGGACAAACTTTTGTATTGCCTCCTTAGCATGCATTTCAAAAAGCGATTGTCCCACCAGTGAAGAATATTTAAGATAGCTGGGTGCTGCATTTTGAATCTCACGCCTGCTTTGACATTCCCTGAATAGTGGAATACATTTACTCTTCTGCCTGGTGTACAATGATTAATCATTCTCCACAAATGCTCTGCTGTCTCCCACTTATTACTTTGTCCTTCTGTCAGTTGTCAGAATCAGCTCCTTCTGCTTGTAGGATTGCTTCTTTACTATTAAAGGTCTAGGTTACCTTTTCATAACTAGGTTTGGAGCATACACACGAAGTGCCCTTTCAATTAACTCCTCCTGCTGTGGAATACCAGTCCAGTTGCTTATTTCTGCTTTCATAAAGTTAATACACAGTCTGTTCCCTTCCAGCTTATCTGGTACAGCTGAAAGTGTTTCCCTACATGCTCTGTCCTCCAATTATTTTTTTGAAACCTCTGTTCTTGAGCCGTCTCATATATTCGGTCAGCCTTTTCTTCATTATGACCTCTGATTTTTACAGTTTTATCACCTCAACTGAATCTGTTTAAAGCTTCTTCCATTTTCCAGCCTTTTGAGTTGATCTACTTCATCAGTGTTTATTTTAACCAGGTCTGTGTGCATTTGTCTTGTGCTTTCCTCTAGGTTACTGGAAGTAATGTCTGGAGCTTGCACTGCTTTTTGAAAAACAGCTGCACTACTGTTCCCAGTCAGTGTATTTCCTCAGCTTTTGTAGCAGATTTTCCTTCAGGTCCTCTTTTTTCCTGGCATCCAGGCAGTGCACTTGTTAGCCAGTTACTGAAATTTACCCAGTAACACAAGTCCACTGGCCTTATCTGCGGAGTTTGTTTTCCCAATGGAAGAGCTAGCACTAAGATGTTACTCAAACTGCAGCCATCTTGGAAATCCAAGCATCTTCAAAGCATGTGATCTCAGAAGCCACTAGGTTGCCAAAAGGAAAGGTGGGTTCTCAAGAATGGACTGGATCCCCTGCATTAGTAAGACTTGGCTACTTTTATTTTCTGTTCTCAAAGTGGCCTAGAACCAAAGATTGAGATTTCAGAGGGCTTTCTTCAGGTAGATAGCAAATTTTGGAAATGTCAAGACAGAACCGAGAGCATGATTTTTGGGAGTGTGCTGTGAAGGTGTATTGTAAAAATTCAGCATAGGAGTATCTTGGCTTAAATGTTGGAGACACTAACAAAAGGAATGATTTGAGCCGGATATAAAATCTGAATTGCCTAGGCATACAGTAAGACTTTACTAAATTTAATAGTAGTGTCAGAAAAGCAACTATTAATCAAAATGTAAATCAGGTGTAAAAAGTTCTGAATATTGTAAAGGAGACCAAATATATGGAGGTGGGAACATAAAGGAGCACATTTCATAGAAATAAATGGAATTTGTAAGAATACATACAAAACAAAGCTCAGGACAAGGAGTAGGGTTTAATGTAAGGAATGAAATGAGCAATTTGTCATGTTGAGTGAATGAAAATTGTTAAATAGAAAATCAGATGAATATTGCATGAAAATAAAGGAAACTTACTAGAACTTCTCTTTTCTATTAATGTGAATGCTTGCTGCAGTTTAAAATGTGATGACTTAAAATGTTTAAGACACAGCTCAAACCTTTCATGATTAACTACCTGCACCTTTAGGCTGCTTGTTTTCAGCTGAAAGCATATGCTAATGAAAAAATTGAACTAGTTACTATGCAAGAAATAACTACGAGTTTTCCAAGTTAATAATTTTCTCGTTTTGTAAGTAATTTTGCTTAATGTCTACAACTTAAACTAAAATTCAAACCCCACCTCTATAAAAACAAGGGAGATCCTCCTCTTTTTAAATTCCATATACAATATGATCAATACTTACATCCAACAACATTTTTAGCTTACTCCTTTCCCACCTTTCTTATCTTACTAAAATGTAAAAGCCTGGATAAATTACAACTAAGAGTTATGTTCTTGCCTTAATACTAGCATATACAGCACACTCAACTCCCATTTAACATAACTACTTTAAAATTATGTAAATAGCTTAAAAAAATTTTAACAAACTGCTTTACTGTCACTTCATTCCATTCACTCACCTCCTAAATACTGACAAGATGGAGTTTTACATATCTCCCACCAATAAGTCAAACATCCAACCCTTTTCATCTAGTTCTTTTTGAAGAACACAGTTCAAATACATCTAAACCACAGCTAATAAGATTGATATTTTACAAGTCCTCCACTGATTTAGTAATTTCAGCTTGCTGCAAATTAACTTAATCTCCCAATAAATGATTTGAGTCCATTTACAGACTTACAACTTCAGCCTTCTCCTGCTTTTTTCCCTGTTAAACCATTTTCCTTTGAAATAATGGGAAAAAAATCACTGGCAAAACTTTACAATTGGAAGACTGAGCAGCAGTCTCCTGCAGCTTGTTGGCTCTCTTCATTGGCTAAACTTGTACCTCCTTATTCTGCTCTGCATCAAAAAAATTTTGGATACTCCACTAAAAGAATATTCTGAAGACAGCTGGCTACAGCAACTTGAAATTTAAAACCTACCTCGTGACATCTCCTCAATGATGGGATAAACTTGCTTCTCTTTTGTCATGCTAGCATCCCCAGATTTTAGTATGCCTCCCTTCCAACACTTAGCATTAGCTTTTTCTGCTGGTATGACTGCATCTTTGCTAGTATAGGTTTTAGCTGCATTCTGATGGACACACTAAATTAGCAAATCTTATCATGGGAAAAAGCCCAGTTTGGTACATTTACTTTCATAAAATTGATGCATATTACCCCCTCTACTTTGTGGTATAGCCCAAAAAAGTCTCCTGCATACCTTGTCTACCAATTACTATTTTTTGAAAAAATAGTTTTTTTTTTGTTTTTTTCTTTTTTTTAAGAAACATCTTTATTATGTAAGACACAGGCCATGGTACATTTATGTAAAATGACAAGCCATAGTGATAATCTGTTACAAAACCATTCCAAACTAGTGTGACAGCCGCAGCTACAAATATACATCACTTAACACATCCAGTCATTGTTAGGCAACCATTACACAGCCAACTCAAATCCTGCCTTTTAAACCTTGTTCCTCCTCTGCATGTATTGATCCCACAGTTCCCATTTTTCGCCTATGTAATTTGCCCCTACCCTTTTCTAAAGATCCCAGTTCCATTTTTTTTTAAATCTGTTACCATTTTCACTAGACTACTTCTAGTAAAGCTGGTTTAGACAGATTTCCATAATTACTCGGCAAGAACTTACTATGTCTAGGCAAGTCCAAGTATGTATCATAGCTCAAAAAAATAATTTTCCCTAGTCATTATCTTGCTCACCCAGCATCTCAGACAGAGCAGTCTGGAGGGAATCTTTAAAGTCTACCAACTCATTACACTCACAGAAAATGTTCCTAGTTACCTCTTTCTGCCCCATCACACCTCCAATATTGGTGGTCTACCCAAGGAAAAATTGTTTGAAAAAATACACACAAAGGAATAGCCAGAAAACTGCAAAAGGATTTAATAGTGTTCCAGTACCTCTGAAGGCATTCTAGCCGAGGTATCAGAACGCTATTAAATCCTTTTGTACTTTGCTGGCTACTAGTGTATTTTTTTTGGTATAGTTGTTCATCTGTTTTTTTGTCTTCAAAGAATTTTTCAAGTCTGCTTTGGGTATAAAAATACCTATGCAAGCACTTCCAGGCAAAGATCAGAAATCTTCTAGATTTTGTTGCAGATTTGGGAAACGTATATCCCCCAAGATTTGGGAAACATTCATATATCCCCCAATTGTTTGTGAATTACTCATCTAATCTGTCTTCTCAGAGCTTCCTGACCTCCGCTAATTGAGTCTTAGTTATGCAATATTTTATATGCTCTACTAATTATTCCTTTCTTAATGGCAACTTACATTCTAGATTCTGCTAAAAACTATACCAGTGCTGGTCTTTCGGTTAGGACCCCATTTCTTTCTCTTTACCCATACTCAGATAGCAATCCTTGATATGGAAGGCAGTCTTTAGCCTGCATTCCAAATAAGTTTTTGGCATCTTCCCAGTCTATTACCTTTCCCTCTAGTTATTTGCTCCCAGTACCTCGGTTCCTTTGCCAGTTTTCTCCAATACATTCCAGTCCCAGCTTGCTTATGGTCTTTATCCCTAACTGTAGTCATTGCTATCAGCAGAAACTCCTTTCTCCATTCCCGTGTTGGCCTAGTTCTTAGAAGACCATGTGTTACTTTATATTAATATTCTGTACGATTGTTCTCTTTAAAGGTCTGCATCCAAAATCTTAGTATCTCCCTGTTACGTCATCATCTCTTTCCACTTAGAATTATTGTTTTCTGCATGTGCTATGTACAGGAGCCTTGACTGTTGCTCTGAAATACCCCTTCAACTCCAGTAATCCATAATCTGCTCTGTTCTATTGGAAGACTAAACTTATCCCACTTCACTCTTGCCATCTTCCCACATATCCTTAGCTGCCACACCAGTATCATTTTAATCCAGTCCCAAATACTTAATTTTATCATGTCCCTATAAATATGGATATGAACCAGTTCAAATGTAGGTACATTTGTTTCATTAATTTTGATCTGGAAAAGGTTTGAAACTGTCAATATGTTCAAGACTAATGTTTTTCTGGTTTTATCAGGTATAAAATAATGTCATCTGCAAATAGTCAGCTTTTCTTTACTACCATACGAATCGGAGCCTTGAATTTGAGCCCCTTAGTTTTGCCAATGGTTTTAAATATAATGCAAACAAAGAGGAGGACATCCCCTGACTGGTTCCTCTGCTCAAGCAGAGATTAGAGAGGACCTCACCTACTTTCACCTCCAATCCTTCATGTATCCTCCTAATCAACCTTATACATTCAGGGAATGCAAATGCTTTCATTGCTCTGCTCATAAAATCCCAGCTTACTTTGTCAAATGCTTTCTCTGCATAAAGACCCACCAGCAATATTATAATTTGCTTACATTCTGCTTCCCTCTGGATCACTGTTCTGTTTATGTTGTCAAATGTTTGCCTCCTCTCCACAAAACCACACTGATCAATATGTCAATTTTGGCATCAATTTTGCCATTCGTTTAGCCATTATAGACTAACACTTTATCATGCTTTAGTATTGAAATGGGCCTGTATGAAGCTGGATCTGATGAATAGTTACCCTCTTTAGGAAGTACAGCTACTACTGCTTTCTTCCAGGATGTTGGTACTACTCTTAAAATACTGTAGAAAACAAAACTTTCCAGATTTCAGTTTTTCCCTCCTAGCTTCCAAACTTCCACAGAAATACCATCCAATCCTGGGGACTTTCCTATAGACTGGTTATGCATCACCCTTTTTAACTCATCTACTATCCTGCTTGTAACAGTCTCCTCTCCCTCTAGCCTTGGCACATTTAATTCTTCCATAAACATTTCCATTTGCACCTTTTCTTGATTTCTATATTTGTGCTTTATACAGCCTTTCATAGAATTTAAGAAATAGTTCTAATACTTCTACAGTATCCCTAGTTATATTTCTTGTAATAGGCTCCCCTAAGCTTGTTGACAGTCCTTTCTACTTTGTTGTCCAAGTCGTTGTGTTAAATGTGTTAAATGTGTTTGAGTTATCAAAAACCAGTTGCTTACAGCAGTCTTTCTAAACTCATACAGATTAAGGTAGTCCCTTATTCATCGTTTAGCATTCTGTAGTTGCTCCTTTTCTTGTTCTGCGAGATTCCTCATATTTTGCAATATTTTAATACTAGTCAGTCCTTCCAAATACTCAGTCTCTCCAAATAATTCTCATTAATTAACCAGATCTTCCTTTATTTCCACTCTATTTTTAAATTCCATTTTAATTTTATCCCACTCCCTAGCTATATTTTCAGAAGTTTCTATCTTCTCCAATACCTCCTGAATAATTTCCACTACCCATTCCTTAAAATTCCCCTTTTCAACAGATAAGTGGGAAAGTGCTAGTGTCTCATTTTTATGTCATCACCCTGTGTTTTTATTTTAGTTGCTACTGGGGCATAATCTGAAATAGTTAGATACATATCAAGACCTTCAATTAAATGCACATGTTCCTGTGAAATGTAAATTCTGTCTAGCCTAACCCAGCTTTTGTATCTTGGGGAATACGTAAATTCACTCTGAATTCCTAGTACTGAATTCATATCTTCCATGCCAAATATTTTCATAAATTCCTTTATGAATCTACCCTCCTTTGTTATATTTCCCTTTCTAGACCCCCCAGACATCTTCACTGTTGCAAAATCAAATTTCATTCCCCACCTATAAGTAATATTCCTTGCTGAGAGCAGTTCTCCCAGTTTTTGGTGGAATAATTAGTGTAATCCTCCTCCCTTACCAGTAGCCCTTTAGTTCTACAACTCTACCATTACTGTCTTTCTTCCTCTTACTATGCAGTTCCTCTTGCAATTAACACAAGTACTCCTCTTCTTTTGCCCCAGGTATTCTGCAAAATAACCATTCTGAAAACTAACAAATTCACATACTCAGTTCTTTCCAAATGTCTCCTGTAGCATAGCCATTTGCACTCTACATTTAATATAGTTCACCACTTTATTTGGATTTATCTGCAAGATCATTAATGTTTAAAGACATTATAGAAAGAAACATTGAGGGATTATTCCCACCTTTTATGCACAACTATGTCAAGTGTCTAGTTCCAGCTTGTGTTACATGCAACAGTTTCCTGTCATCTCCATTTGAGCCCATGTCACGTCTTGCAGAACTTTTACTGGAAAGCCTCAAATAAAAATACACAAAATACCCCCATAAAACCTACTAACTTAACACAAAAAACTATGTACATCTTCAAATATTGAAGTCTTACCACCTTAATAGGAAAACTGACAATCACACAGACTCAAGCTAAACACAAAGAAAGCTTATCCATGCTAAGATGCATGGTAGAGCCTGTGATTCTATTAAGTGCTATGGTTTTGCCTTATATTTATAGCTCCCATCTGGGGAACACTAATGCTTTCAGAAAATGTTTTCTCCAAGCCACTTTTCTTTATCAGATTGTCTGTTAGTGACACGTGAACCAGATACAAGACTGTTTACTAGAAATACCAAATATGCAAAGGGATCACTGCAGTTGCTCTACTTGATAGAGGTACTGGGAACCAACATCGGGTGGCACAATGCCAGGGCACTTCTATGGGCTAGGTTTGTAAAGGCTTCACAGCCATTAGCCTAGTACACACCTATGAACCTATGAGGACACCAATTTTCTTTTCCAGATATCAGACCATAACTGTGCTCCCTGCAATTATATTTCATAACTTCCATTAACACTGGATCAGAAATCGTATAAAAGAATCATCCTATCATCCAATATTGATAGATGCACTTGGTAAAGATGTATTGAGGAGACAGACTTTTTGCAACAGATTCTAATCCACAATTTTATTTGTGGAAACATAGCTCATGGTTTGCCTTTTGAAACCCTCTTTTCCTCAAGAACAAGGTAGTCCAAGCCATCTATTAAATGCATCCTCTCAACAACCAAGTTCTAATTTTATCATACCAAGAATATTAAGGTGCAAAAAAGTGAATTTAAGACTTCAGTATAATTCTAACCGTGAAAGGAAACTTTACTGCAAGACTTATGAGGTCTGTTCCATTGTTTGTACTATTTCAGAGACTAGTTCTCTAACTTCACAGCAAGATTAGTAGTATAACACCAAGGCAAAAAATGTAATGATTTGGCAACCTAAACCAGAGTTAGTGTTTCAACTACTGGGTTAAATTGGAAGTTTTAATTTTTTGGGGATTTATGCTTCATCCTGTAAAAGCAATCTGCAAAATTGCAGATCAACATTTTATCCTGATTGGCATAAGCGCCTTATAAAGTTGTGCTGCTTAAAAGATAGGGCACGCTTGGCAGTCCCTTCTCCAAATCTGCACTGAGGATGCAAGCCCACCTCCACCTAAATAGTATATTTGAGAAAAGGAGCAGACTTCATAGCGTCCTGCCCATTTCTTGAGCAGGGAGTCTCTGCTAGACATTCCTGATTGGTCTGGCTGCTATTCAAGGCATCTACTGTTCAAAGCATCTACCAGAAAAAGGCTAGAAGCTTACAGACCCTTGCATCATCTGGGACAAGACCAACAGGCCTGGGGATCAGTGCTAATATTTTGCTTCAGGTGACAGAAGCAAATGAGCACTGCATCCCAGCAAAGTAAAGCAGTGGCGAGATCAGGACTAGCAGCAGCCAGGCAGTAGCCATTCAAGCGACTCCCCTCTTCATTCTTGAGACATTTTTTAGTGCTGCTTGATTTAACATTCAGAAAATCTGCCTAAATACTTCATCCATAAATCAGAGTCTACTTATTAGTTTCCCCTCAAGCATTTGGCAATACCCTGTAAAGACACAGGCACCCAAGTGACAATTTCCTGTAAAATCACAATCGAAATTTCACCAATACCTAGTTGCACACAGGACAACTAATATGCAGTGAAAAGCACCAAGCCCAGAGTTGCAAACCAGATACATCTGACATTGTGGATATCGGCATCCCAAGGAAATGTAGAAATTGCCTCACGTTTTCAGTGTAGCAGTTAGTTCTCAAACTGATATGGTATGGGAGATGTATTTAGACAATGACACTAGAGGCAAAGGTCTCACATAAAAGTACTAATGTCAATAAGGTTGACAGCAGTACACATGCTGCATTCACATAGTTCAAAGCAGACAAACCCACATATGATGAGACACAAATATAACCTTCCTAAACCCCAAATACCTCCTAGACTAAGTACACAACAAATACCCTCAGCAGCCCTGAATGCACTCTTTCAAAAACACCCACAACACATACAGCTACATCACATGGAGCCAATACTTCTAAGCCCATAAGGCAAGCCCCCACACAATCCAACAGTCTGGTCATTGGAGACTCCATTGTGAGATACAATAATGTCCCTCTCACCAGGCTGAGAGAAGAGAAAGTCACAGTGAGTTGCTTATCAGGGCCTAGGATCCACCACATTATGCACACAAGTCATTGGCCCACAAGTACCAGTACAAGTCAGTCCATGTGGATGTAAAAGGACCAGACACATACCTTCCTAAATCTGTATGAACAGACATCATGGAGAAATGTCCTAGGCTGCTATGAGCCTTGCATTTGAGCAGCATTTTACCTTCAAGGTTGATGCCACAATACGAACAAAAGAGGACTGACTTTAATAACTGGCTTAATTTCTGGTGTCATTTTAAGGGAGTGCAATATTTGCTAGCATGGAAGGAGATGATCAGACCATGCTGCTTTGCTATAGATTGTCTGCACTTCTCCCCTCTAAGCTTTCGAATAATAGCTAAAATATGGTCTTCCCCAGTCTTTTTAGGCAATGCCAAACTAAAAATACTTCAGACACAGCAAATTAAAAACTAAGAAAATCAAACCTATTTCTGCTCAATGATAGGAATCAAACTCCACTCCCTTGAAGCTCTCTTCACCCTAGAGAATGAGGTCTGTGCGGTCACTAAGACATGGTTCTAAAGCTGCAGAGAGCACACAGACCGTGCAAAATTATAATGCCTTCCACACATTTAGACGAGCTACTACACAGGCAGGAACTAAAGGTGGAGTCATCACAATTTACAAAAATAAATGTACCTCAAGGCTGGTCAGACAGGATAATGCAGTTGAGCTTCTCCATGTTCAAATCACCAGACAAAATCCAATACCACTTCCTTGCAAGATACAGGTCCCCCTCTATGACCCGGGAAACACATACCATGTATTTAAACTTACTGGAAACTCACCATTCAACCCAATACCATATTCATAGGAGACTTCAATTACCCCACTATTAACTGGGCATCCTATAGGACACATACAAGCAAAGATTCTAGGACATTGCGAACACAGACTTCCTAGACCAGATTGTCAATACAGCAACTAGGAGTGCAACCATTCTGAATCTGGTCCTCACTAATAAAGGAGTGCTATACACCTAGTGTGGTCTGACCTTACCAGAGAAGACATTACAAAACAGTTTCTGTTTAAGTAAAACTTAAACCTGGAACCCCAGATAATGCTGGAATACGTAGGAACTACTCTAAGGCTAACTTCCTGCGATTAAGTGGTAATATGGCAAAATTTCAAGCCCCCATAAACCTGGAGAGCACTGCTGCCTATGCAGAAGTGTGCAGAGAAACCCTATACAAGCATGTTAATAGCTACATAGAGGCAGCTGTAGCCACCAGAAGTACAGAACCAACTTAAACAAGCCACTCTGGTGGAACCACACAAACAATAGATTGTATAACAGAAGAAAATCATGACAAAAATTAAGAGGTGCGGCACCCAGCAGGATAAAAGAACTCTCGAACAACTCAGAAGACAAGTTGACTAAAGCTAAATTTGAGGAAGATTTGGCCTTCCAGGCCAAGGACAACCAGAAAGCACTCTTTAGCCATGTCTGCAGCCTCAAATGCAAACACACAATTGTGTGCAGAGCTCATTGTAAATGGAGCCACCTATACAGAGTCAGAAGGCAGGGCTAACTTACTGGCCAACAAATTCAGCTCCAGCTTTACCCCCCTTCTCCTCAACCTTCCTTCAGGAAATACCATCAAAAATAACTAACTCCCCTGCTATCACTAAGGAACAGGTCCTTAATGCTCTAAGGCCAATAACTCTGCATCAATGGACCCAGACACTATCCTAGGATGCCTTCTAAATAGCATGAAATGACCTATCATGCCCTTTGGAATTGCTATTTAACTGTAGCCTCCAAACAGGCTTTGTCCCTCATGAATGGAGAGCACAGTCATCGGTCTGTACAAAGGTGGGCCATTTACAGACCTACTAGTCTCATATGCAAAGCCATAGAAAGAATTCTCATGGAAATAATGAGATAGTAAACCACCAGACACGGGACCCATCTCAATTCTGTTTCATCAAGAGCAGGTCATGCATACTCAACCTAGTGGACTTCAAGGTTACCAAAGCAATGGACGACAAAATGGTTCACACTGCCTACCTTGACCTGGCCACGGCATCTAACAATACCCCACTCGGACATTGACAAACTCAAGAGGTTGGGTACAAAACTGTATGTCCAAGAAACCACAATGTCAGCCAAACCATTTATTAAAACACAATCTTTAGCACCTCGGCTTGTGTCAAGCCTTCAAGGAATAAAATTAATCATAAAACACACAAATACCAGCATCCCTCCACTAACTGAATACAATTACATAATAAAATTAAATTACCATTTAAATATTTAAACTTTTCCAACTACACTCAGTGTTAAGCCCCCTAGGGGGTAAATGTAGAATATTTCAATATAAATATTGCTTCTTTATGCAACAATTTGTTATATATTCACTTGATTCACAATATACTTTCTCCAAAACGGGAGCTTGCAAGCTACTCATTACTATTATGAACACATTTAACATGTTGTGCCAAAGGGCTTTCAAGTTTACCAGCTCTAATAGTGGACATTGTGGTTTCTTGGATTCATGCTTTTCTCCTGAATGGTTGTGACTATACAAAATCTTAAGTCACCCAGTGGGTAGTCAACTGGCTCACAGATGGGACCCAAGAGGTTAGAACTGGGGAGTCCATCTCTAGAGAGGCCAGTCAAGTGCAGTCCCTTGGGGATCAGTCCTGGGATTGCTCCTTTTTGACATTTACTTCTCTGAAATAAAGGCCAGTGTCAATTACCTCTGGCTGACAAAATTTGCAGAGGATTGCAAATTAGGAGCAGTCATTGAATCCCACACTGACAAATGTTCTCCAGGACTGGCTGACAAAACTGGTGTTAGTGCCATGGACTAAAACTAAATCCCAAGAAATGCATAATAGTATCCTTTGGGAAGTCATCCACCTTTGCTATCATATTGACATCACACCCCTAGGAATTGACCCAGTAGTCAGGGACTTGGGGGCACAAACATTAATCTAGCTTTTAAGAAACACAAAGAAGGAAGCAGCTAGGATAAATGTTCCACCAATAAGACAAAAAGTCACATGAATCCACAAAAATACTGGATAGAGCAACCAATGAATAAAAAGTTGCAAAATGTATTTCCAGTAATCCAAGTAAAACGAATTCAGTCCAAATTAAATCCCAAAAATACTTTATTTGTAGTAGGTAAGTGCTTTCATGACAAAATGTCACTTCAGACCATGTAAAAGCATATGAAAAACATCACCATTTTTAAAATACATTCATCCAATCAAAATTTAAAAAAAAATCAATAAAGTAAGATCAGTCAAATGAGTAACCAATTAACTCATCACTTAAGTAGGCATAGAAGCCTTTATAAAGCTAATTTCTAAAGCCTGGTTAAAAAACAACAATGACCTAGATGGTAGTTAACTAAACTAAAACAAAGATAGATCTTCTAGGAGTGCAAAATGCATCTATGCAACATGAAGCTGTGTATTTAATATATCTAAAAAAATCTAACAGAGATATCTCATTTAAATAGTTTCCTATTTTTCATTGAAGTGACATTGTCATGAAAGTGCTTACCTACTACAAATAAAGTCTTTTTGGGATTTAATTTGGACTGAATTCATTTTACTTGGATTACTGGAAATACATGGAGACTTTTTATTCATTGATTGCTCTATCCAGTAATTTTGTGGATTCATTAATCTAGCTTTTGACCATGTGTTTACAGTAGTGAGGAAATCATTCTAAGTTGTACAACATATAAACAAAGGTATGGCATCTAGGTCCAAGGAAGTCATTATTCCACTGTATTCAACATTCAGACCTATCAGAGTACAATGCCTCCTTTATTATGTACCTAACCAGGCACATCCAAGAAAGGGAAGGTCCCCAGAGGTTCCTCCCTAAAAGAACACAGGGCACAAGTAACATGCCCTATGCAGACCACCTCAAGGCCCTATCCCTGTATAGTCTCCTACAGGTTAAGGAGAGATCTATGCTTGGCATACAAGGAATTGTCAGATCCCACTCAGATGGGCTTCCTGCATATCTGCAAACAAACCGCACCAGAATTACCCATTCTAAAGAGTTAAAACCTTGCTTGTGATATAAATAGAACCTGCTGGAGAGACCAGTATGTATCCCAGAGTCTGCCCAGTCTATGGAACATGTGAAGTAGAGTTCCTTCCTGACCCAATTCAAGTGCAACTTGGACAGTTTTGTGGGAACATAAAATCTGTCCTTGGTTTGCCACCCATGTCTCTAATAGAAACAGGCAGCCTGTAAATGATTCATGTCCCAGGCCCCTGCTTGTAAGTTACAACTTACAAGCCACTGCTTACACTTACCAAAGATTACCAGAACTTGTCAGTGATTTGGGATGCATGACTAGGCTTAAAAAAGGCCCTTGGTCATTAAACACCTATGAACCCAA